>NC_036859.1:8796576-8857429 GCF_002910315.2 Salvelinus sp. IW2-2015 | reverse complement strand
GAGACGCAGAGCGAGCAAAGAGACGCAGAGCGAGCAAAGAGACACAGAGACCCTGAGAGCAAAGAAACGCAGAGACCCTGAGAGCAAAGAAACGCAGAGACCCTGAGAGCAAAGGGACGCAGAGACCCTGAGAGCAAAGAGCCACTGAGAGCAAAGAGCCACTGAGAGCCATTGAGAGCAGAGAGACGCTGAGAGAGCACAGTCTCTTTGCTCAGAGGCCGCGAGCGCGCAAAGAGACGCAGAGAGACGCAGAGACACTGACATTAAGACAACGTATTAATAGAGTAAGTGCAGAGGTGTTAGATTCTAGCTTCTGTCTACAGACCGCACACATTTTCACAGTGACACTGCACTTCCTTCCAACGAGAGAGAGCAGAGCGAGCAACTGAGAAAGAGAGCAACTGAGAAACTGAGAAAGAGAGCAACTGAGAGAGTAAAGAGAAGCGGAGCAGCGACAGAGAGCGACAGAGCAGCAGAGAGAAACGGAGAGCGACTGAGAAAGAGAGAAGGAAACAGAGAGAATGGGAGGGACCAGAGAGAAACGAAACATTTACAAAAAATAGACACCCAGAGAAAGATAGAGAGAAGACGACAACGTATTAATAGAATAAGGGCAGAGGTGTTAGATTTTAGCATCTGTCTACAGACCGCACACATTTTCACAGTGAAACAGAACTTCCTTCCAACAAGAGGTGGAAAACACCCGTTTATTCTTAGAAAACAACAGAAAGGGGAAGACAAATGCCTGTGTGATTGAACAGTAACTGGCAAGAACAATATGAAAACAGTATACGGTTTAAATGTAATGATATAACACCATGGTATTAGTGGTGTGATTCCCTGAATGACTGTGGTGTGTGTGTTCAGCGAACGTCTGTTTCCCCCCATCCCTGGTCCCCCACTGAAGATTAAAGACCTCTTGGAGAGAGACGACCTACTTCAGGTGAATAAACACAGAGCAGAAACATTTATCTTTACTTTTGTAAACTATCATATTCCCTCTCTTGTGGAGCTAACAAAACTCCTCTCCTTCTGGTTTGCACCGTTTGTCCCTCAGGCCCTGCCGTCCAAATGTGTTGAGGAGATCACTGTGGTGGAGGAAGKTGAGGAAACACCTGTCAATATGACCAGATTTTAAAATAGCCTTGTAAATACCAGACTGAAGCTTGCGGGATGAGACGGCTTTGCTAGGCTGTTTAAAGCCCTGTCATCGTTAGCCCCTAGGCCGATCTGTAAGAAGGATCCCCTTAGCCTATCAGAGGTCAAGATGCAGTCATTATTATTTATTAATACCTATCCAGTTCTTTCAGATCTACAAGAAGTAGGACAAGGAGAGTGTGTGCGTGTAGGGCAAGTGTGACCTTCCTGGTCCCGTCCCTCAAGTCCGTGAGTCAACACAGGAAGGAGTAATGGATGGATAGTTATTTTATTTCCAAAGCTGCAATCATGGGACACATACACAGTATGGATGAATGATGAGTAGTAGACGGAATATAAACGGCACTCCTAAAGAAGATGCATTCTCCAGTTAGCTACCAACTTCAAAGAGGGAACTTTAACTAGCATAAAACCCACATGGCAAATAACATATAAGGAGGGGCTTATTTGACGCCAAACCAACAACATTAGTTGCTAATAACATAAATTGCTCATGTAAAATGTGGATTTTATGATGTAATGTCAACTTTGTACATTTCTATCCCGGGACCATTCCATTTTCAACTCACCCACAGCAATTCTCCATAAATTTGCTGTGGATTACCCAGAATCCCATACTTTTATCACTGAGTGTATTAGAGAATGTAAACACACTAATCCACCAGGAGGTGGCATAATACCAATTTTATGCAGGAATTTAACAATTTAATCGCACCATTACACAAGCAGTTTCCTTGGTCAGATATGTTGGATTCTAGCTTGAAATATACTTATTCATGTTCATACTATAAATTATTGATGACTTTACATGTACAATGAATGTATATGTTTGGGTAAATGGCGGATAAGAACTAGGTGTATGGAAAGTTAATCAGTGGGTCCTATGGAGGGAGGCAAAGGGCAACAGTCTGGTTTCAGTCAATGGTAAAGTAGGACAGCTGTGGATTAGGGAGGAGTGAGAAATTCAGCCCGAGGTCAGATGAAGTGAGAAGGAATAGTCCTGTCACACACGCAGACTTGCATGCCTACAAAGGTTCTAGTAGGAGGCGGGCCATAACTACACCAGTGAGAGGAACCAATTCAGTTCCTGACTAGCAACAGTGATGTTGGCTGTCTAGATATGCAAGGAGGTGACGTCTCCTAGTACGAGGTTATAAAGATATGTGCTTGTGTAAACATGTTTTTGTCTTTGCGGCTGTTTGACSTTTGACCCAGTGGGGGAATAAACTTGGTTTGAGCTTTTCCTAGTCATCCGTTTCAGTTTTTACTCTGTTTGTTTAGAACCTAACAGGTCATATCGTCAGGAAAAATGATTGACCTTGATGATGTATTCCCCCCKAAAAATGCTTCCTTCAGATTGAAATAGTAAAAAGTACTGTCAGACTGATTTGTAATATTGTCCTAGCCCAAATGAAAAAAGTAAACATTGGCGGTTGATTACATAACTTTGTTTGTGACATGGTGGGGTTCGCGGTCCAAAAACGTTTGGGAACCCCTGGTGTAAGTGGATACTACTCCAAAGTAGAAGCTAAGCATATCAAATCAAATCAAGTTTATTTTATATAGCCCTTCGTACATCAGCTGATATCTCAAAGTGCTGTACAGAAACCCAGCCTAAAACCCCAAACAGCAAGCAATGCAGGTGTAGAAGCACGGTGGCTAGGAAAAACTCCCTAGAAAGGCCAAAACCTAGGAAGAAACCTAGAGAGGAACCAGGCTATGAGGGGTGGCCAGTCCTCTTCTGGCTGTGCCGGGTGGAGATTATAACAGAACTAGCCAAGATGTTCAAATATATTCATAAGTGACAAGCATGGTCAAATAATAATCAGGAATAATTTCAGTTGGCTTTTTCATAGCCGATCATTAAGAGTTGAAAATAGCAGGTCTGGGACAGGGGCGGTTCCATAACCGCAGGCAGAACAGTTGAAACTGGAATAGCAGCAAGGCCAGGTGGACTGGGGACAGCAAGGAGTCATATGCTGGTAGTCCTGACGTATGGCCTAGGGCTCAGGTCCTCCGAGAGAGAGAAAGAAAGAGAGAATTAGAGAGAGCCAAGATTTTCAAAATGTTCATAAATGACAAGCATGGTCAAATAATAATCAGGAATAAATATCAGTTGGCTTTTCATAGCCGATCATTAAGAGTTGAAAACAGCAGGTCTGGGACAGGTAGGGGTTCAGAACCGCAGGCAGAACAGCTGAAACTGGAATAGCAGCAAGCCAGGCGGACTGGGGACAGCAAGGAGTCATCATGCCCGGTTTGCCGTGACGTATGGTCCTAGGGCTCAGGTCCTCCGAGAGAGAGAAAAAGAGAGAAGGAGAGAATTAGAGAGAGCCAAGATTTTCAAAATGTTCATAAATGACAAGCATGGTCAAATAATAATCAGGAATAAATATCAGTTGGCTTTTCATAGCCGATCATTAAGAGTTGAAAACAGCAGGTCTGGGACAGGTAGGGGTTCCAGAACCGCGGCAGAACAGCTGAAACTGGAATGCAGCAAGGCCAGGCGGACTGGGGACAGCAAGGAGTCATCATGCCCGGTTTGCCGTGACGTATGGTCCTAGGGCTCAGGTTCTCCGAGAGAGAGAAAGAAAGAGAGAACGAGAGAATTAGAGAGAGCATACTTAAATTCACACAGGATACTGGATAGATAGGAGAAGTACTCCAGGTATAACCAACTGACCCTAGCCCCCAACACATAAACTACTGCAGCATAAATACTGGAGGCTGAGACAGGAGTGGTCAGGAGACACTGTGGCCCCATCAGAAGAACCCCGGACAGGGCCAAACAGGAAGGATATAACCCCACCCACTTTGCCAAAGCACAGACCCCAACCACTAGAGGGATATCTTCAACCACCAACTTACAATCCTGAGACAAGGCCGAGTATAGCCCACAAAGATCTCCACCACAGCACAAACCAAGGGGGCGCCAACCCAGACAGGAAGATCACGTCGGTAACTCAACCCACTCAAGTGACGCACCCCTCCCAGGGACGGCATGAAAGAGCAAAAGTAAGCCAGTGACTCAGCCCTGTAATAGGGTTAGAGGCAGGAATCCCAGTGGAGAGAGGGGAACCGGCCAGGCAGAGACAGCAAGGGCGGTTTTGCTCCAGAGCCTTTCCGTTCACCTTCACACTCCTGGGCCAGACTACACTCAATCATATGACCTACTGAAGAGATAAGTCTTCAGTAAAGACTTAAAGGTTGAGACCGAGTCTGCGTCTCTCACATGGGTAGGCAGACCGTTCCATAAAAATGGAGATCTATAGGAGAAAGCCTGCCTCCCGCTGTTTGCTTAGAAATTCTAGGGACAATAGGAGGCCTGCGTCTTGTGACCGTAGCGTACGTATAGGTATGTACGGCAGGACCAACTCGGAAAGATAGGTAGGAGCAAGCCCATGTAACGCTTTATAGGTTAACAGTAAACCTTGAAATCAGCCCTTGCCTTAACAGAAGCCAGTGTAGGGAAGCTAGCACTGGAGTAATATGATCAAATTTCTTGGTTCTAGTCAGGATTCTAGCAGCCGTATTTAGCACTAACTGAAGTTTATTTAGTGCTTTATCCGGGTAGCCGGAAAGTAGAGCATTGCAGTAGTCTAACCTAGAAGTAACAAATGATGGATTAATTTTTCTGCATCATTTTGGACAGAAAATTCTGAATTTGCAATGTTACGTAGATGGAAAAAGCTGTCCTTGAAACAGTCTTGATATGTTCGTCAAAAGAGAGATCAGGGTCAAGAGTAACGCCGAGGTCCTTCACAGTTTTATTTGAGACGACTTTACAACCATCAAGATTAATTGTCAGATTTAACAGAAGATCTCTTTGTTTCTTGGGACCTAGAACAAGCATCTCTGTTTTGTCCGAGTTTAAAAGTAGGAATGACACGGACATGCATGTTCCTTATGTGCTTAGCTTCTACTGCGGAGTAGCATCATCACAAGAGGCTCTGCGGCCCCTAGCTGTCTGCTCCCCAATGACTGTAGTAACAAGCTCATGGCAAATTATGTGGACATACCGAAAAGTGAGGGAAGAGGTGGAATACTTTGATACCCTCTTAACAGTTGAAGTGTGCACTGTAAGGGTGTTGGGTTGTGACCTGCTTCACAATGACATTAACGTAAAAGGTCAGAGTTATGACGGTACCAACAGGGGTCATTTATGCTCCAGGTAGAAGTTGCCCATAGTCATAGATCTAGGATCAGTTTACCTCCCCAATCCTTCATTTGACCAATTACCAACAATGCAAAACTGACCTCCGATATGATTGTCTAGGGCAAATTCAAACTAGTCTGGGGTCAAATACTGAAATGACAGTGTCTCAACCTAGTGGACAAAATAACGACAGCAAATGACAGTGAGTGTGTTACTGTACTCAGATGAAGAAGATGCTAAGCTACAGGACTGTTTTGCTAGCACAGACTGGAATATGTTCCGGGATTCCTCCGATGGCATTGAGGAGTACACCACATCAGTCATCAATAAGTGCATTGATGATGTACATACTGTCCCCACAGTGACAGTACGTACATACCCCAACCAGAAGCCATGGATTACAGGCAACATCCGCACATTAGCTAAAGGCTAGAGCTGCCGCTTTCAAGGAGTGGGACTCTAACCTGGAAGCTTATAAGAAATCCCGCTATGCCCTCCGACGAACCATCAAACAGGCAAAGTATCAATACAGGACTAAGATGGAATCGTACTACACCAGCTCTGACCCTCGTCGGATGTGGCAGGGCTTGCAAACCATTACAGACTACAAAGGGAAGCACAGCTGAGAGCTTCCAGTGACACGAGCGTACCAGACGAGCTAAACTACTTATATGCTCGCTTCGAGGCAAATAACACTGAAACATGCATTAGAGCACCCGCTGTTCCGGACGACTGTGTGATCACGCTCTCCGCAGCCGATGTAAGACCTTTAAACAGGTCAACATTCACAAGACCGCACGGCCAGACAGATTACAAGGACGTGTACTGCGAGCATGCGATGACCAACTGGCAAGTGTCTTCACTGACATTTTCAAACTCTCCCTGTCCGAGTCTGTAATAKCAACATGTTTTAAGCAGACCACCATAGTGCCTGTGCCTAAGAACACTAAGGTAACCTGCCTAAATGACTACCGACCCGTAGCACTCACGTCTGTAGCCATGAAGTGCCTTGAAAGGTTGGTCATGGCTCACATCAACCCCATTGTCCCAGAAACCCTAGACCCACTCCAATTTGCATACCGCCCCAACAGATCCACAGATGATGCATTCTCTATTGCACTCCACACTGCCCTTTCCCACCTGGACAAAAGGAACACCTATGTGAGAATGCTATTAATTAACGATTGCTCAGAGTTCAACTCCATAGTGRCCTCAAAGCTCATCAATAAGCTAAGGACCCTGGGACTAAACACCTCCAACTGCAACTGGATCCTGGACTTCCTGACGGGCCGCCCCCAGGTGGTAAGGGTAGGTAACAACACCTCCGCCACGCTAATCCTCAACACAGGGGTCTATCAGGGGTGCWTGCTCAGTCCCCTCCTGTACTCCCTGTTGACTCATGACTGCACGACTCCAACACCATCATTAAGTTTGCCGATGACACAACAGGGGTAGGTCTGATCACTGACAACGACGAGACAGCCTATAGGGAGGAGGTCAGAGACCTGGCCGTGTGGTGCCAGGTCAACAACCTCTCCCTCAACATGATCAAGACAAAGGAGATGATTGTGGACTACAGGAAAAAGAGGACTGAGCACGCCCCCATTCTCATCGACGTGGCTACAGTGGAGCAGGTTGAGAGCTTCAAGTTCCTTTGTATCCACATCACCAACAAACTAACATGGTCCAAGCACACCAAGACAGTCGTGAAGAGGGCACGACAAAACCTATTCCCCCTCAGGAGACTGAAAAGATTTGGCATGGGTCCTCAGATCGTCAAAAGGTTATACAGTTGCACCATTGAGAGCATCCTGACTGGTTTCATCACTGCCTGGTATGGCAACTGCTCGGCCACCGACCGCAAGGCACTACAGAGGGTAGTGCGAATGGCCCAGTACATCACTGGGGCCAACCGTCCTGCCATCCAGGACCTCTATACCAGGCGGTGTCAGAGGAAGGCCCTAAAAATTGTCAAAGACTCCAGCCACCCTAGTCATAGACTGTTCTCTCTGCTACAGCATGACACGCTGTCCCGGAGCCCCAAGTCTAGGTCCAAGAGGCTTCTAAACAGCTTCTACCACCAAGCCATGAGACTCCTGAACACCTAATCAAATTGCTGCCCATACTATTTGCATGATGCTGCCTCCACCATGCTAGGTTTAACTGAGTGGCAAGGTGAAAAATCTATGAATGTGCCCTTGAGTAACGCACTTAACCCTAATGGCTCCAGGGTTACTGATCATAATGGAGAGTGGGGTCACAGCCAGCCATTATGAACGGTAACCCTGGAGCCATAAGGGTTAAGTGCCTTGCTCAAGGGCACATCCATAGATGTTTCACCTTGTCGGCTCYGGGAGTCAAACTAGCAACCTCTCAGTTACTGGCCCAATGCTCAAACCYCTAGGCTACCTGCTTAAACCCCATCATCGTTAACCCCTAGGCTTGTGGGACGATCTGTAATGAGGATCCCCTTAACCTATCACAGGGCAAGATGCAGTCATTACCTTTTGTTAACACCTATCCAATCCTTTCAGAGAGTGGGATATGGAAAAAAAACAACAAAAAAAACATTTCTAATTCTCACGTGTGAAATAGAACAAATATTAGTACCCACCAAATTATTACACACACACTTCAAAGCGTTCCTCCATCTGGAACAACAAACGTGCACTTTTGTAAACAACAAAAGCATTGTCTCAAAGGCTCAATTAAGTGTATATATATACACACACACACACACACACACACACACACACACACACACAAACAAACACATTGTTCCATCTCTGTTGAAAACATAAAATTGTTAACTACATTACAAGCAGTGTGTGTTTGTGTGTGTGTGTGTGTGTGTGTGTGTGTGTGTGTGTGTGTGGGACGACCTACCACTCTACAGCCTCTCGTCTCTCAGCTGTGTTTTGTCCAGGGGGTGTGTGGTCTGGGGTATGCTGTCAGCAGGGACTATCTGCAGATGTGGACTTAGTGATTTGGAGGCTGTTATGTTTGCTGCATTGTGTTGCATTATGGGCTGCTACTTTGTGTACTTGTTGGTTGTTAATGTGCAGTTATTCTCACAAATGTACAGCTCATAACACTGACTACAAGGCCTTACACGGACTGCTATAACATGGGAGGTAATAGTGCATGTGTGTAGTGAGGAGTGAGAGTTGAAGTTTATTTTCCATGTTTAATGAATACTTTTGAAATCATATTTATTCATGTTCTCAGAATAATACAGAGTGACTCACCTGAAGTCTCAATCCTTCAGATTCATTCTGAAACTGTGGGCGTACGGTGTCCTCCTGAACCAGAGGGAGGAAGGATTTACACTCGGTTTCAGTAGGGTCATATAAATCAAAAGGTAAAACAATCTGGTGACATTAAAACACACTCAAATGTTGAAAACACTATCCACTCATTCTGAAAGTGCTTTTAGTTCTAATTAGGTATTACTACTCATCTCAGTACAATACTTCTTATAGTCATTTTCAGCAAATGAATAGACCATGTGTCATGTATTTCTAGGAGTGGTGGGTGTAGAGTCAGGCACAGAGAGCAAACTTCCAAAGAAATGCATTTATTTCGCGTAGTCTAGCCAAACCAACAGGCAATGCCCAAATAACACGTGTCTCCAAAACAGGGAAGAACACTAAACAAAATAACAAACGAACCGTGGCGCTATACAGAAATGAGTGCTGACAGGCAACTACACATGGACAACTACACACAAATACAGGTGGGAAAAGGCAACCTAAGTATGGTTCTCAATCAGAGACAACGATAGACAGCTGCCTCTGATTGAGAAACACACCCGGCCAAACACACAGAAATACAAATCCTAGAAAAAAGAACATAGAATGCCCACCCAAATCACACCCTGACCAAACCAAAATAGAGACATAAAAAGCTCTCTACGGTCAGGGCGTGACACCATGCCAAGAGTGTGCAAAGCTGCCATCAAGGCAAAGGGTGGCTACTTTGAAGAATCTCAAATATAAAATATTTTGATTTGTTTAACACTTTTTTTGGTTACTACATGATTCCATATGTGTTATTTCATAGTTTTGATGTCTTCACTATTATTCTACAATGTAGAAAAAATTTAAGAAAATAATAAAGAAAGAAAATAAAGAAAGAAAAACCCTTGAATGAATAGGTGTGTCCAAGCTTTTTAGATACTGTAGAGATAACGTGATTTGACGTCATTTTATCTGTGGCGAATGACCTTGAGCCTTCTTGGATGGGCACATCTAATGTAATTCTATGGCAGCACCCAAGGGGCTAGAATTTTAGAGCTCTACCCTTAGACTTGGCGGTGACCTAGTGTCCCCATGAGTGACAGAACACTGAGCCAATCACGGCGCAACGCTACGTATTTTCTGCTGGCTTGCCTTGCCCAACCATCGCAGAAAGCACTGAGCTAGGCTGAAACGCCTGCATCTTGAGCTGCCTTACTCAAGAAAACAAAAAAGAGACCATGTTTGTATGCAGRTTTATTAACTGCCCTGAATGACGGGTCACCACTGAACATGGGAGACAATGACCAAAAATATGGCTTAGTTTTCTTTATTTACTTACCCCACATAGGTTATTTCAAATGATTGTTTGGAAGCTTTTTACGTATTAAACCACTTGAGTTTTCCCCCTGTCAACAGCATAATTATTCCCTGTATGTAAAGACAGACTTCGCGGCGGGCCAGACAGCGGGCCAGACAGCGGGCCAGACAGCGGAGCGAGGTGCTCAGTGCGCTATAGGCTTGGCACATAGCAGCGGACGACCAAAGAGCGACACACAAGTGGTTTTGGAAAGAGAAGTAGATCCACCGCAATCAGATGCTTTGCGATAGATGGGCCTACCGCAGCTCAAGCATCTGTTTAGGGGTGGTGGGGGTTGGGGATGTGTCAAATGTAGAGGTCTCAAGAGCCAAAAGTGGCTGTCTAGTAGTAGACACACCTAGGACCACTACACACATCGCAGCCAGGTGAGTAGCTATTTATAAAAAAGGGAGAGGAGTTTCCTTTTAGCAATATTTAAGATCCATGTTCTTATTTGACTTAATTCTCTATCAACCTTGGTATGAAAATATAACTACACTACTATGGTCTTGAACACTCCCTCCCTCCCATCTACCACCAGACACATAATATATATCCACTTCACACACACACACTCCTATCTCACCCTTCCCTCTCTCTGTGTGCCTTAACTGCCTGCATCTCATGGGAAACGGGCTGTCGGCCTGAACAGGATGTCAACAAACCCAGGTCAGAGTGCAGTAGCACCGCCGGCCTGGCATCAGATGGTATGTGTAATAATATGTTTATAGACAGTCACATTATAAGGTGCTGGTGCAGAAATAACAATAAATAGCAGCCTAGCAGAATAGTATTCCTGACACCTGACTCCACTGGCCTCTTGTCGAGGAGTGTCTAAATTGGGATGAGGCTAATCAAGCACCAACATACAGGTACCAGAGCCACAGGGAGAGAGATAGAAACAACTCTTGCTGCAAAGACTTGACTTATTTATTTCAGGATGTGGTACAGAGAGACTGTCTGTCTGGTCATGCAATGTGTTTGGAAGTGGTTTCTGGCTCTATACAATCATTCAACGCGCACACCAATGTATCCTGTGGTAGTGTGYTTAAGAGGAGCTCTGGTGCCCCCTGGGTAAAGTATTAGATGACCGTTTCAGCTGAAAAGGAAGTTAGCATCGACCATCATGACTATGAACATTAGTCAAAAATGATTTAGGCAATGTAAAGTTAAGAAGGAAAGGTAATGAAGATGAAGTGATGCCAATTTTTAAATATGTTTATTGACTAGTAGTCAGACTCTCTTCATACGATGTTGAGGCCAACAACATTAGAGTACTTATATTCGGGCTGAAARCTCAACATGCCGGTGTATAATGTTTCAACCAACCCACTCCAGGATTCCATACAATTCGCCCGACATTACTCACACTCAGCCAACCATACAAAATACTTTGACCTGCGACAGCGGAACGATTACACCAGTGTTCCCCATTACCTCCTGTTCACAGCAGTAAGACCAGTCATTTCAGAGACAGATGAGACAGACAAGTACATCATTCAAAGTAGTGGATGGTATTTTTATTATCAGAGAGGAGCGTTTTCATTTAGTGTTAAAATACTTAGGGAATTATTAAAGATTAAAAAGTACTACACCTGGGGTGCGCACAAGTGCATTCATTATGTTACTAGACTGTAAAAACTAAAACAGCTGCTAAATGTTGGATAATTTCATATCAGGGCCATAACCAGTGGTTAAAACAGTGCATGCAAAGAGTGAATTATATACTATTAAAGCCATACTATTACAGACAGACATCTATCACCAACACCACTAGCACTGACGAAACACAGAGGAAAAGAGGGAAAACTTGGAAGAGAGAGATCCAGACTGGGAAATAGAGGACATTTTGTCGTTTCATGCAGGAGCCAAGGGTAAGTAAACTATATTTTATGATTGGTCAGTGGGCCCTCAGTTGGTGCTTCCATCACAAAGGTATTTGACCCGCCTCTGCAGTTCATCGATTAATTTCTTCTTAGCTTTCTCCCGGCTGGCTTGCCACTCTTCAGAAGGACAGAGAGAACAGCCAATCAGAAAATAGCCTGAGAGCGAGAGTGTGTGTGTGTGTCCCCTACAAGGGGACCAGTATGAAAATATATGCATTTACTACTGTAAGTCACTCTGGATAAGAGCGTCTGCTAAATCACTGAAAGGTAAATGTGTGTGTCAGAAGCCTACCTTTGTAGGAGCAGATGAGAGGGGCAGAGAAGGTGACTTTTGTCCCAAACTTGTCATTAGTGTCCTCAAATCCGGGTTTCTCCAGACCACTCTTCGTAAACCACTCATCTAGAACGTTCCTCACCGAGGCTGTGGAGTCTGTGGAGGGATTCACAATATCAACACTAGTATATATGTGTGTGTGTGTGTGTGTGTGTGTGTGTGTGTGTGTGTGTGTGTGTGTGTGTGTGTGTGTGTGTGTGTGTGTGTGTGTGGTGTGTGTGTGTGGTACTGACCCATCTCATCCTCCCCAAGTAGGCCCAGTAAGCGCTGGCTTAGTTGGGCTCTGGTAGCTTTCTTACTGTCCTGTCCTTCAGTCTCCATGCTGTACCTGCCAATCCCATCACAATCATGCACCACCATCAGGCAGTTACTACTACTCACTACAAACAAGTCCATTATATAATTGTGTGGTAAAGAGAGAGTTCACTCAAAATACACATTTTCAACATATCAAAAAAACACTGAGGGACTATTCATTCAACTTTAAATTCATTGATATTTAGAAATTAACTTTATATAGATTGTTATCAGTCTTTACCCCGAGAACCTAAGCTGGGCGGAGATTCTGTACTGAGATTCTGAAATGGCGGAGTTCGCAGATGTAAGGGCTGTCCCCTTCAACAGAGTGCTGAGCCTTCCCTTCGCATCCTCAGTGCTGCTGGGTGGACCACAGTAGCCAATGAAAGTAGCAAGACAAGACAGCGCCCTCTGGGAGGCCGACTGACATGCTGCAGCCTCACTGGAACCTGTCAATCAAATCTGCCTTTAGCAATGTGATACAGTTCATTCAGTACATTCATTTACTAACATTATCCTGCACTACGCTCTCATACAGTGCAATCGGAAATTATTCAGACCCCTTGATTTTGTCCCACCTTGTTACGTTACAGCCTTATTCTAAAATGGATTGAATCGTTTTTTTCCCTCATCAATCTACACACAAAACCCCATAATGACAAAGCAAAAACAGGTTTTTAGAAATGTTTGAAAATGTATATATATAAAAAAAGAAGGAAATATCACATTTACATAAGTATTCAGAACCTTTACTCAGTACTTTAAAGCACCTTTTCCAGCGATTACAGCCTTGAGTCTTCTTGGGTATGACGCTACAAGCTTGGCCCACCTGTATTTGGGGACTTTCTCCCATTCTTGTCTGCAGATCCTCTCAAGCTCTGTCAGGTTGGATGGGGAGCGTCACTGCACAGCTATTTCCACGTTTCTCCAGAGATGTTCGATCGGGTTCAAATCTGGGCTCTGGCTGGGCCACTTAAGGACATACAGAGACTTGTACAGAAGCCACTCCTGTGTTGTCTTGGCTGTCTGCTTAGGGTCGTTGTCCTGTTGGAAGGTGAACCTTCGCCTCAGTCTGATGTCCTGAGCTCTCTGGAGAAGGTTTTCATCAAGGAATTTTCTGTACTTTGCTCCATTTATCTTTCCCTCGATCCTGACTGGTCTCCCAGTCCCTGCCGCTGAAAAACATCCCCACAGCATGATGCTGCCACCTCCATGCTTCACCAAAGGGATGATGCCAGGTTTCCTCCAGACATGATGCTTGGCATTCAGGACAAAGTTTTCAATCTTGGTTTCATCAGACCAGAGAATCTTGTTTCTCATGGTCTGAGAGTCCTTTAGGTGCCTTTTGGCAAACTCCAAGCAGGCTGCCATGTGCCTTTTACTGAGGAGTGGCTTCCATCTGGCCACTCTACCATAAAGYTCTGATTGGTGGTGCTGCAGAGATGGTTGTCCTTCTGGAAGGTTCTCCCATCTCCACAGAGGAACTCTGGAGCTCTGTCAGAGTGACCATCGGGTTCTTGGTCACTTCCCTGACCAAGGCCCTTCTCCCCCGATTGCTCAGTTTGGCCGGGCAGCCAGCTCAAGGAAGAGTCTTGATGGTTCCAAACTTCTGCCATTTAAGAATTATGGAGTCCACTGTGTTCTTGGGGACCTTCAATGCTGCAGTCATTTTTTGGTACCCTTCCCCAGATCTTTGCCACGACACAATACGGTCTCGGAGCTCTACGGACAATTCCTTCGACCTCATGACCTGGTTTTTGCTCTGACATGCAAAACTGTGGGACCTTATATAGACAGGTGTTCCAAATCATGTCCAATCAATTGAATTTAGCACAGGTGGACTACAATCAAGTTGTAGAAACATCTCAAGGATGATCAATGGAAACAGGATGCACCTGAGCTCAATTTCGAGTGTCATAGCAAAGGGTCTGAATACTTATGTAAATAAGGTATTCCTGTTTTTTATTTTTAATAAATTAGCAAACATTTCTAAAAGCCTGTTTTAGCTTCGTCATTATGGGGTATTGTGTGGAGATTGAGGATTTATTTTATTTATTATCCTTTTTAGAATAAGGCTGTAACGTAACAAAATGTTGGAAAAGGGGAAGGGGTCTGAATACTTTCCGAATGCACGGTATATGATAAATACATCAATTTCAACTAATCATGGCCTTATATACCCTTTCCACGGTAAGTGAAGACACAGGTGATGTCTTTGAGATTGCAGCAGAACCTTCCKTTCTCTGGTTCTGCTACTTCCTCCACAGGCAACGGGAACGACCGCTGCAGGAAAAAAGCCTTTACCATCGCTGTGGACTTACTCTCGTCTACAGAGAGAAGGAGAGAGAGCGAGAGACGGGAGGAGAGGAAGAGCGAGAGAAGGGGTGTGAAGACGGGAGAGGAGGAATATAAGGAGGATGGTGAGACAGGTGTTATGTAGTGTAACCATTTACTGAGGAGTGGTGTTTAAAACATTTTTTTTAATAACGATCTGTGGCTCAGCTCTGGCTGATTAATTGATTGAATGACTGATTGCTCACCGGTGCCATGCTGGCAGATATCTCCTGCTCTACCCAGACTGTGGTAGGACTGGCGGATAGCCTCTTTCTTAGAGCTAAACAGGTTCTGGTTCCGGAAGGCGTGGCGGTCTAGTCGGACCTCCACCGTCCACTCACACAACTGCTCCACAGACACATCCTCACACACCACACACGGGGGCTGCAGACTCCACAGTGCCAGACACTGCCGGATGTCTGAAACACACACACACACGAGCGCTAAGTAAAAGGTACTGAGTAAAAGGTTACTGCTAATGGACTGATATTGAGGCTTAGAATCATTCAGAAAGAGGGTAGGTCCAGGGGTAGGAACCACATTTTTTTTCCAATCGTTTCATTTTGAACCACCATTTTTTTTTGTTCCGTCCCACTGTTCCGACCAGATAAATACAGTTCTGAACTGGTTTGGACCCCAAAAAAGTGCTGGTTAATATCGTTCCTTTCGGTTCCTTTTTAAACCTCTTTTTTTWWATTTTATTTATTTTTATATTTAGCTCGACATGAAATGACTTCACCGATCATGCAGTAGGGATAGAGCAGCTTGCTATGGGGCGGGCAAGCTAGTTCAGTGAGTTGTTTACGTGTGTGATGGAAAGACAAGTGTAGGGCCGTGAGATGCAACTGACATTTTGCGAGTGGGGAGAGAGCGGGTGAGGGTGGAGGAGGAGGCTTGCCTTGAAGGGAATCTTGATATAACAGGCATTATCTGAATTAGGGCCCACGGTATTACACCTACGGAGAAGTGGCTTCTATTGAGGAACTTTGAATGTCCTTTAACTTCAGAGTTGGCTTAACGTTGGACCGGAGATAGCTAGCTGACATGCTTGTGTGTGCAGACCGTCACCAGAATAAAATAACTTGTATTTTTGGAGTTAATAAATACAATGTGAAATGTGATAACTATAGTTTTTTGGTCTGGAATATAAAAGAACGTTATTAAACGGTTGCTTTTAAAATAACGGTTCTGTTCCGGAACAGTATAGATCAGCTTCGTTCCCGGTTCCGATTCTGTTCCTTGACAAATGACATTTTCCGGTTCTTTGAGCAGAGTAACAAAGAGAGGACAGTCACCTTCCATCTCTCCCCCTGCAGATCTCTTAGGCGGAGGCGGGCCGGAATCTTCAGGCGTTGTCTCCATGGTAACTGCATCACTAACTGACAATTTGTCACCCTGTAGAGTAGTGCCAACAGCAGCAGTTTCCCCGGTCATCTGACTTGCAGCTGTGGGGAGAGAGAGCATGAGATAGACAGAAGTCAGGAGAGAGAGAGCGACAGACATAGACATAGAGAAAGATACAGAGAGAAGATAATGTATTAATAATGGAATAAGTGCTGTGTTAGTTTTTAGCCTCTGACCAGAGCAGAGCCAGCAGCAGCAGTGTCCCATCACCTGACCTGCAGCTGTGGGGAGATAGAAAGAGGTCCAGACTAACCGGCTCCTGTTCTGATCTTGTTAGCCTCAGTATTTTTGTACTCTGGCTTGGCTCCTCCTCCATGCTTGGCCAGCAACTCCTGGAGTTTACCCTTGTAGTTCGGACCCGCTCCGCCGATGTCTCCGCCCAAAACCCCACTCAGGACCCCATTCAGACACCTCAGTGCCTCCTTAGCTGCACAATGCTCTGCCTGCTGCTTTTTGGGGGCCGCCTCTTAGAGAGAGAGAGAGAGAGAGAGAGAGAGGTGAGGGGGTTACAGGTGATTGTGAGACATCGATCATGTCATGTCCTGGAAAAACTGCAATTACCCTTTATAACCAATGTTTACATCTCATCAAATGTGCCATTGTAATGAAAAAAAAGTCACCTGTGCTGTGGAAGGTGAGCTCGCCTACGATTCTTAGAGTGCATCTGTGCTTTCCCTCCATTGTTGTTACACAGTCCTCCACTGGGGGGCCACACTTTGCCAGTCTGAAGAACTCCAACACACTCTGCTTCTCACCACCTGCAAGGGCAGCACTGAGTTCAGGCTGAGTCACAACAACACCCACTAACCAATGAAGTAGGATGAAGTTGTCCCCTCATATCTAAAGTGTGTAGTGTACCTGCTGTAGGTGGCGGATCCAGGGACAGGCCCTGGAGCAGACTGCAGTAGGCTGCCTGTAGCGCCTCCTCTGGAGTGGAGGCCTCGTGTGGGGCGAGGTCCTTCTGCACACGTACCGCCACACACATAACGAACKCAGGGCCATCTAAAAAATGGAGGACAGATAAAAGGACCTCACCTTTTTCATACGTTCTCGTTTTCATTGAGTTGTCTTATTTTTGTTGTTGTTTCTTCTTCTAGGTACAAAGTTGTCTGTTAATATGAACAATAAAGCTGTGAGTTTTAATGCGATTCTGTGTACCTGAAGAGACGCTGCTCTCCTCTGGGAGGGTGGGCGTGGCTTGGTGGGGGTCTGACTCTGAGGCCCCTCCCCCCTGGGTCTCCATGGTAATTGTGGTATTTATGGGGACTGTGGTATGCATGGCAACCATGGTGACTGTGGTAGCCATGGGGTCCATAGTAACTAAGGTTTCCATGAGTGACACTGGGACCACCTGACTCTCGGGGGGCTGCACGCTAGGTATCATGGGAGCTGGTGGGAGGTGAGGGCAGCCCTCACCTTCGCTTGACCCCACTCCTTTCTCCTTCTTCCCTACCCCCCCCCCACTTGTCACCCCTCCACTCTCCTCCACTCCACCCCCTCTCTCAGTGACCTCCCCCGCTCCCATTCCTCTGTCTGTGACATCATACGCAGGCTTGTCAAGTTGTGGGGTCTGAGCCTCCAGCAGCTCTTTCAGGGTGCTCACGTAGTTCTCTCCCACCACTTCCTTACTGCCGAGGACTCCGGACAGCCGCTGGAGGGCCACTTTAGCTGCCTGCTGATATGCCTGTTTCTTTTTGCTGGAACCCTCTGGAGTGAACCAGAAACCATATTTTAAACATTATACAATACTTACAGTATATATCTATATACATTTGACATACACACACTATATTTACATTCAATACACCATGAAACATAACATTGTAAAGTATCCATATGGCCTACTGAATGTGGTGTTACCTGGGACATAGAAGGTGATTGGTCCAGTGAATCGAAGAGTGCATTGGTAGCTCTTCCCCTCTGCATCAGATTGAACGGCCTCCTCTGGGGGTGGGACATCCCGCGTAWGACAGTGCTCCAGGACCACATCCTTATAGGAGGAAGCTGAGGTACAAGAGAAGAGTTTCCATGACAACAAGCATTTTGATGGACACAAGTGAAGACAGTAAAGGTAGATGTACATTACTGTACTGTAGGGCTCTTTAACCTGATTCTGGTAGATCCAACAGGAGAGCTAGTTTCTTGTAGGCAGACTGAACAGCCTCTGTCTCCCCAGAATGCCCCTCTCCAGAGGTGATGTCAGTTTTAAGGACCACAGTGACACTACCAAAGAACACGGGGCCTAAAGACAGAGTTACAWGGTAGAGGTTAATCAATCAGACACCGATACCAATTTAGGACTATTGGTCATTTGAGAAACAAACCATGATGATATTATATTTTAACAGATACTATTGATACAATATTTTAACCCATACCATACATTTGATTGGCTGAGGAATACAGCACCTGTGGATGAGAGGCTTTGTGGTTGGTCCGTCTGGCTACTGGATGCCTCCCCCTCCTGTGTGTCATTGGCTAGCTCACTCAGGCTAGCACTGTCCTTGGCTAGCTGGCTCAGGGCCAGTTTAGCCACTTCCTGGTGCGCTGTCTTCGACTTTGGGCACACCTGAACACCTTCAAATGTCTGACCTCTCACCTTCACACGACCCCTGTAACCTGGTCAAACCCATTTTGAGAGAAGCCAGAGGGTCAGAGACACAGCTGCATGCATCTCGTTTTTCACATAATAATAAATCATTTATTTACAATCGACACATTTTAATAGAGCTGTTTTCTGATATTATAAAGCCATTACATATAATATCATAAAACAACCCAGCATAACCCAATTTAAGACATCTTCTTTACACCACAGAATTGGATAAGGGCCAGGAGTTTTTCCTGACCATGTAACCTAGCCAGAATCGTCTGGATCACCGTTATGGGCTACAAGGAAGAACTCCAGGCCCAAGGCTAGGGTTAAGGTTCTGACCTACCGAGGGCTTCCTTTATCTCTGAGAAGACAGGCTCAGGCCACCCTTGCCTCCTGGCCTCCTCATATAGATGGTTCTTATATTTGAGGATGTCAGTACTGAACTCAGGATCTGAAAAACACACAGCTGCCATAGGTCAATATTTATTCTCTGTTCATGGTAAAGTCTGTGTYAAATTATGTAAATGTGGTGAACACTTAAAGTTGTACACTAGATTAATTTGCCGTCTAAGGCACTGCATCTCAGTGCTAGAGGCGTCACTACAGACCCTGGTTCGATTCCAGGCTGTATCACAAGCGGATGTGATTGGGAGTCCCATAGGGCGGCACACAATTGCCCAGCGTCGTCGGGTTAGGGTTTGGCCGGGGTAGGCCGTCATTGTAAATAAGAATTTGTTGTTAACTGCCTAGTTTAAATAAAGGTTAAATAAAAATTTGAATCTTTTAAGTAATTTTAACTTTAAGTCTCTCTCTGAGTAGGGCTGTATTCCTCAGTAACTCCATTATCTGTCTCTCTACTATCTCTCTCTCGGTCTCTCGCTCTACCCGGGGTGTATTCATTAGTTGGATTCTGTTGCAAAATGTTTAGTCTGTTACAAAACTTTTTGCAATGGAAACCGTTTACTCCAAATTAAAAATGAGCATTTCTATTGGACAAATTAAGGTAGGTCCCTTCCTGTTTGGTTCCGTTTACTCTGTTTGCTTGTTTGTTTCTTAGAGTAAACGGTTTACGTTAAATCTTTTTGCAACAGAGAAAACGTTTTGCAATGGAATTTGACTAATGAATACAGCCCTGCTCTCTCTCTGGAAAACAAATGCCCTGAGTGGGGTTGAATCCATCTCTCTCTCTCTGTTCCTCTTCCTCACCGTGTGTGCGTGTGTTCTTCTCCAGTGTGTCCACTCTGACGGTGAGTGTGTCCACTCTTTCCTGCACCTCTCTCAGTTTCTCCCACTGTGGCGCCAGGCTCTCCTGCAGGTCATTGTTCCCCTCCAGAAACACCCTCACACACTGCAACTCCTCCAGCTGGGGGTACACACACACACACATTTGAGGTGCCTTACAGTGAGGATGTGTGTGTGTGTGTGTGTGTGTGTGTGTGTGTGTGTGTGTGTGTGTGTGTGTGTGTGTGTGTGTGTGTGTGTGTGTGTTGGTTCTTCTATCCTTGTGAGGACCTAAAATCCAAAAAGTCCTCACAAGGATAGTAAAACAATTCTCCCCGATGAGGACAAAGGCTATTTTAAGCTTAGGGTTAGAATTAGGATTAGAATTAGGGTTAGGTTTAGAGTTATAAATTAGGTTTAGGGTTACGGGTTAAAGTTAGGGGAGAGAAAAGGATTTTGAATGGAAATACATTTTAGGTCCCCACGAGGATAGAATAACATGACGTGTGTGTGTTTGTGTGTGTCTTACAGTAAGGGCTGTCTCTCTGTCCTCTTCATAGCGTTGGGACAGAAACTCCAACTTTTCCTTCAGTATCTGTTGTTCCAGACTCAGAAAGTTCTGGAGTTTCAGCATGCTCTCTGGGTCCTCATCTGCCGCAAGTACAATCTTCTTCCCAACCCAGCTCATGATAAAATCGAAGTCTGTATTCTGGAGCTGGGACAAAGATACCGGTCAGGTTCCCAATGTAAAAGTGAGGTATGGACTTAATAGCACATGCACACACACCTGTTCGATCTCCTCTGCCAGCTCACTGAATTTGGGGTAGTGTGTTTTCAGAGCCTGGCCCAGGTCTTTGATTCGCCCTAGGTAAGATTCTAAATCCATCTTCACCACCCGGAAGTCAGCAGAGTGCATCACCTGGTTCCTCACGTTGGTCACCTGCACACATACACACTGTCATACTTATACACAGGTAAATGTGCACATTTGTGAGTGTGAGGAAGTTTACCTGTGTGATAAGATTTTTGGACTTCACAAACTTGGCAAAGTGGATGCATTGGGACATGAGATTGAGGAAGGCTGAGATGTCAAATTGGTCCACCGCGGTATGGTCCGTATTTCCACGGGGCATGTAGACCTAAACACACACACACACACAATGACATACCAACTACCAAGGCAGGATGTAACACACTTATGATAAATACAGCCAGAGCATTACACCAGATGTAGACACTCTACCTTGGCTACCTCCCATTTCTTCGTAGGCCACAGGTTCGGTTTGGAGTTATTCCAGTAGACCTGTCCGCCTTTACATGAATGGTTTGCCAAGATCTCATCTCTCCATGGCTCGCACACTTTACACACTTGAGGAACCTTACACAGGAACAACCATATAATTACTTTTGTGCTTTTAATATCAAGATAACTTTTCGAATTCGAGAACAAATTATTATTGCAAACACAAATAATAATATTGAATGCAAACATTACCCCAAAAGTATTGAGAGCAAAATAAATAGTATTGCAAGAAAATAATTTTGAAAGGTAAAAACAAAATAATTGTAAATTAATAAAAAATCTATATAATCTGTGAAACATTTTCAATCATTACGGAATTGCGATTAAACACCTCTGACTGCAATTTTTTACTCTATTTGGTTACATTATCCGGCCCTTTGCTTCACTGACTTTTTTGGGGGTTTGCAAAGTTTTGGCATGTTCATTCTGGGTAGGCGGGGTTTAGAGGGAGGAGGTATATGATGCGTCTCTATTGGTCAACTGGTTTTGGAGAGACAGTTCATTGTCATTTAAAATAAAATGATGGACTGTACAGCTCACTGAGGTATGTTAATGCTGGCAATGCTGAGAGGCAACAGTGTCTTCTGATAACTAGCCAGCTAGTGTATAAAAAAGCTTGATTATTTATTTAACTTTTCCATAAAAATAAAAAAAAAGGGTCAGTGGCTATTAGCTAGCTAGTTAGCCCAATGGGCCTGACTAGTATAACTAGATAACGTCAGCTTTACAACAAGGAAGACATAGGGAAACACCCTTTGGTAAGTGTCTTTTGGGTCTTGTAATTTCACATTTAGAAGATGTATTGAAACAATTAGCAAGCATGGCTATATCATTTCTATCACAGCCAACAAGCAAGATATGGTGCACTGAAGTAACTCTGAAGTTACTCTAGTGGTATGTGGCTATTCAAGAACAAAGGCACTACAAGCCCTTCTCATGAACTCCAGTGCTGTATGGCCCTGGGTTCTCGAGAGCAAGGGCAGCGTTTCACTACAGTCTGATTGTACTATAGACAATTTTGTTTTGCATTTGTTTCTTTTTTTGTGGCCTGGCTCTCACTGGCTGTGTGTGTGTGTGTGTGTGTGTGTGTGTGTGTGTGTGTGTGTGTGTGTGTGTGTGTGTGTGTGTGTGTGTGTGTGTGTGTCTATCTGTCTGCCCAATAAGCTCTGTCTCAGTGCAGAATTAGACATTTATCCAAGTTGCTCAAAAAGTCACATTTGAAAATATATATTTATTTTATTTACATTTGTTTTTACACCCTGAGTTGCTCCTGCTGCTCTGTATCATTTAAATCACATTTTACTTGTAACATGCGGCGAATACAACCGTACCTTGAAATGCTTACTTACAAGCCCTTAACTCTATTTCTTGAACTGCATTGTTGGTTAAGAAAATGTACTAAATAAACTAAAGTGAAACAATTGTATAAAAAGTAACACAAAATAACAATAACGAGGCTATATACAGGGGGTACTGGTACCGAGTCAATGTGCAGGGGTACAGGTTAGTCGAGGTAATTTGTACATGTAGGTAGGGGTAAAGTGACTATGTATAGATAATAAACAGTGAGTAGCAGCAGTCTATGACTTGGGTGACTGGAGTCTGACAATTTTTTGGGCCTTCCCCAAATCTTTTCAGTCCCCTGAGGAGGATCAATGCTACCATCGTCAGCAAACTTAATGATGGTGTTGGAGTCGTGCTTGGTCACGCAGTCGTGAGTGAACAGGGAGTTCAGGAGGGGACTAAGCATGCACCCCTGAGGGGCCCCCGTGTTCAGGATCAGCGTGGCAGATGTGTTGTCCACCCTTACCACCTGGGGGCGGTGTTTAGTCCCAGAGTCCTTTGCTTAGTGATGAGCTTTGTGGGCACTATGGTGTTGAACACTGAGCTGAATTCCATTTCTCTAAACGTCAAGTTTCGAAGTTAAGGATTAAGTTTAGGTACTCATTCCGAATGGTCAAGGTTTGGGATAGGGTAAAAAAAAATCAGTGTCCAACACTGGGATCGAACACACAATATTCTGATCCAGAGTCATGGAATTACACCCACCCACTATCCCCGTCCACAACATGTGCCCACTACTCAGTAAAGATGCGCTCCACTGTTGCCCCTAGTGCTTTCCAACTAATCCATTTTGTGTTCCAACCCTTAGGAAACTATGAGAAGGGAGAGGTTCAGCTGGCTAAAGTTATTGCTGTGTGCAGGCAAACCCAGCAGCTCCTCCAGCAGACGGCCCCCTCCTGTCTTCCAGATGCTGCTGACCAAGCTGCCCTTCTAAGCTGCAAGGTGAGGATGCTCTCCCATGGGGAGCAAGGGCTGTAGTGGCACCAACGTGGCTGAAAAAGGACTTGGTGCCCTAAACCCCCTTCTTCAAATGGTATTTACTTGTTAACTCCCTTTCATGGATTTAAGGCAATGGATTGCTACAACCATGGTTGAGTTGCGCCATATTCGTTACACCGCCAGTTCATTCCTTTAACCCCTTACACTCGTGGGAATTGGCCTATATAGATAGGGCTAAATTGAAATGTTTATTACATGAGAAATATGGTAAGCAAAGCATAACCATGGTAGCAATTAAAAGGGAACCGTTTGGAGATCATGGGGAAATTATTAGACTAAAGGTGAAGACATGACGCTTCACCTGACAAGACTGAATCCAAGACTTCACGTGCATTTTACATTTACTGTACTTTTGACCACATTTGTTGATAACAAAATCTGAAAATACTCCAAATAGATTCAGGAACATGACAAGAATATTGTTGGAAAATGTAGGGTTCTATTGCCAACATGACTAGCTACATTTTAAAAAATGGCCTTACAGTGTTAGGCTTTCACTAGGCAATTCAGAGAAGCAGATGGTAATTTTGGTGCGCATAGAATGAAGACATAAGTGCATTCAGATGCATGGTCCACTGTATATTTTCTTCACAACACAGCAAAGCATAGGCTCATTGTGTTCAGGACAGCCCAGGGTATGAGGCCATGTCATCTTGTAACTATACACTAAACATAGTGATTATAAATCACTGACACTGTATATGACATGGGTTTTATGATGTGGAAATGTGAAGTGTACATTTGGATTCACGGGTGTTTGGCTTGCTCGTATGACATCAAAGTGGTATTTATTATAAATCCTCAACGTCACATCTTTCAAAATACACAGAGTCCTCGTAATTTACGGCATTTCCCTCACTCAGACACACAAGATAATTTGCAAAAGTTGGCCAATTAGCGGGAGGAATGGGGCAACTTTTTTGGGGCCGTGCGTGCTGCTCAAGTTCCTAACGGCTGTCAGTCAAAACCTAATACAGCGCTATGAAGTGGAGGCCCTTGAGCTCTGACGTCATGTGTAGCATGCTACTGTACAGCCACTGCGTTCCAATTTACGTGCTTATCAATGTCCATATCTGCCATTTTCAACCAGTATACGGGTACGAGTGTAAAGGGCCAAGAGGGAGAGTGTATGAATGCGTACTTCAGGTTAAGGGTAGAGGGTCGGCTTGTGTCCTGATTCTTCACCCTTTCTACCAAAGTGTGCACGACTTTAGTGTTCCTCATTCTTGGCCCTGAAGGGCGGCAGTGTGTAAATTGTCATCCCTACCTGTGCTATAACACCTAATTGAACTACAATAAGACCATACCTGAGTAAATGTAATGAATTTATAGTTGGTTGTGACAACATTGACTAAACCGGAGCGTACAGTTACCGTGAACAATAATTTAAAAAAAAAAATCAGCGAATTATGACTAGTGCACTTATCGTTAGTTGTACATTGATCATCTGTGTTCGGTTTCCACCCATGTTAATTAACCTTTTGCAGAATTCCTGTTCCTTTTCCACAGGTAGTTTGGCTGATGATCTGCCTCCGTAGCTGAGAGAAGTCGAAGAGGAACATCAATTCGTTCCCAACAATACTACAAACACTTCTAACTGTACAGATGAGAATGAGTGGGGCAGACTTATTCATTGTCGCTGAACTGTGTTCAGTCCAGTTTACAGTACCAATTTGTTACCAGCCACATGTTGAATAAGGTATTCTGCAAATACAATTACAATACAGAGATGTTCTTGCTCTTTAGTTAAGTTCTGCCAATCATATGTTGGAAACCATTATCAAGGAAAACGAGTTGAACACTTTGTGGAAATTGTACATTTCTTGAACATTCTTCTAAGGACAATGTGTCTATCACAGGTCTAAATGTACAGTAAGGGGTATATCCTTAATAAAATCATTTGTGATGGTTAATTCTGCAGACTGATTGCGACGGCGTGGACATGACAAATCAATCAAATACTGTAATTAAACACTTATCTGCTTTATGCCTCTGATTTTCCAGTCGACATGAGTAAAGAAAAACTCTTATGTGGTAATGCCCATGTCTTGCAGCTTTAACAGTATTGAGTCAAGTAACAGCTTTGTCAACTGTCTCGCCAAGGACTAACTCCAAGATTATTGTAACGAGTGCGCTGTGTCAGGAAGCAAGTACAGGGAGCGTGTTTTAATAAATAAACAAAACAATAAACGCGAAACACAAACAACGCGCCGACGTGAAAACAGAGTCGATAACACCTGAGGAAAGCATCAAGGGGAGTGACAGATACAGGGAAGCTAATCAAGGAGGTGATGGAGTCCAGGTGAGTGTCATGAGGCGCTGGTGCGCTTGACAACGGTGACAGGTGTACGGGATAATCAGCAACCTGATGACCTAGAGGCCGGAGAGGGAGTACACATGACAAATATGTTTATTACTATGGCTCTTCAAATGATAAGTACATAAGGAGCTATCGTCACTGGCCATATACGTGCAGATTGAGGTGTTTAGAAAAAGTTGGTTTTGGCTTTGGTCATGTTGCACTGCAGCTACCTACAAATGAACACAGTCATGTGTGAATCAACATGCTAGCTAGCTTCTTAACCTATTAGCTACCTAACATAGTTAGGGTCTGAAGATAATTTAGATGTGTATTGTATCCCCTGAATTCTGGAATTAGCAATCAAGCTACTTTATAGAGTAACAAACAAGTATTTAGCAAGTTATCCGGGTTGCATGGTAGCTATATCTAACATACCGAGGTCTACATAGCCTTGGATGTAAACAAACTGGATCATTGGGTGAGGCTGACCTTTTCCCTCAAGTTTTCATGTACTGAATAAAAATCTAAAGTTCAGTGTGTTTCCATTGCATTTTCTACTCTACCCATAGTTTTTCACAAAAATTAAATAGCAAATGTGCCTAGTCTGGTTTTAGCACGTGCTCTAGCCAACAGTTGGCAGATACAGGGCGGGTAGGCTATGAGGGTAGGATAGGCTCAGGGTTGCCAGGTCAAGTTCAAATTTCTAGCCCAATGACATCTCAACCCACTTACCAGGCCTGAAAASTAGCTCAAAAATATTTTGTTTTTTRCGCAGCAGAACAGTTGCCACATTTATCCAATAAACCCTTTTTCTATCATGTTAGAGCGAATTAAGAAGGAATATCTGCGGAATTTGTAACGATGTAAGCTAAGAAGCAAACTTCAGTTTTCCATCAAAATAATTATTATTGTGAGCTTAAGAATATGTCGCAAGAGAAAGGCTAATTCGCCCTTATTAAATTTGCCAGATCATTTTCCATCAATGGATGTCGATTTAACTTGTTTTGACTGCTATGATTAAGCAATAAGGCCCGAGGAGGTGAGGTACATGGCCAATATTTCACGACTAAGGGCTGTTCTTAGGACACAGCCCTTAGCCATAGTATAATGGCCATATACCACAAACCCTTGAAGTGCCTTATTGCTATTATAAACTGGTTAAACATATTTAGAACAGTATAAATGTTTGGGTTGTTGTCATACCGTGGTACTCGGTCTGATATACCACAGCTTTCAACCAATCAGCATTCAGTTTATAATTGTAATTAAATCCCTTTTGCACATGTGCATAACTTGATAAATCCGACAGGAGAGTTAGAGGGATGAAAGTTGGACAGAGGATCTCAAAATCTCTGAAAAAGAAACACTTGAACGAACTTCAAAAAAAGAACGCTAGGCTATTTTCTGCCAATTGTGCCATTATGTGTTAGATGTTAAGACTACAAACCGTTATAAAATGGCCTGTTTGTGAGATTGACTCGTTATTTCAATAGGCATAGGCTACTGACTAAAATCTGGGTTRATAATTGCAATTCAACTTTGCCATGGTTTGCTGAGCTAGATGCAGGTAGCCTATAGGCCCTGATAGGCCAACATGCCGAAGTCCACAATGAAACTGACATTAAATGTGGAGAATGATACATTTAAGATAGGAGCAGTGACCATGATAACAATTGATCATTTCTAATTGAATTAACCTAACATGGCCATTAATAATTGCCTAATAACACAAGGCTACAACAACAAATTGAAGTTATTGGCCATTTATTAAAATCTGTTTGTCAGCTCCAGGTAGACTACACAAGTGGCACAAATTGATTTGCAATGACTTCAGTGATATCGCGTTGAACATCTCATTCCAAAATCATGGGCATCAATATGGAGTTGGTGCCCCCATTGCTGCTATAACAGCCTCCACTCTTCTGGAAAGACATTCCATTAGATGTTGGAACATTGCTGCGGGGACTTGCTTCCATTCAGCCACAAGAACATGTGTGAAGTCGGGCACTGATGTTGGGCGATTAGGCCTGGCTCGCAGTCGGCGTTCCAATTTATCCCAAAGTTGTTCGATGGGGTTGAGGTTAGAGCTCTGAAGGCCAGTCAAGTTCTTCCACACAGATCGACAAACCATTTCAGTATGGACCTCGCTTTGTGCACAGGGGCATTGTCATGCTGGAACAGCAAAGGACCTTTCCCAAACTGTTGCCACAAAGTTGGAAGTACAGAATCGTCTAGAATGTCAATGTATGCTGTAGCGTTAAGATTTCCCTTCACAGGAACTAAGAGTCCTAGCCCGAAACCATGAAAAACAGCTCCACAACATTATTCCTACTCCACAAAACTTTAAAGTTGGCACTATGCAGTCAGACAGGTATTGTTCTCCTGGCTTACGCCAAACCCTGATTCATTTGTGGGACTGCCAGATGGTGAGGCATGATTCATCCCTCCAGAGAACACGTTTCCACTGCTCCAGAGTCCAATGGCAGCGAGCTTTACACCACTCCAGCCAAAGCTTAGCTTGCGCATGGTGATCTTAGGCTTGTGTGAGGCTGCTCAGCCATGGAAACCGACTTCATYAAGCTCCCGACTAACAGTTATTGTGCTGATGTTGTTTCCAGAGGCAGTTTGGAACTCTGTAGTAAGTGTTGCAACTGAGTACTGACAATTTTTATGTGCTACGCYCTCCCAGCACCGTTGTTGCTCCTAGATGTTTCCACTTCACAATAACAGCACTTACAGTTGACTGGGGCAGCTCTAGCTGGGCAGAAATGTGACAAACTGACTTGTTGGAAAGGTGGCATCCTATGACGGTGCCACATTGGAAGTCACTGAGCTCTTCAGTAAGGCCATTATACTGCCAATGTTTGTCTACGGAGATTGTATGGCTGTGTGCTCGATTTTATACAACGGGTGTGGCTGAAATAGCCAAATCCACTCATTTGAAGGGGTGTCCACATACTATAAATACTTTTATGTATATAGCSTATCAAACGGTAGACTACAGTAGCRTACAATGGCATATAAATTAATAGACTACGTGATGGCCAACAAATGCAAATGTATCATTCTCCACATTTAATGTCAGGTTTATTGTGGACTTTTTCCCATAACAGAAGCACCCATAAATTCCATTTCAAATGTCCACTAACGCAGTGCTCGAGACCCAAGAACTAAGCATGCGTAAAACCCTTTGCTTGATAAAGTTTTCCATAAGAAAAGTCGATTTTCAAATGCAGTTTACTTTAAACCACCTCTGAGCGAATTTATCTACAGCATACTAGTGAGCCTAAAGTCGTTTTCCATTCGTTGTCCAGTGCTTTGTCGCGGTTATATCAGTTATAGCGCATTAATATGTTTTATGGAAAAGGAGTTGTCTCCATAATGACAATCTAAATAGCCAACCTACAACTGGTAAAATGTTGTCACGACGTGCGCGTGCTGCTGTCTTCATGACTCAGCAGCAGCGCTCTCAACCAGTGCTCTAAATACACACACACCCTTCCAGCCATCCCCACCACTCACTCAMTAACAGTCTGCTCACTGCCTGATAATCTGCAGCAACAGGTTACAACAATTTACAGAAAGCCGCAGACATGGCAACCCCGGGTAGACTAGTCTACATGGGGTTAGGGATCATGGGTCATGGGTTGATCAGTGATATTATTATGGATAAACGCGAGAATATTTGTATTTGTCAAAAGGCAAATCAAGCATCGATCGTCAAGTCCCCAGAATCGAAACCTCGATATATATTGGAAATACGCATCACGATCACCGTGCACTTTCACCACCCTGTGAGGTTTCATTACCTTTTTATCTGTAGCCTAATAAACTGCAGTTTCCCCGAGTCGTAGTGGAAGGACCACACAACATATCATCACGTGACTCCCAAATTTACTTCAGTATGGTGGCTATTATATCAATATTTACGCATAAAGGCGTTTCCACCGCCATTTCTCGCATAATTCATTTTACCGACGACTTCACTCCATACAAACTGTGTATGGAAACGTGCTTACTGAAAACATTTTTCCATTAATTTACAATTCAATATTATTTATTTTTCCTCTCAATACTTTTGGGTTAATGTTTTGCCCTCAATATGATTATTTTGCTTCGCAATACTAAGAATTTGGTTCTCGAATTCAAAAGGTTTGTTTGATATTACAATCACAAAAGTAATTCCATAAAACAACAGTTGTAGCCTATTAAGTGAGAGACTTCAAGCAGTGAAATTCATGACATCAGTATATGGGCAGAACATATTTTAAAAGTAGGGACGGAAACTCAGATATCATGCGAGTTACATTTTAACTCACATATTTTAATCACCTGCTTTGACTTGGGGGTCCATTTCTTCAGGTTACATTCAGCTTTACATACATTGCCTCCTGTGTTCACTTTGTTTCGGAGATGATCGTGGAAAGTTTCGGTTTCGTTTTCCAGAAACCCTCCTAGTCGCGTTTTAAGACAATTCAGACCCATGGTCGTTTTAATCCAGTTTTTATAGTCGTCATCCTGAAACCGTTTGAATGAGTCCATGGTGAAACAAATGCCGTATCGTTGTGCTGGATAATAATTCCTTCGGTACCACCCGACTCGATCAGTCCCGTACCCGTTGACCTACCTATGCGCTGGGCTTGACAGGCTGTCTGTAGAGACTGCAGCAGAACTGTCAGGCGCACAGGAACCCGGTTCAACCAATGAGCAGCGTTCTCTCRACCGTCATAACGTGTACGTAGTTCGATTCCTGTACATGTCTTTTGTGGAAAGTTCTCTCACCTCCAAGATACATATTTAACCCGTTTATACCATATACTTTGCTTCCATTTATTACTACAGCAAAACAAACATTCCGATGTACGGCATTGTATTCAAACCAATAATGATAGAAACMTAGCACATTTCAGTGATTGTGCATTTATCGCTTACAGTTCTGTTCACTATTCAATAACAAAGTGTCTCAATGTGATCTACAGCATAGACATACCTACATCTCAATATAAAGTATTTAACAAATAAAACAAAGTATGGTCATGTTGGAGAGTTGTTTTTGGGGGACAATCAATTCCCCCCTTATTTCCCCTTCTGGCCCTCCATGATATAAAAAAGGAACAGTTAGGTTCTGTTCAATCAAAGTGTGGCTGGATTTACAGAGTAAACATAAAACATCTTGTTTTATGTTGTTTTCAAACAGTCGGTCAATAAAACCAAGTTCATATCGATAAAAACATGCTCGCAAGCAAAATCTGAAACTTTTTCAGACTTTGACCAGATTTCAATAGTTCCCTGGGTTCTACTGTCCTGTCCTTTGGTAGGTCACTACTCAACCCATGACCCCTGATCCCTAACCCCGCTCCTGGCATAAAGGCATGATTGGTCAGTACAGTCCATAGACTTAGATTAAATAAAGGTTACATTTAAAAAAAATCTCTGTTCCCCAGCTGGCATCCCGCAGGTGGTTTTATCCCCACCATTGAATTTTTTGCATTTTCATTCTTGGACATAATAATTTTTTTTAACACTGGGAAATCAGCTCCAAGTAATTTTAAACTAGGAAATCTGTTCACAATTATTTCCACGCATAATAGCGAGACACGTGATCATATAAAAATGTAAGCAAGGTTTGAAAATATGTTTTAATCAAATATTATATATGTTTGGACTTCTTGTGGTCAATTTGCTGTCTACATATTATTTGTAATCATGTTTCGGCTCCCCGACCATCCACTCAATACATTTTTTATTTTAAAGGCCCGCGTCTGAATCTAGTTGATGATCCCTTAGACAGACATTGCATCATTGTATCTGTCCCATTATAGACATATGAGAGCATGGGCAGTGCCATTGAGGCCATCTCCATTTTCTTCTTCTACTACTTCTATGAGTTGGCAAACAAACTGAGTGCATACGGTCACCTGTAGTCTGGCCGGTATACCGTATTTTACTATATACCAGTATTGATGCACGGACCGGTATGGGTTTTTACTTTACCTTCTATAAACAGTATTCGAAGGTTTTGCTTGTTAAATATGATACGCCTTGTGTAATGTWAATTTTTATAGTTTACTCCGCTAATTGAGTCATCTTTCTCCGGTCATTGTATGCCGTTTTCCACACAGACCTAGTCCCGCCCCTTCACTCAAGGAGCGCATTTGTTGAGACACTTGGTCAATGCAGCACAAGCAACAACGAGAATGACTATGATGCTGTTTCCACTTTACTTCTTAAAAAAAAATAATGTTTATTATTTTCCAATAAAAAATTAATTTAAAAAAGACAGCAATACAAACATTGACATTCATTGTACCGTTGAATGGGATGGCCAATTTAGAGGACAAAACAAAACTTAACTCAAACAAAATAAAACTAAATCCTATTAGGTGGTACATGTATAAGAAGACAGCATATAGTCATTACAAGCAGTGTAGTTAAGCCAAAAATAAATATTGAGTGGAGTACAGCACAGAGTAGCAGCAGATTGTCAGCCCAGTTATTTACATTTACATTTAAGTCATTTAGCAGACGCTCTTATCCAGAGCGACTTACAAATTGGAAAGTTCATACATATTCATCCTGGTCCCCCCGTGGGGAATGAACCCACAACCCTGGCATTGCAAGCGCCATGCTCTACCAACTGAGCCACACGGGACGGGACTAGACCATTTATCCAGTATCGGCTGCCATATTTTATAAAACACTGGACTTCTATTGGAGGTATTGTATCGTATCTTTTCCATATGTATTACATTCCCTAAATCCCGTAACCACATTTCAAAGGTAGGTACAGCCAATTTCCAAAATTGCAATATGAGCCTTTTGGCTAATAGAGTACAAAGAGAGACAGCCTTCCCCTCCTGGTTATTCCCATCAACTGTACCAAACAGAGCGATCAATGGGTCTGGGGCTATAACTCGATCGAAGGCTTTAGATATGTAATCAAAAATGAGAGCCCAGTAAGCATGTAACTTAGGACATGTCCAAAATAAGTGGGTCAACGTCCCCTCATCCTGCTTGCACCCCTCACACAGTGGTGAGGTGTCCGGGAATATTGCAGTTTAACCTTTGAGTAATGTAACATGTGTACCACCTTAAACTGTACAAGGTTCTGTCTGGCATTCACTGAACTGTGGTTTATATTCCTGAGAGCTTCTACCCAGTCCTCATCTGAGAATTCTGAACCAAGTTCTTGTTCCCAAGCCCTTTTAATAGTGTCTGTGGATGCCTCTATGTGGGCCTGTAGCACATCATACAGTCTACAGACCGACCCTTTTGAATGGGGTTTGACAAGGATCAGGCTATCTAATGTAGGATTATTTGGCTTAATGCCATACTGTGGGGTATGTGTCCTTAAGAAATTCCTGATTTGGAGGCATCTGAAAAAACGTGTTGTTGGCATGTTGAACTTTCCCTGTAATTGTTGAAAGGAAGCTAACTGACCATCAATGTATAAATTACCAATTGTTGTGAGCCCCTTCTCCCTCCACTGTGAAAAACCCATATCATCCAATGCAGGGTGGAAAGCATGATTCCGGCAAATCGGGCTGTCAATGTATACAGTGGAGTGGGTATGTTAAGAAATCTATCTGTTTCAGATCGTAAGTTGTTGACAATTGACTGGATTAGAGTCATAAGTGGCTTTTTTCACATATGATGGACTTTTAACAAGTGCAGGAGTGAGGAACGTTGACAGGAGGCCTGCTCAATCAAAAGCCATGAAGGCTATCATTCTGTCGCATCCAGGTAAACTTTCCCTCCAGAAAGGCACAATGTTCAGATTAGCAGCCCAATAATACAGTTTAAAGTGAGGAAGGCCAAAGCCCTCTATATTGTACTTGCATAAATGCTTCTTTGAAATTCTTGCTGCTTTGTTATCCCATAAAAATTGAATTACTATTGAATCCAGTTTCTTAAATAGCTTTGTGGTATGAAATTGGGTAGACATTGGAAGAGGTAAGAAACTAGGTAGGACAACCATTTTAATAGCATTTATACGACCAACAAGGAGATAGGCAGAGTTTTCCAAAATTCGAAATTTTGTTTAGCTGATAAATTCATGTCAATTCGCTTTCAGTAGCTGATCACGGTCTCTTGTCACTACAATGCCAATGCTTGTGAACTTGTCCATCACTGTTCTAAATGGGGTAGATTGCAGAAATTGCTTATCCACAGGCCGTGATATCGGCATCAATTCGCTTTTTTGGCAGTTTCTCTTGTAGCCAGAGAAGGAGCCGATGTATTTATCAAGTTAAGGGGGAATAGAAGTTTTAGGCTTGGATAAAAACAAAGAATCGTCTGCATATAGGGACATTTTGTGCTGCGTGTCTTTTATTTTAACAGAACTATATCAGCACATGCCCGAATGCAAGTAGCAAGGGGTTCCATGGTATAGCGAAGAGAGCAGGCGAAATAGGGCACCCCTGTCGGCAGCCCTTGAACAGGCAGAATGACTGCAACATTTCCCGATTGTTACCACGGACGCCATTGGGTGTGCATAAATAATTCTTATCCAATGAATAAACTCCTTTCCAAACTGAAATGCTCCAGAACCGACATCATATACTTCCACTCAATCTGATCAAATTCTTCTCTGCGTCAAGAGCTATTACCACTGCCTCAACTTTATGATCATGATACATTACGTTGAAAAGGCGTCTCAAATTGTAGTATAATATGTCGGCCCGGGATAACCTGTCTGGTCAGGGTGTATGATGTCAGAAATTATGTTTTCAATGGTTTGCAATATCTTTGTCAACACCTATTTTTTATGGGGGTAACGACACGGGGCGATAAGACGACATCTCATGGAATCTCTATCTTTTTCAAGATCAGTGCTATTGTAGCCTAATACAGTGTTTGCGGGAGTTTGGCATTTTCTTTGGATCGTTAAACATTCGCAACATAAGTGTAGCTGAACTGGCGCAGTACTTTTTTATAGAATTCTATGACATATATCAGGCCCAGGGGCCTTGCTGTTTGTAATTGTGCTATCGCTGTGTTAATTTCCTCTAAAGTTATCCCAGCATCGGAGTCAGCAGCTGCCCCCCTGTCCAGTTTATGAAGTTCACATTCCACTTTACTTCTTAACATAAATCCACAAGCATTCTATAATTACACTATTAGTTTCTGTTTCTTACATCTGTAAGCAGCTAGTTTCTTTTCTTAGCAAGTTGTGGCTAAGTCGTGTTAGCCGCTAATGCTAATCGCTAGTCAGCCGCTAGCCAATAAATGTATGAGTCAGAGCAAATGTAGCTGGCTATACAGCCTGATACCAGTGATGGTGTAGCGCCTAAATCAGCATGTTGTTTGTGCAACAGTATCTTCTAAATCAAAAGGGAATAGGCAAAGCATGAATTTTGTTCTACATGAAGAAAACATTTAATGTAGCCAAAGATTATAGGATCCCGTAGGAAAAACTGACCAACACTGGTTGCTACCCTTCACTAACTCCTCGGCATTTTCATGTCAAACACTGTATTCAAAGTGTCCACTCTTGTATTCTAACTATAGAATTATGATAATTATATTTCCATGATTCCATCAGTTCACCCAAGTGTTCTGATCTAAATCACAAGTCAAATTACAATTGCAACATTTGGTAAAAATATTTTTTAAAGCCTACATTTTTTGCCAATATCGTGCAGCGCTACGTGGCAGTGTGGAAATGATCTCAAATGAGTGCAGAACATTTATGAAAATTATTTTGTCTTGAAGTTTAATTTAACAGTATAAAACAATCAGAACAGAGAAAGACCCATTGAAATCAATTAGAATGTATGTGTTGCCACCCTAGGGTCACACACTACTCAAAGCAAATTCAGAACATGTATTACTCAAACCATTAAATACCGTGATATAATATTTTGGCCATATAGCACAGCCCTACTGTAGTGAATTGTTTGAACAGGTACAATGCCAAGGTTGCTGATTTAATGCCACCTGCAGTTATGGAATGTTTGCTCACTAGTATAATGCATTAGCTGATCCCTCCTGATGACACAAATAGAATCATGTGATCCTTCCTTAACCCATAGGAAGTCCCACCCAGTTGACTACTTAAAAATGGTGAAAGTCCTCAATYGCGCTGCCCATGCTAAAGCTGGCTTTTGGGCACTTGAGTCATCTATCTCTTCTGGTTCAGTCCTCACCTTTGCGCCCCTCTTCTCTGATGAGTTAGTAGGTTAACTGGTTACTCAGGTGTCTCCACTTCATTCCCTACTTTCTCTCCCCCTTCTCTCATCCCTCCTCCCCTTCTCATCTGTGTCTCCATTGATGTGATGGTCTGGAGTTCAGAGGAGAACTGGTCACTCAAGTCTCTGTTGGCCAGGAGGAAATCCCTCAGTCTCAGCAACTCCTCAGTGTCCTACAAAATACAGCAGYCAGTCAGTCAGACATTTATTACTCAAACCATTAAATACTGTGATATGACATTTTGGCCATATAGCCCAGCCCTACTGTAGTGAATTGTTTGAACACCTGATAATGGTTACAATTGTGGTTAGAAGTACCTGTGTGTCTGTGTCAGTAAGCAGCTCCTGCAGCCTCTCTCTCAGCAAGTCCGTTTCCCATTGGCTGATAGACTCAGGCTCSAACCCCTCCGACACGGAACCGTCCACTCGGTCCACACCAGGAACTAACACCGACAAATCAACAGCCAGCATCTGGACAGAAACACACACACACACAGCATTTCCGCTCCATAGATCAGAGGTGATACAACACACAGATCGGAGAGCTGATAACACACACACGCACACACACCTCTAGTATCTGTTGTCCGGCTGCTGCCACTTCTGGTAGGTGTGTGAATTGCTGTAGGAGCTGCTGTATGCTGACCTGGTAGCGCCTCATCCACTGGTCACACACTCGCATCTCACAAGAGTGCATCAGCTCGTTCCTACACCTGATAACCTAAGACGAGACGCATACACAATCATAACACACACAAACACAGGTGACATGTGTGTTTATACTGTGTGCGTTTGTGTTACCTCTCTGACACAGTGCTGGTCTACGTAGTTGAAGTGGGAGCAGAAGTTGAGGAGGTTGAGCAGTGCAGACACGTCACACAGCTCCGCCCCCTTAACCCCAGCTTGACCCCGCGGCATGTAGGCCTGAGGGAGACAAAGGAAGAAAGAAGGAGAGAAGTAGTCTAATATATATCTAATATAACAGATGAAAGTAAACTGAGTACAATTTCAATAACAGACCCAATAAATCAGTAATATTTTAGTTTGCACACACACACACTACCTTGGCCAGTTCCCAGTGGTCCTGGTTCCAGAGTGGGGGTCTGCAATTCCCCCAGTTCACCATCCCCCTGGGGTTTGTGTGGTGCCTCAGGATCACGGTCCTCCACTCTGTGCACACCACACACACAGAGTACAGCTGTGGAACACATACGAGAAAGAATCATTCAAACTTCATCATGACAGGTCTCTACTGGAGTAGTCTCTCGTGACCACAAATCCAAATCTCGTTTTGTTCACTCGACCAGAGAGGACGAGGCGAAGCGAGAGGGGTTTACTCCCATCTAAATCTTTCCACGATAAGCAGACTGATAAGACCGGCTGCCTTCCAGCCTTTGGGTCAACGACTTCCATTGTTAGAGCAGTCACTCGACTATCTTGTCAATATAGTAGAAAATCTGACTCAACACAAGAGCCGGATAATAGGGGTGGGAAAMTGTCTTGGAAGTGCTAGAGATGGTCGAAGCAGATTCCAGGAGTGGTAGAGCACGTCGCCTAAACGTGTAGAAGATGGAAAGGAGGAGGATACTATCGGTGTTACTGATGTTTGAAGAACAGTATCTGCCTATTCATGGGAAGCTGGGATACACAGTGAGAGTGTTTGTGAATAAACCCTTGCAGTGTCAAAATTGCATAAGGTATGGTCATGTATCAAGTGTGTGTCAACAGAAGCAATATATTGGTGATGATCTATGGCGTTGCAATTGTGGTGGACAATCAACTTGCCGAATTCCTGGAGTGCCCTGCTAGGGTGAAGGATTTTGAAGGAGCACGGATCCGGGCTGAACAGAAGGTCTCCTACATGGAGGCGCAGGAAATTGTTGAAGGAGTGAGTGGTGCTGAGGAAGTTATGGCAGTGGATGCCCAGCAGCCAGTTAAGATTCAGAATGTTGTTCATGAGTTGAAGGACACAGACACACTGATAGTGAAGGTCAATTGTGGCGTTTATTGCACAAGTGATTAATTGTACTTCCCAAACGAAAAAAAAGTCCAAGAAGCTGGGCATAATTGTATCTGCAGCTGCAAAGTTTGGGGTATTCAGGAATTAACAACTGAAACATTGCATGGAATACTGACTGAAGATGATCCCCCCTCCCAGGCCCCTGAGCCTGTGTAGTGGTGTGAATTGGACTATGACTGGAGTGAGATGGTTTAATATTTTGTATGATATTGTTTTTATTATTCCTTTGCGCAATGGTTTTAAAAAAAAATCTTCAGTTCATTACCAGTACGGTTGGTGACAGCTTGCACATTAAATTAGTGCGAACACCATTATATCAGAAAAGAGTACGCGAGAGCCAGGGGCGTATTCATTACGCCGATTCTTTTACAATTTTTTTATTACGGATGCAAAAGGAATGAAACGGAAGGGACCTACCTCAATATGTTTTCCGCTTTGCAACTGTTCGAACTAATAAATACACTCCTAAAGCCCAGGCTACTACTGGAGTAAATTGACACATGATCTAGCTAGCCCATAATCATTTTCCTCTTAAAATGATTCAGGTTATTTGGGGAGGGGTTAAACTCAACTGACATTATGCCAGCAGACAACTTTTGACTCTCACCTGATTCCCTTTGGATCTGCACCCGCTCTGACACGGCCGCCGCAGACCTGGGTTCCTAGTGACTAGATTTCCGTGGAAGGATCTCATCTCAGTATCGGTGAAAGGGTGRAACCCCTCCCGCAGTTTGAGGAGGCAGTACCCCGCTTTCAGCCAGTTCTTATACCCGCCATCGTTCAGACGAGCGCTCAACTCTTCGTGTACCATGTACAAATTAAAACAAACACCAACATAAAGAAGAGCTAGATCTTAAAACAAACTGAAGAGTATGCCGACTATATCTCTGGAACACGACATAAGAAAAGGTCAACAAACAAAAGTGCGTATCATCCGTGATGTCAAGTTTCCGCGTTTGTCTTGAATCGAACACCGCCCATTTTCTGTCAGTGCAGTATGGGGATTGTAGTAAACTAGCTAGACTTTTCCAGCTGCCGTCGGTCTGTCCTGAAACAGCGAAACTGTTTGCATAGCCTAAATATGATTTATTAAAGTGATAACGACAATACAGGTAAAATAATTGAAATGATTCATTAGAAAATCTAAAGATGTATCTATAACTATAGGCTTAGGCCATACATTATCAGTACCCTAACTGCCTTGCCTACATAAATCCAACATGTAGTTTACCTACATAGCAGTACTCACCTATATGTCAGACTTTAGGTCACAGAATAATAAAAGCTATAAGAATCTTTAGAAAGAACAGTTGTCAGGATGGCCGAGCGGTCTAAGGCGCCAGACTCAAGGTGAAAATCCTTCCTGGGTAAAGGGGTATTCTGGTCTCCGAATGGAGGCGCGGGTTCGAATCCCGCTTCTGACAATGTTTTTCCCTAACAAAATCGTAATGAAAGAGTCAGTGGATTCCCTCAAGTGGTGAAAAGAAAACACATGAAAGTTTTACATTTTACCATTGCCTAGTTTTAAATGCGCTAATCTAGGCTATTTCCGAGTGATCGAGACAGATCAGCGACGTTTCAAATAGAAGGAAAAGAGTGTGTGAGTGTTTTCGTCCATGAGGTGGCGCCATCATCATACCAAACGCCAGAGGCAGCCCTGCATGGACGAGTTTTACTGCTGGCTGAAAGGAGAAGATTTACTGGTCACCCTCCTAGAGATTTATTTACAGGGTATCCACARAACCAAGGTGTGGTTGTGTGTGTGTTAGAAATATATACCAAGATGTGCATTATAAGAAACGTGTGGCCCTGCAACAGTAAAGCGTGCATATTTTGTTTCTGTAGTTAGAGGACAGAAAACAACCCACACACCTAATTTAAGGACCAGTGGAATTCTCTGATACAGTGAATCACTTACTTAGAGTTATAGGACCCAACTTCAAACAGATTTATACAACAAAGAGCAATTATGAAAATGAAAATACATTTTGTGTTGTATCAAATAATGTCATCTTTACATGAACATTTAATTAGTCTTTTAGGATGCTCACCGAAAAACAAATATCCCTCTATCTTTGTAATTGGATCTCTACGGATTTGATTAAAGTTAAAGTAGATTAGACACCCTGGAGTGTGTGTATGTGTGTGTGTGTGTGTGTGTGCACGCGCTTGCGTCCATACTTCCCTGCGAGTGTAAGTGCATAAATGTGGCCTGCTTAGTGAATTGAGAGGGACACAACAATGATGTGCGTGTGATCCCAGCAGGGGGTTGTTTTAAGCAGAGGGAGATCAAAGAGACATTAGTATTCTGAAATAAATCATACGCCCAGGTCTCACTGTGAGAGCCCCCGAACCCCCTACACACACACACACACAGGCGATCACGCACACAAACAGGCAAGTCCGCGCACACACACACACACACATGAAGCACATACACAAGCACACACAAGGATACACGCACACAAGCCTGCATGCTTTTACATACACACGCACACACACACACACACATATTTTCTCTCTCCACTCGGCTCAACCCACTGTCTCTCTCTTCAAAAGTCTGCCCTCCCTTACCCCCATGGGGCTTCATAACAATCTGCTCACTGGCTCTGTTTCCTTTGTTACCCTCTCACTGTTTCTCATGTTTGCACAAAATACAGTTTCCACCCACTTTCTGCAAATAAGCAGAAAAACGCTTCGTCAGAGAAAATGGTTGTTCATTTGTCAGAGAGAAAGTCAGAAACGCCAACTACATGGTTCGACATGTTTATCCTCAGGGAAGCCTGTTTTTCAGTCTGCTACCTCTGGATAGGATGGTTTAATGATATGTCATTGTCTTTACTTTGTGGTTTTACTGAAACGTTAGTGTTTCACTTTCTAAGGACTTACTGAGTTTCTTGTTGTTAGTTTTATTAAATAGTCATTCTAGGGATAGGTATATTATTCTTCAAAGACTGTCACCTGGAGATCGAAAAGAAGGAGAGATAAGTGAAAGGGAGATGGAGAGAGACAGAGAGGGAAGAAAGACACTGGAATCAATTTCGAATCAAATCTCATTTGTCACATGCGCCCGAATACAACAGGTACCTTACCGTGAAATGCTTACTTACAAGCCGTTAACCAACAATGCAGTTCAAGAAATAGAGTTAAGAAAATACATAACAATAACGAGGATATATACAGGGGGTACCGGTACCGAGTCAATGTGAGGGGGTACAGGTTAGTTGAGGTAAAGTTTTGTAAAGTGACTATGCATGGATAATAAACAGTAAGTAGCAGCAGTGTAAAGACAAAGGGGGGAGGGGGCTCAATGTAAATAGTCCGGGTGGATTCATTGTTCAGCAGTCGTATGGCTTGGGGGTAGAAGCTGTTAAGGAGCCTTTTGGTCCCAGACTTGGCGCTCCGGTACCGCTTACCGTGCGGTAGCAGAGCGAACAGTCTACGACTTGGGTGACTGTAGTCTTCTTCTGACACCGCCTAGTATATAAGTCTTGGATGTCATGAAGCTTGGCCCAGTACGCGCTACCCTCTGTAGCGCCTTACGGCCAGATACCGAGCAGTTGCCATACCAGGCGGTGAGCAAACCAGTCAGGATGCTCTCGATGGTGCAGCTGTAGAACTTTTTGAAAATCTAGGTACCCATGCCAAATCTTTTCAGTCTCCTGAGGGGGAAAAGGTGTTGTCCTACCCTCTTCACAACTGTCTGGGTGGGTTTGGACCATGATATTTCGTTGGTAATGTGGACACCAAGGAACTTGAAACCCTCTACCCYTCCACTTCAGTCCCGTCGATGTTAACGGGGGCCTGTTCGGCCCTCGTCTTCCTATAGTCCAGTATAAAGCTCCTTTGTCTTGCTCACATTGAGGGAGAGAGTGTTGTCCTGGCACTACACTTCCTGGCACTACACCTCCTCCATATAGGCGGTCTCATTGTTGTCGGTGATCAGGCCTACCACTGTTGTGTCGTCAGCAAACTTAATGATGGTGTTGGAGTCGTGCTTGGCAATGCAGTCGTGGGTGAACAGGGAGTACAGAAGTGGACTAAGCATGCACCCCTGAGGGGCCCCAGTGTTGAGGATCAGCGTGGCAGTTGTGTTGTTGCCTACCCTTACAACCTGGGGGCGGCCCATCAGGAAGTACAGGTTCAAGTTGCATAGGGAGGTGTTTAGTCCCAGGGTCCTTATCTTAGTGATGAGCTTTGTGGGCACTATGGTGTTGAATGCTGAGCAGTAGTCAATGCATTCTCACATAGGTATTCCTTTTGTCCAGGTGAGAAAAGGCAGTGGAGTGCGATTGAGATGGCATCATCTGTAGATCTGCTGGGGCTGTATGCGAATTGGAGTGGGTCTAGGGTTTCCGGCATGATGGTGTTGATGTGAGCCATGACCAGCCTTTCAAAGCACTTCAAGACTACTGACGTGAGTGCTACAGGGCGGTAATCATTTAGGCAGGTTACCTTCACTTTCTTGTGCACAGGGACTATGGTGGTCTGCTTGAAACATGTAGGTATTACAGACTCGGTCAGGGAGAGGTTGAAAATGTCAGTGAAGACACTTGCCAGTTGGTCCACGCATGCTTTGAGTATACATCCTGGTAATCCGTTTGGCCCCACGGCTTTGGGAATGTTGACCTGTTTAAAGGTCTTGCTCACATCGGCTACAGAGAGCGTGATCACACCGTCGTCCGGAACAGCTGGTGCTCTCATGCATGCTTCAGTGTTGCTTGCCTCAAAGCGAGCATAAAAGGCATTTAGCTCATCTGGGAGTCTTTGTAGTCCGTAATATTTTTCAAGCACTGCCACGTCCGACGAGCGTCAGAGCCGGTGTAGTGCGATTCAATTCTTCGTTCTTTCATATGTAGAATTAGAATGAGTAAAATTTTGTTTTATGACTTGAGCATGTGTGTGGGACTGAGAAGACTTAGSGTCCGAATAGTTCTTAAATGACGCTGGTGACAGAGAGCAAACAGCATATGCCCCAGTGTCTACATGAACAATAGCAAACAGTTGTCAATACAGTTATCATCACTCCCACGAAGGATATGGTGACACATACAGTACATAGGCACACACACACACGTCTGAAGGCATCCAGTGTTTTAGAAAAACAATCAGATCCATGAAAGGTAAACACTCTGCTCCTGACAGTAACTCAAACATGTGATTATGAGGTTGTGTGCGATTGTGTAATTGTCTGTGAGTGTCTGTGTTCCCACACGTGTATCTGCATATGTGTGTGTGTACTTTGATAGCCACCCACYTGAATATGCAGATGTATTTCAGGGAGCGTATGTGCTCGGCATTAAAGCCTACTCTCCACTGCTGACCCAATTTCACACCGCATATTTTGTGTGGGTGAGTGTGTGTGTGTGTGTGTGTGTGTGTGTGTGTGTATGTATGCTTCTATGACTGTTATTGCATTTCACCACCCTAAAGCAGTGAGTGATGGAGACTCAACCAGACAGGCATGCGTGCGTGCGCACGCGTGTGTGTGTGTGTTACCTCTCCTGTGTGTGAGTTCATATAAAACAAACAGGTCATTAATGTAGTTTTCTCCCCACACAGAGAGTCACAGTGGGAAACATGTTACATTACTCACATGTGATGCCTGGAGGTTTAATACTGACCTGTGATTCAATCATCACACACTCTGTCTGCACGCTGAGAAGCATCACACACACACAAGCATACAAACAACCACGCGAGCACACACACACACACACACACTGAGAGAGAGAGAGGGTAGTCAGTGACCCGTGAGGTGAGAACCCGTTTTGAACTGAAGGTGAGACATTTGGCGAGAGGAATCTTTTAGTGGCCGACCAAAGATTCTGACATTTGGAACTGTGGTGTGTGTGTGAGAGAGAGATATACAGTGCATTTGGAAATTATTCAGACCCCTTGACTTTTTCCACATTTTGTTACTGTCACGATCGTCTAAGGTGGAAACGGTAGACCAAGGTGCAGCGTGGTGAGCGTACATACTTCTTTATTATAAGATGTCGCCAACAAAACAATAAACATCAAAACGAAAACGTGAAGCCAACGTAGTGCTCACAMGCAACTATACATGGACAACTACCCACAAATACAGGTGGGAAAAGGCTACCTAAGTATGGTTCTCAGTCAGAGACAACGATAGACAGCTGCCTCTGATTGWGAACCACACCCGGCCAAACACCAAGAAATACAAATCATAGAAAAAGTAACATAGAATGCCCACCCAAATCACACCCTGACCAAACCAAAATTGAGACATAAAAAGCTCTCTATGGACAGTTACGTTACAGCCTTATTCTAAAATGTATAAAATAGTATTTTTCCCTCATCAATCTACACACAATACCCCATAATGACAAAGTGAAAAAATGTTTTTAGACATTTTTGCTAATTTATTAAAAATAAAAAACAGAAATACCGTATTTACATAAGTATCCAGACCCTTTGCTATGAGACTCGAAATTGAGCTCAAGTACATCCTGTTTCCATTGATTATCCTTGAGATGTTTCTACAACTTGATTGGAGTCCACCTGTGGTAAATTCAATTGATTGTACATGATTTGGAAAGGCACACACCTGTCTATATACGGTCCCACAGTTGACAGTGGCCTCCATCATGTCATACAGTTAAAGGTTAAATACTTTTTWAAAAATAGGATTGTGTCAAGAAACAGATCTGGGGAAGGGTACCAAAAAATGCATTTAAGATCCCCAAGAACACAGTGGCCTTCATCATTATTAAATGGAAGAAGTTTGGAACCACCAACACTTCCTAGATCTGGCCGCCCGGCCAAACTGAGCAATCGGGGGGGAAGGGTCTTGGTCAGGGAGGTGACCAAGAACCAGATGGTCACTCTGACAGAGCTCCAGAATTCCTCTGTGGAGGTGGGAGAACCTTCCAGAAGGACAACCATCTCTGCAGCACTCCACCAATCAGGCCTTTATGGTAGAGTGGCCAGCCGGAAGCCACTACTCAGTAAAAGGCACATGACTGCCCGCTTGGAGTTTGCAAAAAGGCACCTAAAGGACTCACACCATGAGAAACAAGATTCTCTGGTCTGATGAAACCAAGATTGAACTCTTTGTCCTGAATGCCAAGCGTCATGTCTGGAGGAAACCTGGCACCATCCCTCCAGGGAAGCAATGGTGGTGGCAGGATCGTGCTGTGGGGATGTTTTTCAGTGGCAGGGACTGGGAGACTAGTCAGGATTGAGGAAAAGATGACCGGAGCAAAGTACAGAGAGATCCTTGATAAAAATCTGCTCCAGAGCTCTCAGGACCTCAGACTGGGGCGAAGGTTCACCTTCCAACAGGACAACAACCCTAAGCACACAGTCAAGACAACACAGGACTGGCATCGGGACAAGTCTCTGAATGTCCTTGAATGGCCCAGCCAGAGCCCGGACTTGGACCCAATCGAACATCTCTGGACAGACCTGAAAATAGCTGTGGAGCGACACTCCCCATTAAACCTGACAGAGCTTGAGAGGWTCTGCAGAGAAGAATGGGAGAAACTTCCCAAATACAGGTGTGCCAAGTTTGTAGCGTCATACCCAAGAAGACACAAGGCTGTAATCGCTGCCAAAGGCGCTTCAACAAAGTATTGAGTAAAGGGTCTGAATACTTATGTAAATATGATATTTCAGTTTTTTTGTTGTTGGATAAATTAGCTGACATTTCTAAAAACCTGTTTTTGTTTCGTCATTATGGGGTATTGTGTGTAGATTGGTGAGGGGAAAAAACAATTGAATCCATTTTAGAGTATGGCTATAACGTAACAAAATGTGGAAAAAGTCAAGGGGTCTGAATATTTTCCTAATGCACTGTATATATATAMAGAGAGTTTTTCTGTCTGATATGAGGTTCTTCCCCGGTGCATTTCCGTAGAATTTTGATAAATAATATTTTCATGAAATAAATATAAATCAATACATTTTTTGTGATTAAGCCTGCTTCTCCCAGTGATGATACAGGTGACATACTACAGGGGGAGCAGCTCATTGGATAAACACTAGATGGCGATAACAAGAGGGAAACTTCATGGCAGGGTTGGGAAAGGATTATTTCATTGTTTTAACCATGGTTGGGGAGTAACGGATTACATGTAATCCGTTGCATGTAAGGGATTACGAAAAAACGGTAACTGTAATCCGTTATGTTTCCAGCAAAAATATTGTAATCAGATTACAGATACTTCTGAAAAACTAGATGATTACTTCCAGGATTACTTTTAKATTCAGAAAGGATGTTTGAGGAAAAAAATCTTTGACACTTCTCTGTTTTCTCAATGACATTCAAATCAGCATTGAAAAAAGGGGCAAGTTTAAGTTTGTTCCACCTGAGCGAGTCTGACCACAAGTCAGAGACCACTATGATGACACACCAAATGGGTTTGATGGATCGCGGGGAAAGAGCAGGAATAGGCTTTTGWAGGCTAGTCCAAGCTATGTCTTCCAAWGGTGCGACTGCTGTCGGCATCCAAAGATTATCCAACTTGAATAAACGTTTGGAGGTAAGGATGACAGCAGTGGTGTAGACTATGGTGATACGGATATCACTTATTAATGATATTTACATAGTGCATTGATGTGAATTGCACTGCTGCTCTCTCATTTAGTTATTTGCGGTTTACGGATTGTGGTTGTTGTGGATGGCTGTTCACAAATCTAAATGTGTATTTGAACCCAATAATGGTTGAATTCAAGAAGTTTAAGCTGCCTATAAATCATTGTTTTTGAAACCAGTGGACAGGCAGTGAAAAATGTGCTCTTCCAACAGCTGCACAGTGCGGATCCCAGTTTATGGAATAAAAGTGGGGCTTTAATTCATGCTGATAAAAAAAAAAATCCATAGACCTAATGGACACGTGCTCAAACTCGCACACTTTTAGACTTAAAGTGACAATCTGTAGTTGCTACATCCATTTTTTAAATATATCTATATATTTTTATCAGCATGAATTAAAGCCCCACTTTTAAATCCCCAGCGATACGCCATCCCATCTGTATTGTGCTTAGTGGGACTATAATTTGTTTTTCAACAGGACAATGACCCAAAACACACCTCCAGGCTGTATAAGGGCTATTTGACCTAGAAGGAGTGATGGAGTGATACATCAGATGACCTGGTCTCCACAACCCAATTGAGATGGTTTGGGATGAGTTGGACCTCAGAGTGAAGGAAAAGCAGACAAGAAGMGCTCAGCATATGTGGGAACTCCTTCAAGATGGTTGGAAAAGCATTCTTCATGAAGCTGGTTGAGTGAATGCCTAAAGCTGTCATAAAGAAAAAGGGTGGCTACTTTGAATAATCTAAAATATATTTGTTTAACACTTTTTTGGTTACTACATGATTCCATATGTATTATTACATAGTGTTGATGTCTTRACTATTATTCTACAACTTAGAAAATAGTAAAAATAAAGAAAAACCCTGGAATGAGCAGGTGTTGTCCAAACTTCTGACTGGCACTGTATACCCATTGATTCTTGATGAATATAACTTATAAATGCTTCATGAGCTTAGTTCAACTGTCACACTCCATGAGAACCCAAAATATAAACTTGTTTCTCTCCAATGTTTGTAAACATTGTACATGTCAACAAAAGCTGTATAGCCTCATAACATGGTTAAAACAATACATGTTGATATCATGGATGTTCAGTCCTTGCATCTATAGCTCTGTCTATTAATCTGAGTGATTACGTTTCTCCAGGCCCATCCCTCAGCTTTTTACCAAAACAGAGGCTGGGCGGCCATTCTGTTATTGTTTCATCTGTGGATTAAACAATCGACCGATAGAAAATGCAGCATACGGCATTCATTTTTCACATGTAAATAGCACTTTTCAGTAGTGCTCAAATCATACCATTCCATGAGCGCAGCATTTATTTTTCAAATCAGAACCCAATCAGTCCTCCATGACAACAAAATCATAAACAGCAGAGTAGGGCTGGCTAATAAYTCGGTAGTTTTGGGGTTATGCTCAGGTAAAACAATTTGGCTAATCTACACTTCCATATTTCCAAGTCCTATTCTTGAAGATCAAGGGGTTTAATATTTATTGGAATGACTGGAATTCTGATAGACTTTGTTTTTTAGTGTAAAGATATCATTTAATCGTATTATTACATGTAGTTCGAAAGCAATAGGTTAGAAGAAGCCCACATAACCAACCCATAAAGTAAAATGTAACATCCATATATGGCCAACTATGTAAACTTAAACATTGATTTATTCTGCAATAGATGTGGTTAGATTGGTAACATACGTTTTGGTCATCTTCTAATGCCTCTTTAGGGGAAAGTAATCTAAAAGTAACGGAATGTAATCAGATTACGTTACTGAGTTTGGGTAATCCAAAAGTTACTGATTACAGTTTTGGACAGGTAACTAGTAACTGTAACGGATTACATTTAGAAAGTAACCTACCCAGCCCTGGTTTTAACTATTGGTTTCAACATATTGTTCTTTCCCTGGTGTCCGTACATGTATTTCATGTGGATTCTCTAGCTCTGTCTTTCTCTAAATCCCTCTGTTTCTAACCCCCCCTCCCCCGGGCCCTCTCTCTCGCTCTCTGTAGCTCTGCCAGTTGATTGGTGTAGTAGCCCCAGGTGACCCTCTACATGCCCAGACCCATGCCCAGGCCAGAATACACACACACAAACACATACGGTCCCATGGATGTTACAGGGTCCTAGTTCGGGGGATTAGAGAAGCAGAGACAATGCCAATCTGCTAGCCAGCATGTTTACAAGGAGCCTCAGTGAGTGGGTCTCTCTTCCWCTCTCTGTTCTCTCTATTCTCCTTTGATCTCAGWGACGAGTGTTTCTCTGCTCCTCTGCTACATCAGACCTGCATCCATCTCAGCCAGTCTGTGTGTACAGATAATAATGTAATAACAAATCAAATCAAATCAAATGTATTTATATAGCCCTTCTTACATCAGCTGATATCTCAAAGTGCTGTACAGAAACCCAGCCTAAAACCCCAAACAGCAAGCAATGCAGGTGTAGAAGCAACGGATAGGAACTAGGAAAAACTCCCTAGAAAGGCCAAAACCTAGGAAGAAACCTAGAGAGGAACCAGGCTATGAGGGGTGGCCAGTCCTCTTCTGGCTCTGCCGGGTGGAGATTATAACAGAACATGGCCAAGATGTTCAAAATGTTCATAAATGACCAGCATGGTCAATAATAATCACAGTGGTTGTAGAGGGTGCAACAGGTCAGCACCCAGGAGTAAATGTCAGTTGGCTTTTCATAGCCGATCATTTAAGAGTATCTCTACCGCTCCTGCTGTCTCAGAGAGTTGAAAACAGCAGGTCTGGACAGGTAGCACGTAACAATGTTCGGAAGGAGTGAATGGAATGGCATCAAACATGGATGTGGTTGATACCATTCCATTTACTCCATTCCAGCCATTATTATGAGCCGTCCTCCCCTCAGCAGCCCCACTGGTGTGCACTCAGAGACCTTAACCCACATGTCACATTAGATCCAGCAGAACACCTCTGTCCCGGCCCCCTCTCTCAAGGGCACCTCTCTACCCTTCTCTGTCTCTCTCGTCTCTCTCTCTCTCTCTCTCTCTCTCTCTCTCTCTCTCTCTCTCTCTCTCTCTCTCTCTCTCTCTCTCTCTCCTCTATCTTTGTCCGCCTTCCTTCTCTCTGACAGTACAGATGGTGGAGATGGACATTGACATTCAGTACAGTAAAAGGGTTTGAGTGCAGGAAAGTGTGTGTATGTGTCTGTGCATGCTTCTGTACACTGAGTATACCAAACGTTAGGAACACCTTCCTAATATTGAGTTGCACCCCCACCCCCCCCCACCCCCCCTTTGCCCTCAGAACAGCCTCAATTCGTTGGAGCATGAACTCTACAAGGTGTTGAAAGCGTTCCACAGGAATGCTGGCCATGTTGACCCCAATGCTTCCCACAGTTGTGTCAAGTTGGCTGGATGTCCTTTGGGTGGTGAACCATCTTGATACACACAGGAAACTGTTGAGAGTGAAACACACAGCAGCGTTGCAGTTCTTGACACAAACCGGCGCGCCTCGCACCTACTACCAAACCCTGTTCAAAGGCATTCAATCTTTTGTCTTGCCCCATTCACCCTCTGAATGGCACACACACTGTACACAATCCATGTCTTAAAAATCCTTCTTTAACCCGTCTCCTCCCTTTCATCTACACTGATTTTAAGTGGTTTTAACAAGTGACATCAATAAGGGATCATAGCTTTCACCTGGATTCACCTGGTCAGTCTATGTCATGGAAAGAGCAGGTGTTCTTAATGTTTTAAACACTCACTCAGGTGTATGTGTCATCGTGGCTTTGTCCTATTGTCTGAGCCCATGATTCCGAACAACATTTTGACGGTCAGGTACTCTCATTCTTCATAATTATGATAATTGGATAATCATTTAATAATCTGTTAATCAGTCCTAAATGGCTATTTGGGTTAAATTTGATAAACCGCTTTAGTGGCCACTCATCTATCCAGATTAAACCTGGATATTAAAAACCTCAGGACAATAACAGAACTAAATGGACCGGATTAGGAACAGGATTACAGAGAGAAAGTCCAGTTTTCGTGTGTATGTGTGTGCGTGTGCGTGCGTGTGTGCGTGTTTGTGTGTGTGTGAGTGAGTTGTTGTTGAGCTGAAACACAGGACCAGCAGGGTTAAACCGACCCTCTCTAATACCTCTCACTTTTCTTCTCTTTTGCTGGCCTAGGTTCCTTTACTCCTTCATTTCTCATGGAGTGTGTCTCTCTGTTCTGGTTCCTTCGACAGGGCTCTTCTAAACCCTCTCTTCAATTCACTTCAAGGGCCTCTGCTTAGAAAACCTCCCTCTCCACCCCCCCCCCCCCCCCCTCTCCTCCCTCCACCCTCCCTCTGTCTATTCTTTAGCCCAGGGTGGGTAGTGAGTTTAATGAATTCTCTTTCTCTCTCAAGCGAGGCGCTGAAAGCTGATTTCTGATACACAAGGTGAGAGAGGGGGTTCTTTTTGGGTTGAAGTTTCAACGTCAAACTGGGTGGTTAGGACTGGGGTCACTGTTGTATGACCCACAGGAATAGGATGAAGTTGGCGTAGACACTGACACTAGGTCAGTTATGCGTTTTCACTCTCTAATAAAGTTGGGATTTGGGGGGGGGTCTTGATTCTGGAGCTGTGCCTACCCATTAACTACTGAAGCAGACCCACAGGTACACAAGCTGTTAGACACCCCATACAGTAGATAGACAGTGATGGATCAGCTCTGAGCCCTTGTGAAAACCTGTTTCTCCTTAGTTCTGATTGGATATGGAATGCATTAGCTGGTTTATGAGGGGGAATTGTTTAATCAGATATAATTGTGTGTAGTGGGTAAAACAAAACACTGTGTCCATAATGCATTTGTCCCCATCAGGGCGTGATTATCTGCTCCTGATTAGAGGGGCATACTTCTAGGACACCTATTAAAAATTAAACAGATGTTGTGGTGACGAGGGGACAATGTTCCCGAGGTGTGTAAGATGAAGGACACACCCACACACACACAAACTCTGACCCCTGTTGTTTTCCCCCTATTGGTATGGTAAAGAGCTGCTAATCTCTCCAGTTGACCTCAGGAGGGGTGTGTGTGTGTGTGTGTGTGTGGAAAAGTCAGAGGAGTTCTCTCAGGCCTCGGTGTTCTTATAGGGGCACAGTCTGTCAAACACATTACACAGCAGTGAGGTGTGTGTGTTGTGTGTGTTGTGTGTGTGTGTGTGTGTGTGTGGTGTGTGTGTGTGTGTGTGTGTGTGTGTGTGTGTGTGTTGTGTGTGTTGTGTGTGTGTGTGTGTGTGTGTGTGTGTGTGTGTGTGTGTGTGTGTGGTGTGTGTGTGTGTGTGTGTGTGTGTTTACGTGGAGAAGTTTGTTTGACCTGACGGAGATCCGTTTTGTTGTCAATAAAGCAGTGAATTGGGACAGGCGAACGCACACAGCCACACAGACACACCACACGACAGCACACACACACACACGACCACACACACGACACACACAACACACACGCCCACACACGCACGAAGGCACACACGACCACACACACGACAGCGACGACACGACACACACGGCAGCGCACGCACGACAGCACACACAGCAGCACAACAACACACACACACAGCACAGCAGCGAGCACGCCAGCACAGCACGAGCGACACAGCACAACAGCACACAGCGATACACACGGCACACCGATAAAGTCAGCCATTGGAAGAATCATTAGAGATCTGCGGGAAGGAGTCACAATTGCGGACAAAGGGCCGCGATTCACACACAAAGACTAGGGCGGCTAGCCGTCACACACTCACATAATCACACACAGGGCACGAAACAGCTGCACCACAGCAGAAGACAGGCAGGTCAGTGGGAAGGGAGAGGGGATGACTGGTTGAATAAGCACACCGACTACGACGCACAGACATCCATACAAACCCTCATGGGACACACACGACGACGACCAGCGACAGGCACAGAACGGAACACACAGAAGACGACAACATCACAGAAGAACACCGCAACAAAGCAAGCACAAACAACAACACCCAACACAACACGGAAACACAGAACACAACAACAAGCACACCACGCACCAAACACAGAACAGCACCAAGCACACACAACAGCACAGCACACACATCACACACGACACAGCACAGCCAAACAGGCAGCGCGAGCAGGTCAGGCCGAACCGCATCACAGACGCGCCTTAACATGTATGTCACTGCTGTTGTGGATGTGTCAGAGTTTCATTGCAGCATGTACCCATTGTGTGGTGGTGTGTTAGAAGAATTCGATTCGTGTGTTTTAGAGCAGTTGTGCAGATGCTAGGGCAACAGTTTTGGAGTCTGTGCTGAGAGCGGCCGAACCCCAGCCATTGGCACAGAGAGAACCTCGTATCCACTCCGGTCCTTTCGCGAGTCTGTTCAGTCTGGCCGTCCGACTTCTCCCCCTCACTCTTTTCTGCCTCTCATTAACTTTACCTCTGCCCAAACTCGTCTCCGTCGAGAGAACCAGAAGGCTTTAAGAAAAGACTGTATGAAATCTGTGAGGTGTTGTTGAAGTCTCTCTGCGAGTTAAGAAGACGAGTAGCCGCGCACAGCCACCACACACGAACACAGGCAGCGACACACACGAGCAGCACACAGCGACACACACAGACACGACACACACACACAGCACACACAGACCACAGACACCACACCACACAAAACGACCACCCAACACCACACACCCACCCACACACACACACTGGTTCACCATGTGAAGTGAAAGCGTCTGAACGGAGAAATGTGCAGACAGCATAGGTCAGGTGGTGACAGACCTATTGGGAGTGTGCACTTGAGATTGCAGGGTTAGGGAGCTTTAATGGGTTGGTGTGTGGTCCAATTCAGCATCACTTGGGAAGGGGTTATTCGTCCCTGACTTGAACATTCTGTGATATGCCCATTAAAGTAAAGAAGGCCATCGCTCCGTCTGTCCCGTTCGAGGTCGTCTCAATCTCTGCTCTCTCTCGTCTGCTCTGCTCTCTCTCTCTCTCTCGCTCTCTCTCGTGCTCTCTCTCTCTCTCTCTCTCTCTTCTCTCTCTCTCTCGTCTGTCTCTCCCTGTCTCCCTCGCATCGTGTCTCGTGTCCCGCCTCTCTCGTCTCTCCCTCCAGTGCGTATGCTCTGGTGCGGCCTGCCCCCGTTTGTCTCTCTGCGTGTGCTCTCTCTGTCACACGTCACTAACACACTGCTGGCCCTTGACATCTAGATTGTGATTTCGGAGCAGTCGCGGTCCTTAAGCTTCGTGGCGTATGGTGTGTGTCGCGTATGCACATGTGTGTGTGTGTGTGTGTCTTGTTCCGTGGTTGTGTGGCGTACTGTGGGTTTTTCTGGCACAGGAGGTAGCCTGTGATCCTAACTTTGAGAGGGCAAGTTGAAAGAGAAAGTACTTGCTTCCATGGTAACACGGCTTTCAAACACACAAGTAGGACTGCAGAAGCCACACACGACACACCACACGACACACACACCACACACACACAGCACACACAACACCAACACCCACACACACACACACACACACACCACGCACACACACCACACACCACACACACACACAACACGACACACACACACACCACACACACACCTGGCACAGAGAACTGACCGAGAAACGAAGACCCAACAAAAACAACACACACACGCCAGACAGTCAACGCCACGTGCAAGCGCTCCGGCATAAACCCATCACTCTGCTATTGACAAGCAAAACGGATCGTTCGTCAGGTCAACAAACTGCTCCACGTTAAACACACCAGGCACACACACGACACACACACACACACCACACACAACTACACACACGCGCACACAACAGCGCAGCGACACCACAACGACGGACACACGGAGCACCACAGCCAACACCTTTAACAACAAACACACACACACACAACTCAACGAGGAGCAACAGGAGGGGTGGGACGCGAGGGAAGCGACACCAAGCGGAGGCGAGAAGGGGGGAAGGGAGGGGAGGGAGAGCTTTATGCGAAAGATTGGGCAGTGAGTGAAATGTATGCGTCAGTGTTGTGACTGTATGTTGTTTATGTTGTCCCACTGACCTATGCTGTCTCTGCCACAATTTCCGTTTCCAGAGATTTCATTTCACATGTGAACCAGTTGTGTGTGTGTGTGTGTGTGTGTGTGTGTGTGCTGTGTGTGTGTGTGTGGTGTGTGTGTGTGTGTGGTGTGTGTGTGTGTGTGTGTGTGTGTGTGTGTGTGTGTGTGGTGTGTGTTGTGTGTTGGTGTGTGTGTGTGTGTGTGTGTGTGTGTGTCGCTTCTGCAGTCCTATGTGTGTTAGAAAGCTGGTGTACCTTCATGGAAGAGTGTTTATATTATGGTTTCTATTATCTGCCCTCTAAATGTTAGTGATACCTCCAGGCTACCCTCCTGTCAGTACCATGAACCAAACACACATAGTATCGCATCACACTACACGGTATCAGAACACACTACACATCACACTATTTGTGCATTACGCGTACTACATTCAATACTGCACGAAAGCCTTCAAGGATTCTCTCTCGCGACCTGCTCAGAAATCACAATCTATTGATGTCAAGTGGCATGAGTGTGTTGTCGATGTGACAGTAGTAGTAGACAGAGGATGGGTACATTAATGGGGTAGTGGTGACAGATGATAGATTGGAGGGAGAGAGAGAGAGGGTGGGATCAGAGAAATGTATGTGATGGGGAAGAGTATGTTGAGAGAGACTAGTTAGTTGGAGAGAGAGTAGAGTAGAGAGAGAGAGAGAGTAGAGTAGTAGTATGAGAGAGTAGATGACGGTTAAGGAGAAGTGATGTTGTGATTGATGATGTAGTTAAGATTTTGAGAGATAGGATGAGAGACATGAAGGGAGCAAGAGGAGGATGGCCTTTACTTTAGATTGGGCATATCAATGGTTGTCTCTAGTGATGTGTTTGGACAACCACAACATTAAATGTATTCCTAAACTCTGATCTCTAAGCTGACATGCTTTCCATAGGGTCTGTCTCCAACTGACCTAGCTAGTTCCTGCACATTTCCGTTTCCACGAGTTTCAATTCACATGTGGAACGCATTGTGTCGTTGTGTGTGTGTGTGTGTGTTAGTGTGTGTGTGTTGTGTGTGTGTTGTGGTGTGTGTGTGTGTGTGTGTGTGTGTGTGTTGTGTGTGTGTGTTTGTGTGTGGTGTGTGGTGATGTAGTGTGTGTGGTGTGTGTGTGGTGTGGGTGGTGTGAGCGCGTACATGTATTTTATAGAGAGAGCCTTCCAAAACACCTCACAATGTATACTAGTACTTCTTTCCTTAAGCCTTTGGTTTCTCGTCGGAGACGAGTTTGGGAGAGGTAAAAAAGTAAACTGAGGCCAGGAAAAAGAGGGGAGGGGAGGAGAAGTGGAGGAAAGATGAACAGACTGATAAGAGGAGTGGATAGAGGTTCTTCCTGTGCCATATGGCTGGGGTTGGGTTCAGACAGATAAAATGATTGCCTAGCATTCACAATGCTTAACAAACACACGAATGATATCTTTAACATCACACACACAATTGGTTTATACATGTGAATGAAACTCTGACACATCCACCACACAGAGTGACTAATAAATGTTAGGGGTCTGGGTGATGGGTTGGCCTGACCCTGCCTGCTGCCTGTGTGTGTGTGTGTGTTGTGTGTGTGTGTGTGTGTGTGTGTGTGTGTGTGTGTTGTGTGTGTGTGTGTGTGTGTGTGTGTGTGTGTGTGTGTGTGTGTGTGTGTGTGTGTGTGGTTGTGTGTGCGTGTGGGTGTGTGTGCCGTGCGTGCGTGAGTGTGTGTTGTGTGTGTGTGTGTGTGTGTGTGTGTGTGTGTCCATGAGGGGTTGAGGAGTGTGTGCGCGAGGGTGTGCACACCAGTCACTCCCCACTTCCCTTCCACCTGACTGCCTGTCTTTGTGTGTGTGAGTGTTTGTGCCTGTGTGTGTCTATGTGAGTGTGTGAGTGTAGGCCTGTCTTTGTTGGTGAATCGGGGGCTTTGTCCCGCAATCTGTTGACTCTCTACCCGCCAGATTTCTAATGATTTTCCAATGGTGATTTAGGTGTCGCGTGTGTATGTGTGTGTTGGTGTTGTGTGTGTGTGTGTGCGTGTGGTGTGTGTGTGTGTGTGTGTGTGTGTGTGGTGTGGTGTGTGTGTGCGTGCGTGCTGTGTTGTGTGTGTGTGTGTGTGTGTTGTGTGTGTGTCGTGTGTCGTGTGGTTGCGTGTGGGCCGTGTGTGTGTGTGTGTGTGTGTGTGTGTGTGTGTGTGTGTGTGTGTGCGCGCGTGCGTGCGTGTGTGTGTGTGTGCGTGCATTCAGCCACCTCTTCTTTCTCCTGCTCATCCATTCTTCATGCTGGCAGTTTTGTGTTCTCTTCCTGAGAATGTCTCCTCCATCTGACCTTTACCCGAGCTTTGTGGGCATGTGTGTAATTATGTGTGCAAATGTGTGTCTTTGAATTGTTTTACTGTTTGCAGGTGTGTTTTGAATTTGGTGTGTGTCTGTGAGTGTGAGAGAGGGATTATGTATATCTGTATTTGAGTGAGAAAATGGTATAAGTGTGTTTGTGAATGTTTGGGATTAAGTATGTGTGTGTGTCGGTGTGTGTGCATCACAGGGACTCCCACCTCTTATGACCCAGGCCCCCTGATCTGTGTGTCTCTCCATAAATATTTCCATTGTCATTCCAGACAGGAATTTACGCACTTCAAATCATTGACCTACATACAGACACGCCTATATTTCTGCTAGCTGTATAATACTGCCATAATATACTGTTATATTACCAACAGTACTGTCACCTGTATAATACTGCCATAATATACTGTTATATTACCAATCTATCCCATTTCTGGTCAGAACCTCCGGCCACAACTTCRGGACTTGTCTCCATGCTGATGTGCTGTTTGTTGTTACTTTGATGCTACTTGGCTACCTGCAAACTTTACGGTTTTAACTTTTTACAACCGTTTAATCAAAATAGTAATTTGACACATTTACGTTTTTTTTATACCCCGGATGCTTTACCTGGACATGGTTGTACAGGAACTCCACCAGCCGACGCTAAGTAGTAACTATGCCATCTAATTGCAGTCACTGTACTCATAATATACAGGAAAACTATCCCCTTATGGTGAGGATAGCCGTGTTGCAAGCCCAGCTTCAGACGCAATCCTTAGGCAGGGTAATCTAAGTGTAGGAAAGGATGAAACAGCGTGTGTGCTACCAGTAAGTACAGATAGTAGTATAAATCCCCTCGCACGGTCCCCGCAGCCGGACCATTTTCTCAAGGCTTCTGGAAGGAAATACTGTCGGCACGCTCAACCGGTGTCGCTCATTCAGCCGACAGAAACGTTCAACCGGTTCTCCCCATTAAGCACAGACCGTTACGGGGTCTGAGCAGCTGAAGCCTCACACAATTAGCTATGACAAATTTAAACCATTAGTCAATGTTGACTCCATTACCTGCAATATTAGATTTAAAAAGAATCATCCAGCGATCATGCACTGTTTACCAGGGGGCAGGGCTACTGACGTAAAGGCTAATCTGAAGATGGTGCTGGCTKAGGCTAAAACTGGCGAGTGTAGAGAGTATAGGAATATTGTTATCCACTTCGGCACCGACGATGTTAGGATGAAACAGTCAGAGGTCACCAAGCGCAACATAGCTTCAGCGTGTTAATCAGTTAGAAAGATGTGTCGGCATTGAGTAATTGTCTCTGGCCCCCTCCCAGTTATGGGAGGTGATGAGCTCTACAGCAGAGTCTCACAACTCAATCGCTGGTTGAAAACTGTTTTCTGACCCTCCCAAAAGATAKGATTTTGAGATAATTTACCCTCTTTCTGGGGCTCATCCACAAACAGGACCAAGCCTGGCCTGCTGAGGAGTGACGGACTCCATCCTAGCTGGAGGGGTGCTCTCATCTTATCTATCAGCATAGACAGGGCTCTAACTCCTCTAGCTTCACAATGAGATAGGGTGCAGGCCAGGCAGCAGGCTGTCAGCCAGCCTGCCAGCTTAGTGGAGTCTGCCACTAGCACAGTCAGTGTAGTCAGCTCAGCTATCCCCATTGAGACTGTGTCTGTGCCTCGACCTAGGTTGGATAAAACTAAACATGGCGGTGTTCACTTTGGCAATCTCACTGGAATAAAGACCTTCTCCATTCCTGTCATTATTGAAAGAGATTGTGATACCTCACATCTCAAAATAGGGCTACTTACTTTTAGATCCATCACATCCAAAYGCAGTTATAGTCAATGAACTACTAACAACTAACACAATCTTGATGTGATTGGCCTGACTGAAACATGGCTTAAGCCTGATGAATTTACTGTGTTAAATGAGGCCTCTCCTCCTGGTTACACTAGTGACCATATTCCCTGCGCATCCTGCAAAGGCGGAGGTGTTGCTAACATTACAAATTACTGCGTTTTCGTCTTTTGAGTTTCTAGTCATGAAATCTACGCAGCCTACTGATCACTTTTATAGATATGTGTAACGTAGATGCTGCGAGTCGAGAAGCAGGTGGTAAGTTTAATATAACAAATAACATGGAACAATACAACATAGGAGTAGCGTCAAGACATGAACAACAGAAACAATACTGCCTAGGGAAGGTACCTAAGGGAGTGCCAGATAAAGGGGAGGTAATGGAGTCCAGGTGTGCTTAATGATGATGCGCAGGTGCGCGTAATGATGAAAGCCAGGTGCGCGTAATGATGTTTCCCGGGACCGGTGGTTAATATACCGGTGACGTCAAACGCCGGAGGGGAGAAGCGGGAGTAGACGTGACACTACTGTTTACAGGCCTCCTGGTTCGTATACAGCATTCCTCATTCCTCACTGAGTTCCCTGAATTCCTATTGGACGTTGTAGTCATGGCAGATAATTATCAKATTTTTTGGTGACTTTAATATTCACATGGAAAAGTCCACAGACCCACTCCAAAAGGCTTTCYGAGCCATCATCGACTCAGTGGGTTTTGTCCAACATGTCTCCGGATCTACTCACTGCCACAGTCATACCCTGGACTTAGTTTTGTCCCGTGGAATAAATATTGTGGATCTAAACGTTTTTCCTCATAATCCTGGACTATCGAACCACCATCTTATTATGTTTTCAATCGCAACAAAGAATCTGCTTAGACCCCAACCAAGAATCCCCAAATATTACTATATGCTCTTCCAGACTCCCTCCARCTACCCAATMACGTCGGAGTACAAAAATCGGTTAACCACCTAACTGAGGAATTAAATGTAACCTTGCGCAATACCCTAGATGCAGTTACACCTCTAAAAACAAAACACATTTGTCACAAGAAACTAGCTCCCTGATACACAGAAAATACCCAAGCCCTGAAGCAAGCTTCCAGAAAATTGGAACGGAAATGGCGATATACCAAACTGAAAGTCTTCCGACTAGCTTGGAAAGGCAGTACCGTGCAATATCAAAGAGCCCTCACTGCTGCTCGATCAGCCTATTTTTCCAACCTAATTGAGGAGAATAAGAASAATCCAAAATTAATTTTGAATTAATTCCTGCCTTTCTAGGGAGTTTTTCCTAGCCACCGTGCTTCTACATCTGCATTGCTTGCGGTTTGGGGTTTTAGGCTGGGTTTCTGTATAGCTCATTGTGACATCTGCTTATATATAAAGGGCTTTATAAATAAATGTGATTGATTGATTAGTACTGTTGCCTGTATAATACTGCCATATTATACTGCTATATTACCAGCAGTACTGCTACTTGTAAAATACTGCTACTGTATATRACTGCCGTATTTCTCCTACTGTACAATAGTGCCAAATGTATATTACTTCAATATTACCACCACATTATTGTCAGCATGTAAATAGCAGCACCTCTCAACACAGAAATACACACATGCACCCACACGCACSCATGCACATAAACACACAAACACTCACACACGCACAAACACACAGACACAGGTGGAGGCCGAGTGATAGTCAGAGGGGGATCACTCCTTTAGTCCTCATTAAGATAGGATGATGAGGGAMAACATGATTCACTCTGCCCCGAAACAATAACGTTAATGTTTTATAACCATATATTTATAGAGGCGTCAGGTGTATCTGTGGGAGTGTTTAAAGAAGAGTGCGAGAGAAAGTGAATTCTCTCTCTCTCTGTGTGTGTGTGTGTGT
>NC_036859.1:8794755-8796551 GCF_002910315.2 Salvelinus sp. IW2-2015 | reverse complement strand
CTGTCCGTTGTGTGTGTGATGTGTGGTTTTAATGTTTCATGACATACGTTTATGGGAGGTTTGGGTGGTTGTTTCTGCCTGAATTGACTCTTATGGGCTTTCTGTGTTCGGCACGTGAGGGGAACCCAAGAGTATAATGTGTGAGTTCTACGCGTTGTTTCTGTGTGTGTGTGGGTGTGTGTGTGTGTGTGTGTGTGTGTGTGTGTGTGTGTGTGTGTGTGTGTGTGTGTGGTGTGTGTGTGGTGTGTCTATGTGTGTGTCTGTGTGTGTGTGTCGTGTGTGTGTTTGTGTGGGCCCATAAAAGATTTAAGGACAATGCCTGCTCGTTGTGGCGATAACAAACTTCCCGTTTGTGGCATAATTACTTCCAAGGACTGAGAACGGGTTCTGGAGTGTGTGTGATTGTGTGAATCCTGTGAGTTTGTAATCGTCTTTAGTTTGGAAACATATGAACAAGATTACTTTGCGAAATTGATGTCACTCAGGACGTCGGAGAATACCTTCAAACCACTGGCACACTAGGGGCACCATAGTGAGCGCATTACCATCAGTGGGCTTGGTTTCGCCTAGGGATGTGTGGAAATGGTGCTGATCGGACGTAATCCAATGAATCTGGATATGTAGTCAAGTGTTCAAGCGCAGTGGTAAGACACATTTATTTTGTCTTTTTTTTTTTTATCCCTTAAACCATTCTGGGAATGAATGCTTGAACTTTAGGTTTTAGTGGCACCTCTTTTCACCTCAGTTAACACCACTGATTTCTTAACAAAGGCACATCTATAGTGTGGTCCAGCGTTAATCATAACTAAGACCAGTGGGGGGGGTGGGCTTATCTGTTACCGTGTTTCTACTTGTCCTCTTGTTCTTCAAGGAGGGGAGGCCACATGATCACACGATGTCCCATCAGACAACTCCGTTGATCCCTAAGTTACAATTGTGACTAAAAGCAACTTTTTTAGTCCATTGGAGGAGAGAGAGAGGAGAGAGAGAGAGAGAGAGAAGGAAGAGGAGAGAGAGAGAGAGGAGAGAGAGAGAGAGAGAGAGAGAAGAGAGAGAGAGAGAGACCTGACCTCTTTTGGTGTCGATAGACTCGGTTGTATCGTTGTATACGGATTGGTGATTGCCAGGTGTACTTGGAGATAGGATGCCATTGGGCAGATCATCATTCTCATCACAACACGACAAAAAAAAGAAAAAATCCATTGTTTCCATGTACTAACCTAAAAGTGTTGTTGCAATAAGGTTAGGGTTGTGTTTGAGTCTGGGTTGGTTAAAGTTTACCTGTAGTTGTGTTAGGTATTAGTCTCGTGAGGCCAAATCTCAAATATTAGAAGTTTGGAAACTTCCGTGATTTTTGTGTTTGAAAGGAATGCTGGCTGTTTTTAAATCCGTCGGCATTTGATTGGCTCTGAGGTAAGAAATGACCTTCTCCCTCAGGAGAGGTGATTTCTGTAGGCCAGCAGCATACGCACCCTGCATCCGCACTCTGGCTTGCTTCTGAAGGCTAAGCAGGGTTGTTCCCATGGATGGGAGACAAGGAGTTCTGGCTGGAAGTGTGTTGAGAGGCCAGTAGGGGCACCCTTTCCTGAGTCTAAAAAAAAAATATCCCCAGACAGGGCAAGTGATTTTAGGACAATTGCCCCTGTGTAGGATGGCTGTCTTTCAGATGGGAATGTTAAATGGGTGTTTGACCTGTGTGACAAGCAAGGAGATGCCATGGCACTGTGTTGTTAAGAGTGAGGGTGTATCCCTGGTGTCCTGGCTAAATTCAAACTGGACGCCAACGATACCATCAT
>NC_036859.1:8780270-8789730 GCF_002910315.2 Salvelinus sp. IW2-2015 | reverse complement strand
TGTATTAAATAAATGAAACAGATGTTTGGTGACGAGGGGACAATGTCCGAGGATGTTAAGAATGGAAGACACACCCACACAAGCACAAACTGTCTGACCCCCTTGTGTTTTGTTCCCCTGATGTGTATGGTAAGGCTGCTGAATCTCTCCAGTTGACCTCGAGGAGGGGTGTGGTGTGGTTGTGTGTGTGGAGAAAGTCAAGGCAGTTCTCTTTCAGGCCCTCGTGTTCTTATAGGGCACAGTCTGTCCAACATTACAACAAGGCAGTGAGTGTGTGTGTGTGTGTTGTGTGTGTGTGTGTGTGTGGTGTGTGTGTGTGTGTGTGTGTGTGTGTGTTGTGTGTGTGTGGTGTGTGTGTGTGTGTGTGTGTGTGTGTGTGTGTGTGGTGTGGTGTGTGTGTGTGTGTGTGTGTGTGTGTGTGTTTACGTGGAGAAAGTTCTGTTTGACTGGACGGAGATCGCGTTTTGTTGTCATAAATGCGCAGTGAATGGGAGCTTTAATCGGAGAAGAGTTGGCGAGTGAGTGAAATGTATGCGTCAGTGCTTGCTGACTGTATGTTTGTTATATGTCTGTCCCACTGACCTATGCTGTCTCTGCCACAATTTCCGTTCCAGAGATTTCATTCACATGTGAAACCAGTTGTGTGTGTGTGTGTGTGTGTGTGTGTGTGTGTGTGTGTGTGTGTGTGGTTGTGTGTGTGTGCTGTGGTGTGTGTGTGTGTGTGTGTGTGTGTGTGTGTGTTGTGTGTGGTGTGTGTGTGTGTGTGTGGTGTGTGTGTGTGTGTGTGTGTGTGGTGTGTCGCTTCTGCAGTCTAGTGTGTTAGAAAGCTGTGTAACCTTCATATTGTGAAGAGTGTGATATTATGGTTTCTTATTATCTGCTCCTTCAAATGTTAGTGTATACTTACCAGGCTACCTCTCCTGTCAGTACATTGAACCAAGATTCTACAGCTAATTAGTATCTGGCATCTATCACTACACGGTATCAGACACACACTACAGCATCACATCTTATTTGTGCTATACGCGTACTACATTTCACATACTGCACAAAGTCTCAAGGATTCTCTCTCGCGTTACTCTCAGAAACACAATCTATTGATGTCAAGTTTTTGTGCATGTAGTGTGTTGTCGATTTGTGTACTAGTAGTAGTATGACTAAGATGTTGTACATTAATGGGGTAGTGGTGTACTAGTATGATAGATTGGAGGTTGTAGAGAGAGATGATGGTGGTGATCAGAGAAATGTATGTGATGGTGAGTAAGGAGTATGTATTCTAGAGATGGAGTAGTTAGTTAGATGTAGAGTATGTAGTATTGTTATGATGAGAGTCAGTTAGAGTAGTAGTATGTAGAGAGATTAGATTGAGCAGATAGAGTTAGAGATGAGAGATGAGATGTTATTGATGTTGTGATTTGTATGATTGTTATGTTAATGTATTTTGAGAGATGAGAGATGGAGAGACATGACAGGGGCAAGAGGGAGGATGGCTTCTCTTACTTTAGATTGGGCATATCAATGTTGTCCGTCTAGTGATGTGTTTGGGACAACCACAACATTAATATGTAATTTCCTAAACTCTGATCTCTTTAAGCTGACATGCTTTCCATTAGTGTCTGTCTCCAACTGACCTAGCAGTTCCCTGCACATTTCGTTCCACGAGTTTCAATTCACATGTGAACGCAGTGTGTGTGTGTGTCGTGTGTGTGTGTGTGTAGTGTGTGTAGTGTGTGTGTGTTGTGTGTGTGTGTGTGCGTGTGTGTGTGTGTGTGTGTGTGTGTGTGTGTGTGTGTGTGTGTGTGTGTGTCGTGTGTGTGTGTGTGTGTGTTGTATGTGTGGTTGGTGTGAAGCGCGTACATGTATTTTATAGGAGGCCTACATAATACACTCACTAGATATACTAGTATCTTTCCTTTAAGTCCTTGGTTTCTCTGTGCGGAGACGAGTTTGGGTAGAGGTAAAGTAACTATCCAGAAAAAGAGGGGAGGGGAGGTAAAGTGGAGGAAAGAAGTTGAACAGACTGGAAGGAGAGTGGATAGATGGTTCTTCCTGTTGCTCTACCTGGCTGGGGTTTGGGTTCAGCACAGATTAAATATTGGCCTTTAGCATTTCACAATGCTTAACAACAACATCTGAATGTTATCTTAATCTATCTACACACTACAAATCTGGTTTATATCAATTGTGAATGAAACTCTGACACATCCATCCACACAGAGTGACTAATAAATGTTAGGGGTCTGGGTGATGGGTTGGCCTGACCCTGCCTGGCTGCCTGTGTGTGTTGTGTGTGTGTGTGTGTGTGTGTGTGTGTGTTGTGTGTGTGTGTGTGTGTGTGTGTGTGTGTGGTGTGTGTGTGTGTGTGTGTGTGTGTGTGTGTGTGTGTGTGTGTGTGTGGTGTGTGTGTTGTGTGTGGTGTGTGGTGTGTGTGTGTGTGGGTGTGGGTGTGTGTGCGTGTGGGTGTGTGTGCGTGCGTGCGTGCGCGGTGTGGTGTGTGTGTGTGTGTGTGTGGTGTGTGTGTGTCTTAACATGAGGGGTTGAAAGGAGTGTGTGCGCGAGGGTGTGATCACCAAGTCACTACCCATTTCTTCCCTTCCACCTGACTGCCTGTCTGTTGTGTGTGTGAGTGTTTGTTGCCTGTGTGTGTCTATGTGAGTGTGTGGTGTAGGCCTGTCTTTGTGTGTGAATGGGGGGCTTTGTCCCGCAATCTGTGACTCTCTAACCCGCCAGATTTCTAATGATTTTCCATGGTGATTTAAGGTGTGGCGTGTGTATGTGTGTGTGTTGTGTGTGTGTGTGTGTGTGTGTGTGTGTGTGTGTGTGTGTGTGTGTGTGGTGTGTGTGTGTGTGTGGTGTGTGTGTGTGTGTGTGTGTGTGTGTGTTGTGTGTGTGTGTGTGTGTGGCGTGGGGTTGGCATGTTCGGTGTGTGTGTGTGTGTGTGTGTTGTGCTGTGTGGTGTGCTGTGTGTGTGCGTGCGTGTGTGTGTAGTGTGTGTTGTGTGTGATTGTTGTGTGTGTGTGTGCTGGTGTGGGGTGTGTGTGTGGCGTGCGTGTGCGTAGCGTGTGTGTGGTGTGCGTGCATTCAGCCACCTCTATCTTTCTCTGCTCATCCATTCTTCATGGCTGGCAGTTTTGTGAATCTCGTCCTGAGAATGTCTCCTCCATTCTTCGACCTTACCTCGAGCTTTTTGTGGCAGGTGTGTAATTATGTGTGGTATGGTGTGCTTTGAATTGTTTACTGGGTTGCAGGTGGTTTTGAATTTTGGTGTGTGGTCTGTGGTGTGAGAAGAGGAATTATGTATATCTGTGAATTTGGAGTGAGAAAATGGTATATCAGTGTGTTGTGAATGGTATTGGTGAATTAAGTATGTTGATGTGTGTCGGTGTGTGTGCATCACAGGGACTACTCTACCTCTTATGATCCTAGCCCCCGATCTGTGTGTTCTCTCCATAAATATTTCCATTGTCATTCCGTATGACAGGAAATTTATACGGCACTTCAAATCATTGACCTACAATACATGACTACGCTCTTATTTCTGTAGCTGTATAATATTGGCCATAATTATACTGTTATATTTACCAACAGGACTTGTACTTGTATAATACTGTCCATAATATTACTGTTATATATACCAATCTATCCCATTTCTGGTCAGAACCTCTCGGCCCACTTCTGGAGCTGTCTCCATGCGATGTGCTGTTTGTTTGTACTGTGACTGCTACTTGGCTACCTGCAATACTTTACGGTTTTAACTTTTTACAACCGTTTAATCAAAATATAATTTGACACAATTTACGTTTTTTTTATACCCCGGATGCTTTACCTGGACATTGGTTGTCAGAACTCACCAAGCCGACGTAAGTAGTAACTATGCAATCTAATTGCAGTCACGTACTCATTAATATACAGGAAAAACTATCTTTCCCTTATGTGAGGATAGCCGTGTTGCAAAGCCAGCTTCAGAACGCAATCCTTAGGCAGGGGGTAATCTAAGTGTAGGAAGGATGAAACAGGCGTGTGTGCTACCAGTAATAACAATAGTAGTATAAATCCCCGCACGGTCCCGCGTCGCAGGGACCATTTTCCTCAAGGCTTCATGGAAGGAAAATACTGCGAGCGACGCTCAACCGGTGTGTCGCTCATTCAGCCGACAAGAAACGTTCAATCCGGTTCTCGTCTCTCATTAACGCACAGACCGTTACGGGTCTGGAGCAGCTGACATGCCTCACTACAGATTTAGCGCTATGACGATTAATTAAAACCAATTAGTCTAGTCTAATGTTGTACTCCATTACCTGGCAATTATTAGATTTAAAATAAGGACATTCCGCGATCCACGATATTTGGCAGTCTTACGCTAGGGGCAGTTGCTACTGTAGTGAAAGCGACTATCTGAAGATGGATGTTGCTGCTAAAGCTAAAACTGGGAGTGTAAAGAGAGTATAGGTAATATTGTTTATCATTGAGCTACTCGGCACCGACGATGTAGGGATGAACGTCAGAGTACCAGTCGGCTACATAGCTTCAGTGGTTCAATTGCAGTTAGATAAAGATGTGTCGGCATTGAGTAATTGGTCTCTGGCCCCCTTCCCAGTTAGGGAGGTATAGGTCTTACAGCAGAGTCTCACAACTCAATCGCTGGTTTGAAAACTGTTTCTGACCCTCCCAAAATGATACGATTTGAGATAATTTACTCCTCTTCTGGGGCCTCATTCACAAAGGCCAAGCCTGGCTCTGCTTGATGGATGACGGACTCATCCTAGCTTGGAGGTGAGTGCTCTCATCCTAGTCTATCAGGCATGACAGGCTGCTAAGCTCCTCTAGCTTCACAATGAGATAGGGTGCAGGCCAGGCAGAGGCTGTCAGCCAGCCTGCCAGCTTGTGGAGATCTGCCACTAGGCCAGCAAGTTCAGTGTGTAGTCAGCTCAGACTATCCCATTGAGACTGTGTCTGTGCCTTCGACCTAGGTGGATAAAACTATAACACTGGCGTGTACTTGGCAATCTCACTGGGAATAAAGACGCTTCTCCATTCCTTCATTATGAAAGAGATTCGTGATACCTACATCTCATAAATAGGGCTTATTACTTATCTTTTAGATCCATCACATCCAATATGGCAGTTATAGTACAGTCATAGAACTACTAACCTAACACAATTCTTGATCTGTATGTGATGGCCGTGACTGATAACATGGCTTAAGAGCCTGTATGTAATTTACTGTGTGTAAATGAGTCCTTCTTCTGGTACACCTTAGCTGACCATATTCCCCGCGCATCCGGGGTGCAAAGCTGGAGGTGTGCAACTTACATAATTACTTGTGTGCGTTTTCGTCTTGGTTTCTAGCATGAAATTCACGCATAGCCTACTGATCACTTATAGATTGTTGTAACGTTAGATGCTGCGAGCGTATGAAGGTCAGTGGTAGTTTAATTATAATAACATAACCATGGAACAATACAACATAGGAGTGCTGTCAAGTACGATAACGATACAGATAACTATACTGCTCTAGGGAAGTACTGTTATAGGGATGTGTCCATAAAGGGTTGATGGTATGTGATCCAGTGTGCTTATATGATTGATTTCGTGTCTAGGTGCGGCTAATGATGAAACCAGTGCGGCGTAATGAGTGTTTCTCCGGGACCCATTCGGTGGTAATATACCGGTGACGTCAAACGCCGGAGGGGAGAAGGCGGGAGTAGACGTGACACTACGTTATACAGGCCTCCTGGTTCGTATACAGCATTCCTCATTCCTCACTGAGTTCGTGAATTCCATTGGATCGTTGCGAGTCATGGGCAAATAATTATCAAATTTTTTGTGACTTTAATATTCACTATGGAAAAGTCCACAGCCCATCCAAAAAGGCTTTCAGGCCATATCGACTCAGTGGGGTTTGTGTCCAAATGTCTCCGGATTAACTCACGTGCACAGTCATACCCTGGACTTAGTTTGTCCGTGGAATAAATATGTGGATCTAAAGTTTTTCCTCATTTAATCCTGGGACTATCGAACCAACCATACTTATTATGCTTTTCAATCGCAACAGAGAATCTGCTTAGACCCCCAACCAAGAATCCCCAAATATTTACTATAGTGCTCTCCAGACCCTCCACCTACCAATGACGTCGAGTACAAAAACGGTTAAACGCACCTAACTGGAGGATTAAAGTAACCTTGCGGCAATACACCTAGATGCAGTTACACTCTAAAAACAAAAACACATTTGTCACAAGAAACTAGCTCCCTGATACACAGAAAATACCCCAAGCCCATGAAGCAAGCTTGCCAGAAATTGGACGGAAAATGGCGATATTACCCCAAACTGAAATCTTCCGACTAGCTTGGAAAGGCAGTCATAGTAACCGTGCAATATCAAAGAGCCCTCACTGTGCCGATCAAGCTATTCTTTCCAAGCCTAATTGAGGAGAATAAGAAGAATCCAAAATTAATTTTGATTAATTCCTGCCTTTCTAGCGGGTTTTTCCTAGCCACCGTGCTTCGTACAATCGCATTGCTTGCGGTTTGGGGTTGTTAGGCGGCGTTCTGTATAGCTCATTTGAACATTGCTGTATATATAAAGGCTTTAATAAATAAATGTGAATTGATTGATTAGTACTGTGGCCTGGTATAATACTGGCCATTATTATACTGCTGATAATACCAGCCAGTACTGCTACTTGTAAAATACTGCTACTGTATATTACTGCGCGTATTTCTCCTACTGTAACAATAGTGCCAAATGTATATTACTTCAATATTACCACAACATTATTGGTCAGCATGTAAATAGCAGCACCTCTCAACACAGAAATACACACATGCACCCACACGCACCCATGCACATAAACACACAAACACTCACACACGCACACACACAGAGACACAGTGGCGAGGCGAGTGATACTCAGAGGGGGATCACTCTTTAGTCTCATTAAGATAGGATGATGAGGGAGAACATGATTCACTCTGCCCCGAAACAATAACGTTAATGTTTATAACCATATATTTATAGAGGCGTCAGGTGTATCTGTGGGAGTGTTTAAAGAAGAGTGCGAGAGAAAGTGAATTCTCTCTCTCTCTGTGTGTGTGTGTGTGTGTTTTAATGTTTCATGACCATACGTTTATGGGAGGTTTTGGTGGTTGTTTCTGCCTGATTGACTCTTATGGCTTTCTGTGTCTGGCACGTGAGGGGAACCCAAGAGTATAATGTGTGAGTTCTACGCGTTGTTCTCTGTGTGTGTGTGTGTGTGTGTGTGTGTGTGTGTGTGTGTGTGTGTGTGTGTGTGTGTGTGTGTGTGTGTGGTGTGTGTGTGTGGCTATGTGTGTGTCTGGTGTGTGTGTCTGTGTGTGTTTGGTGTGGCCCATAAAAGATTTAAGGACATGCCTGCTCTGTTGTGGCGATAACAAAAACTTCCGTGTTTGTGCATAATTACTTCCAAGGACTGAGAACGGGTTCTGGAGTGTGTGTGATTGTGTGAATCCTGGTGAGTTTGTATCGTCTTTAGTTTGGAAACATATGGAACAAGATTACTTCGAAATTGATGTACTCAGGACGTCGGAAATACCTTCAAAACTGGCCACTAGGGGCACACATAGTGAGCGCAATTACCATCAAGTGGGCTTGGGTTTCGCTAGGGTGTTGTGGACATGGGTGCTGATCGACGTAATCCAATGAATCTGGATATGTAGTCAAGTGTTCAAGCCAGTGGTAGACACATTTATTTGTCTTTTTTTTTTTTATCCCTTAACCATTCTGGAATGAATGCTTGAACTTTAAGTGGCACCTCTTTTCACCTCAGTTAACACCTGATTTACTTAAACAAAAGGCACATCTAAATAGGGGTGGTCGCGTAAATCATAGCACCAGTGGGGGGTGGTGGAGCTTTCTGTTACGTTTCTACTGTCCTCTTGTTCTTCAAGGCAAGGGGGGCCAATGACATCACAGATTCCCATCAGACCAACTCCTTGTCCCTAGTTACAATTGTGACTAAAAAGCACTTTTTTAGTCACATTGGAGGAGAGAAGAGAGAGAGAGAGAGAGAGAGAGAGAGAGAGAGAGAGAGAGAGAGAGAGAGACCTGACCTGACCTGACCTGACCTCTTGGGTGTCGAAGACTCGGTTGTATCGGATTGGTGATGTGCCAGGTGTACTTGGAGAAGGAGCCATTGGGCAGATCATCATTCCTCACAAACYCTGACCAAAAAAAAGAAAAAATCATTTTTTACCATGTAACTTAACCTAAAAGTTGTGGTTGCAATAGGGTTAGGGTTGTGGTTTGAGTCTGGGTTGTGTTAAGGTTTACCTGTAGTTGTGTTAGGATTAGTCTCGTGAGGCCAAATCTCAAATATTAGAAGTTTGGAGAACTTCCGTATTTTGTGTTTGAAAGGATGTGCTGGCTTTTTTTAAATCCTCGCATTTGATTGGCTCTGAGTAGAAATGACCTTTCTCCCTCAGGAGAGTGATTTCTTATGCCAGCAGCATACCACCCTGCATCCCACTGCTGGCTTGCTTCTGAAGCTAAGCAGGGTTGTTCCCTGGATGGGAGACAAGATTCTGCTGGAAGTGGTGTTGGAGGGCCAGTAGGCGGCACCCTTTCCTCTGATCTAAAAAAAAATATCCCAGGGCAGTGATTAGGGACATTGCCCTGTGTAGGATGCTGTCTTTCAGATGGGATGTTAAATGGGTGTTTTGACTCTCTGTGATCACTAAAGATCCCATGGCACTTGTTGTAAGAGTAGGGGTGTTATCCCTGGTGTCCTGGCTAAATTCCCAAACTGGACGCCATACCATCATGGTTACCTAATCATCCATGGATAACAATTGTCTCATTCATCTCCCCTGTAACTATTCCCCAGGTTGTTGCTGTAAATGAGAATGTGTTCTCATTCAACTTAACTGGTAAAATAAGGGTTAAAAATAAAATAKATTTCCTTGTTTGTTTCTCTTTGTGATTGTGCCTTCYTTGCACGTGTGTACACCTGTTTGTCTGTCCTTTCGCTGAAAGCAGTTGGAGATTTTGGACTTAATTCTAAAATATATCATATTTCCACTAAAACGATGCGAGTTGACTGGGCCTTTAACTGTAGCATACTGAATAGAATAGATTCTAGAGTAGAACAGTCAAAACCTCACTGAAAGGGTTAACAAGTAACAGTTCCCTGAGCGACAGTCTAACCCACTGTCAGATCATACCTGCTACATAAGTTCTGTTATACTCACAGACATGATTAAACAGTTTTAGAAACTTCAGAGTGTTTTCCATCTACTATTAATATGCATATCTTATATTCTGGGATGAGTAGATGGAAGTTGAAATTGGGCACGCTATTTATCCAAAAGTGAAAATGCTGCCCCCTATCCTAGAGAAGTTAAATTCACACAGGACACTGGATAAGACAGGAGAAATACTCCAGATATAACAAACGGACCTAGCCCCCCCCCCCCCCCCCGA
>NC_036859.1:8771775-8775210 GCF_002910315.2 Salvelinus sp. IW2-2015 | reverse complement strand
GGCTGTAACTAATGCAGGGTGCATAACTCCCTATACACACACACACACACACACACACACAGCCACACACACACCACACACACACACACACACACACACACACACACACACACACACACACACACACAGAGACAACACACTGCTCCATAATGTAGGAGCCCTAACGCTCTCCTAGTCGTGGTCAAAACATGAAACTATACGAAAGAAGGAGAACAGTTAAATGTTCAACCTCACAGAGAGGAGAAGGGCTTACTGACAAAATGCCTAATATGAGAAAACTGTTTCTTCACTAGTTCAAAGGCCTTTGTCATAGAGAGACAGAAAGAGTGTGTGTGAGTGCGTGTGTGTGTGAGGGGATACACCCTGAACGCATAAAACCAAAGAACCAAGGGCCCCAATCAGCCCCACGGCCTCCCACACAAACTCTCTCTCTTCCTCTATTTCTCTCTCCTCTACCTCTTTCCTCCTCCAACATATACCAAGGACTCCTTTCTCCCCCCTTATTTTTCTCAGTCTCTCTCTGCCTCCCACACAAACTGTATTCTGCTCCTTTCTGTCTACCTCTGCTTCTCCCTCTCTTCCTTCCTCTCTAACCCTCTCCCCCTTCCTAGTTTTCCCCTTCTCTTTCTCTCTCACTCCTTTTCTACCCCCTCCCTCTCTCTACCCTCCCCCCAACCCTTCTCCTAGCAGGCTAGATCTTATTGTGGCCTCTGCCAGCTCCTTTCTCTTCCCATAGACAGGCCATTCAGCCTGGGAAACGGGAGGGAGTGGCGCACAAACACCCCACACACACACACACACACACACACACACACACACACACACACACACACACACACACACACACACACACACACAACCACACACACACACACACACACACACACACCACAACACACACACACACACACACACACACACACACACACACACACACAGAGAGGACAGGATGTCTCATCTCTGGTCTGGATGCTATCCTCCATGCCTGCAGATCAGCTGCTACGTTCTAACTGACACTGCGGGACACTCTCTGACACACACACGACACTGTGACATACACTATTCATGCTGTAAGTGCCTCAGCTAACAAGACACAGGACAGGTGGGCCCTGTGGGCGGAAAAGGACAGAGACGACTAAGCACAGATCTCGGGTCAGTTTAGCCTTTCTTTCCTGATGGCTAAGGTTAGGATTAGGGGAAGCATAAACTGGTCGTAGATCATAGCATCAGTGTCATAGACAGGGCTGTGCACCCATGATCTGAATATTAAGCTAATAGGATCTGAACGTCTGTTCTCTTCTTTCTGTGTGTGCGTGTGTGTGTGTGTAGTGTGCGTGCGTTGTGTGCGTGCGTGGTGTGCGTGTGCGTGTGGTGTGTGTGTGTTGTGTGTGTGTGTGTGTGTGTGTGGGTTTGTGCGTGCGTGCGTGCGTGCGTGTGTGTCTGTGTGTGTGCGTGCGTCTAGTACCGTCAAAAGTTTGGGACCAGCCTATCATTCAAGGCTTTCTCTTTTATTTGGAACTATTTTCTACATTGTAGAATAATAGTGAAGACATCAACTATGAAATAACACATATGGAATCATGTGAACCAAAAAAGTGTGAAAATATATTTTATATTTGAGATTCTTTAAGGTAGCCACCCTTTGCCTTGATGACAGCTTGCACACTCTTGGCATTCTCTCAACCAGCTTCATGAGGAATGCTTTCCAACAGTCTTGAAGGAGTTCCCACATATGCTGAGCACTTGTTTGGCTGCTTTTACTTCACTCTGCGGTCCGACTCATCCAAACCAGCTCAATTTGGTTGAGGTCGGGGGATTGTGGAGGCCAGGACATCTGATGGCAGCACTCTATCACTCTCCTTCTTGGTCACAAATAGCCATACACAGCACAAAGACACATCGGTTTGGAACCCAAAATCTCCAATTTGGACTCATCAGACCAAGGTCTAATGCCCATTGCTTTGTGTTTCTTGGCCAAGCAAGTCTCTTCTTTTTATTGGTGTCCTTTAGTAGTGGTTTGTTTGCAGAAATTCGACCATGATGCCTGTTTCACGCAGTCTCCTCTGAACAGTTGATGTTGAGATGTTGAGATGATGTTGTTCTTGAACTCTGTGAAGCATTTATTTGGGCTGCAATTTCTGAGGATGTAATTCTAATCCCGACACATAAACTACTCCACCATAATTACTGGAGGCTGGGACAGGAGGGGTCAGGAGACACTGTGTCCCCGTCCAACTATACCCCCGGACAGGGCCAACCAGGCAGGATTTAACCTCACCCACTTTGCCAAAGCATAGCCCCCACACCACTAGAGGGATATCTTCAACCACCAACTTACTATCCTGAGACAAGGTTGAGTATAGCCCACGAAGATCTCCCCCACGGCATGAACCGAGGGGTTCCTTTGCAGCAGAGGCAACTCTGGGTCTCCGTTCCTGTGGCGGTCCACATGAGAGSCAGTTTCATCATAGTGCTTGATAGTTTTTGCGAGTGCACTTGAAGAAACAATGTTCTTGAAATTTCCAGATTGACTGACCTTCATGTCTTAAAGTATTGATGGACTGTCATTTCTCTTTGCTTATTTGAGCTGTTCTTGCCATAATATGGACTTGGTCTTTTACCAAGTAGGGCTATCTTCTGTATACCACCCCTACCTTGTCACAACACAACTGATTGGCTGAAGCTCATTAAGAAATAAAGAAATTCAACAAATTAACTTTTAACAAGGCACACCTGTTAATTGAAATACATTCCAGATGACTACCTCATGAAGCTGGTTGAGAGAATACCAAGCGTGTGCAAAGCTGTCATCAAGGCAAAGGGTGGCAACTTTGAAGAATGTCAAATATAAAATATATTTTGATTTGTTTAACACGTTTTGGTGACTACATGACTCCATATGTGTTATTTCATAGTTTTGATGTCTTCACTATTATTCTACAATGTAGAAAACAGTAAAAATAAAGAAAAACCCTTGAATGAGTAGGTGTGTCCAGACTTTTGACTGGTACTGTACGTGTGTATCTAGCCATATTTGATTTCTGCTTTTATATTCAGTTGCTCCCTTCCCTCGCTCAGTTCCCCTTTAAATCAATGATGAACATGTGAACATGATTTGAGTGACAACTATTTGAAGGGGCATGTACAAAGTGGAGAGGAGATTGCTGGGAATGGTTAGGGAGAGTAAGGAGAGTCTACAGAGAACACTCTATAGTGGAGGAGAGGAGAGGAGAGGGGATGGAGAGGAGGAGAGGAGAGAAGAGGAGGGAGGGGGATGGAAGGAGGAGAAGAGAAGAGAAGAAGAGAGAGGGGGATGGAGAGGAGAGCAGAAGAGAAGAGGAGGAGAAGGGGGATGGAGAGGAGGAGAGAAGAGAGAAGAGATGAGAGGGGATGGAGAGAGAGAGGAGAGAAGAGAAAGGATGAGAGGGGATGGAG
>NC_036859.1:8749044-8765200 GCF_002910315.2 Salvelinus sp. IW2-2015 | reverse complement strand
GTGTGTGTGTGTGTGTGTGTTAGCGAAACACCCACAGCCATGCGTTGGAGATGAAAATGCATATGTTTGAATCACTGCGCCTCCTAACTGCTTGTGGGCATTCGGTTAAATGATGAATTTCATTTATTTTTTACTTAAACAGTCAACTCTCTTCCCCCTCCTCTTTCCATCTCCCTCTCCCTCCATCTCCCCCTCTCTTTCTCCTTTTCGAACCCCTCTCTTCAGCCACCGCCCACCACCCCCACTCTCTCTCACCATTTCTCCCTCTCAATTTAGAAAGTGGGTGTATCAGTATAATTGCTGGTAGATATAGACAGAGTGGGTTTTATCGCCAGGGCTGCTTGTTAATTAAAATCAGACAGGCGTTAGCACGAAATCACTTCAACTCATATATTCTCAATAAGAGCAGAAAGTAGGCCAATCTTTGTGTTCCAGTCACTTTTCCGCCATCCTTGCACTAGAGCGACTTAAATCTGAATCCAAGGGAGAGGAGGAGAGGAGAAGATGAGAGGAAAGCGGAAGAAAGGAAGAGAGGAGAGGATATTAGAGAAGAGAAGAGGGCACGTAATTGCCAATGTATCACATATGTCATCAGACCATGCTAGAGAGGACATGAGCCTTACTTAACCTCACCTTTTACTTAACTCTCCCTGCACTCCTACATGACGTAAAAATAGCTTGTTGTGTGTCAGCTGGCATTGGTTGAGTAAGAGAGATATAAATAATGGTCACAGGTTCTGATGGAACAGATTGCACTTATGTGGTCGCGCAAGCACGAAGGTGGMACATTAAACTCTGCGTGAGACACTGTCACCTTCCTTGAGTCTGTCACACAAGCTCATTTGCATAATCGCCTGTCTCCTTTTTAAGATGGGTACACAGTACACTACACACACACACACACACACACACACACAATGTTAACAGCACACTCCTTTGCGTGCCTCGGATGTGCACACTCATTCCAATTAGAATAATGTAGCCAATTAACACACATTAACCCCTGCGGTGTGTGACAGACCCGGAGGTGAGAGCAGGCTCTTATCCCATCTGTTCCTGTAGGGCATTTCCATTTCCACATTGGTGCCAAATGAAAGCTAAGAGTCTATATTTTTTTTKATTGAGGCATACGTATATACTGTATGTAAAAAAATATATATATACAGTACCAAGTTAAAAGTTTGGACACACCTACTCATTCGAGGGTTTTTTCTTTATTTTGACTTTTTTTCTACATTGTAGAATAGTAGTGAAGACATAAAAACTATGAAATAACACATATGGAATCATGTAGTAACCAAAAAAGCTTTGCACACTCTTCACGTTCTTTCAACCAGCTTCAAATCAAATTGTATTTGTCACATGCACCGAATACAACAGGTATTACAGTGAAATATTACAGTGAAATGCTTACTTACAAGCCCTTAACCAACAGAGTCAATGTGCGGGGGCACAGGTTAGTTGAGGTAATTGAAGTAATATGTACATGTAGGTAGAGTTAAAGTGACTATGCATTGATAATAAACAGAGAGTAGCTGCAGTGTAAAAGAGGGGGTGGGGGGGGACCATGCAACTAGTCTGAGTAGCCATTTGACTAGATGTTCAGCAGTCTCATGGCTTGGGGGTAGACGCTGTTCAGAAGTCTCTTGGACCTAGACTTCGCGCTCCGGTAACGCTTGCCYTGTAGTAGCAGAGAGAACAGTCTATGACTAGGGTGGCTGGAGTCTTTGACAATTTTGGTTAATTGTTCCTTGAATTCTAAATAAATCACAGACAGTGTCACCAGCAAAGCAACCCCACACCATCACACCTCCTCCTCCATGCTTCACGGTGGGAACCACAGATGCGGAGATCATCCGTTCACCTACTCTGTGTCTCACAAAGACATGACGGTTGGAACCAAAAATCTCCAATTTGGACTCATCAGACCAAAGGACAGATTTCCACCAGTCTAATGTCCATTGCTCGTGTTTTTGGCCCAAGCAAGTCTCTTCTTATTATTGGTGTCCTTTAGTAGTGGTTTCTTTGCAGCAATTAGACCATGAAGGCCTGATTACTTGAACTCTGTGAAGCATTTATTTGGGCTGCAATTTCGGAGTCTGGTAACMCTAAWGAWCTMATCCWCTGCAGCAGAGGTAACTCTGGGTCTTCCTTTCCTGTGGCYGTCCTCATGAGAGCCAGTTTCATCATAGCGCTTGATGGTTTTTGTGACTGCACTTGAAGAAACTTGAAAAGTTCTTGACAATTTCCGGATTGACTGACCTTCTTGTCTTAAAGTATGGATGGACTGTCATTTCTCTTTGCTTATTTGAGCTGTTCTTGCCATTATATGGACTTGGTCTTTTAAAAATAGGGCTATCTTCTGTATACCACGCCTACCTTGTCACAATACAACTGATTGGCTCAAACACATTAAAAAAATAAAGAAATTCCACAAATTAACTTTTAACAAGCCACAACTGTTAATTGAAATGCATTCCAGGTGACTACCTCATGAAGCTGGTTGAGAGGATGCCTAGTGTGCAAAGCTGTCATCAAAGCAAAGGGTGGCTACTTTGAAGAATCTGAAATCTAAAATATATTTTGTTTTGTTGAACACGTTTTTGGTGTTATTTCATAGTGTTGATGTCTTCACTATTATTCTACAATGTAGAACCCTTGAATGAGTAGGTGTGCCCAAACTTTTGACTGGTACTGTATATATTTATTTTCAACCATTTTCRATCCTAAACATTTGGAATAAGAAAATAGTTTTATTTCTGGTAAAACAGATGGAAAATGGGTCCTAGAAAACATCTTGCATAAAAAGTCAAATGTATTACAAATACATCAAAACACAATAATGTTGAGGTAAATACCCCTGCTGCCTAATATCAACATTTATATTTAGTTTTGCAGAAATTATTTCCCATCTGTAAGTTTAAGAAATATTGCCTAATGTCTTGTCATTCTGTTACCCAAAACTCACATATCTTTAAGATATTTTCACATTTCTCTCCCTCATGAAGAGGGAGGATAATGAAAGTTCACAGAAGTAGCATGTAAAGGTAGACCTACCAATTAGGTAACAGTGTTTTTACTGATAACAATTTGGTTGATGATTTATTAAGTGATTAAAACACATACTGTAATTCTCTTATCAAATCGGTAACAGAATGACTGCAACTGAATGGGAATTTATAGCAGTCACAATCCACAGTTGGGTCACCTGCTACTGTCCTCTCTTCCACTGGCATACTGTTATGTTCAGCTCATAACTGTTTWCTTTCTCTTTCTGTCATCGGGTGGTCAAAGCAAGTGTGTGATGAAAACAGTCTGGACAACCCCTCCCTCTCTCTCTCCCCGTCTCCCTTCTCTCTCTCTCTTCAGTTAATATCACCTCTTACTGATACCTACCCATGAATTCCCTCTCTTTCCATTTACTGTAACCAGCCTTCTCACCTACTGAGCACCAGCCGACACCAGACGTCCGACTTTGAAAAGGCAGTTGAAATTTGGTCAGTCCAAATCTGAACCAATCATAGACGTCTGTTTCACAAGTTTGAACAGCACACTATAGTGGAGCACAGTACAGTACAATACAGTAAAGAAAAGTAGAGTATAGATCAGTACAATACAGTACAGCAGGGGTACTCAACTAGTATTAGAGAAGGTCCAGTGACACAAATTTCCTAGGCGGCAAAGGTCCGGATGGATATCGTCCTTTATCGGCGCTGTGGTACAGCGTAGTAACAAACATAGTCGTCTAGGACTTAGGAAACATGTTGTTATATAAAATGTTCATTAAATGAGACTACAATTTGAATTGYTTACAGATTCTTTAGAACGCAAACATGTGCAACATTGCATCAACATTGCTGATGAACAAAAGTGGTTGCATAATTATCTATGCAAAGAGTGCACTTTGAACCATTGTACATGGGCCTTGAATTATTATGATTTTTTTTCAAGAAAATACAGTGCATGTTTTCTGGAGAACGAAGGAGAGTTGAACCAAAATAATCATCTGAACGTACATAACGTCACTGTGGGTCATACAATATTCATGTATAGGTCACTCGGGGGCCTTGCCCTGTATTAATGAGAGAAATGACACTTTCTGTCTCTTGCCAATGCTTTGAACTTTGGCACAAATGGTGCGAGAGCAACTCTGAGACACTGGTGCAGGTGTTCATTGACGAGCCTGGTGCGGTATTTGTTTTGAATAAAGTTCATTGTGGAGAAGGCTGATTCCCAGCTGTATGTGGAGCCGAACATGGTCAGGATGTATAGTGACAGTTTCCTGAGAACAGGGACATCAGCTACAGGCAGCATCTTTCCCRAGAAAGTGACAGGGCCATTTTCCCGCAGCTCAATCAACTCCATTTGCAGTGATGCAACTTCTACCAATCTGAAGATCTGTTTTGCTTCTTCTGACAACTTTGTCACGTTTGTGACCAAGAAGGGGTTCTGGATGAGCAGCAGCAGTTCTCTTCCAACAGTGAAGTCATCAAATCCTTCAACTTCAGTATGAAATCAACATGGTTTGGGAACATCTTTGTCTCCCTGCGTTTGCACCAGAAGACTGAGGAAGTGGACAAGTTCTCCCTGGAGATCATTCTTAAAAAGCTCCAATTTCTTCTGGAAAGCCCGGACTGCTGTTATCATATCACACACTGTGCTGTCCCATCCCTYCAGCTTAACATTCGGTTGATTAAGGTGTGATGTAATGTCTGTCAAAAATGCAACTGTTTCCATCTTCTCCTCATCTTCCAAAAACTCASAAACTGAGTGGCCTTGTAACTCTTTTGCTCTGATAAGAAAGCTTTGATTTCCTCCTGAATGGCCCAAAAGCGTTCCAAAACCCTGCCTTTGCTGAGCCATCTGKCATTGTTGTGCAGTAGTAAGTCATCAGAATTGCCATTGGCCTCTGTCAGAATGCCTTGTAGCAGGCAGTGTTGTAGGGATGATGTTGCTCTTAAAAAGTTGATCAGTTTCATCATCGTTGCAACCCAAGCCGGATGGTCGTCCATGCTATTGGTTCGGTTGCCAGAGTCGCAACCCAGTCCTTCAGTCTTTTACTTCTGTATCTATGTTGTAGGGATGATGTTGCTTTTCAAAAGTTGATCAGTTTCATTATCGTTGTCATGACCTCAGAATAATATTTTCCCAGACTGGCACACAGGACAGATTGATGGATGATGCATTGATATGCTGTCAGGTCAGGGTGGTCGTCTTTCAAGCGTGAAACCAGTCCCTTCATGGCTGAACCTCCATCTGTAGTGATGGAGATCAGTGACTTCAGATTTATCCCCCTTTTAGTCAGAGACATTTGATGGCCTTGATATCATTTGATATCATTTGATATCCTCTATGTGTGTGTGCTTCTAGATTTGTTAAGCCCAACTGCTCCTCACAGTAATTCTTTCTTTGTTTCGTTATAAAATCTGACAAACACCAGAAGCTGGGCATTGTCAGTGTTATCTGTTGATTCATCCACAGCTAACGAAATGCATGGTGCAGAATGAATGGCCTCATCAAGTTGTGAAGTTAAATCTTCAGCTAATATTTCAGTTCTCCTCTTTGCTGTGGAATCTGACAGTGGGATCTGTTTGATCGTATCCCTGAGCTCATCTTTTTGTTTACCTTCAAGCAAGGTGTCAGCAACTTCACACATGCATTCATTTACCATCTCCTCTTCTGAAAAAGTTTTTTTTGTGTTTTTCCAAAACCCGAGCTATCCTCAGTGAACAATCCATTGCACGTTGTTGGGTTGTAAGGGAATTGACAAGGACTTMGTTGGGATTTGAGTTGGTTCATCTGGTTTGTTCCCACCTCTTGTTCAGGGGATACCTTTGATCAAATTTACTATTCTTGGTGTCACAATGGCGCTTAACATTGGCACTTTTCACGAGAGCTACGGACTCACTGCATATCAGGCACATTKGTTTCGTGCTAGTTGCGAGGAGAATGAATAGATACTGTTCCGTCCACGTCTTTCAATATATGTTTTTTTTTTAACAAGCCATATAAACAAAGATACTGGTAACTAAGCTCCTTCTATCTGTGATATTTACAGTTGAACCGCGGTCAAATCTTTCTGTTTCTTTCTGCCTGCTTGTCCCAAGGTTCCGCGGAGGATATTTGGATGAATGTGACTGGGTAAAACTCGGTCTCTTGTATTTAAGCGATAATGCCAGAGAAGCCGGTGTTTGGAGATTATATTGGCACGGGGGGCCTAACCAAACACCGGCTTTGAGGGCATTATCACTTTTATACAACGGGTTAACAACATATTAAAGCAATGATTGACAGATTTTCATTAAAAACATTATTTGACTTTTCATCCTTCCACAAGATATAGTCCCAACACAAATCTAGAGTTGTTCCCCAAGCCGGATGGTCGTTCATGCTATTGGTTCGGTTGCCAGAGACGCGACGCAGTCCTTCAATCTTTTTGTTTTGTATCTTTGTTCTGTAACGACCCAGTCGTTCCTTATAKATGTTCCATTGCCATACTGGCTGGAAACGTTCTTATCCCTTGCTTGCTAGCTAGCCAACRACAGCTAACTTACAGTCACYTCAAAAAGTAAAACCAGAATAACAGCAAAGTAGCTTCATTTGCATTTGTTTAAGCTGGTGACATTTATTTGGTCACATCCATAACAATGAGCTAATGAGGCCCTCCATTTGTTTTGTACACTGCTGTTACTCYCTGTTTATTATCTATGCATAGTCACTTCACCCCTACCTACATGTACAAATTGCCTCAACTAACCTGTACCCCCYCACACTCACTCGGCACCGGTAACCCCTGTATATAGCCTCGTTATTGTTATGTTATTGCGTTACTTTTTAAATGTTTTATTTAATTTTTTACTTTAGTTTATTTGGTAAATATTTTCTTAACTCTTCTTGAACCGCACTGTTGGATAAYGGCCTGTAAGTAAGCATTTCAGGGTAATGTCTACACATGGATTTGATTTGAACTCTACTGTATTTGACTCTACTTAACTACTCAACTCTATAGTACTATACCTTACTGTACTGTACTGAATTCTACTCTGCTGTGCTGTGCTGTAGTCTACTGTGCTCTACTGCGTGATGTCCAAACTTGTGAAACACAGACATCGGTGTAGATTTGGTGCAGTGCGAACCAACCAAATGTGGTCTTGTTTGGGAGCGGAGTACATTAGAATAATAGACCGTGTGTAGAATAATATCCAATCACACAAAGAGGATATTACATATTTCTACCTTTGTTTACCTATTCAGGATAGAGAATGACATTCATCATTATGCATTTCTGTATAGTACAGATCAGGGACCCATGATGTCATTCTGTTACCATCACTCTGTTACCATCACTCTGTTACCGGGTGTTAATACACTTCACTCACTGTAGTTCAATAATCAAAAGATATTTTTCAAACTCAAGGTGTCGTATCATAGTTGACATCCCATTCTTTCTGCAGACATCTTTGAATCTAAAATTAGAGTAGATATTTAACCGTTTTTGGAAAACGAGGTCGTATAATTCTGTTACCAAACTTTACATCTGCACTGTTCTTTGAGTAAATGTGTTTTTGGAAAATGTTCCGTGGAAATTGTTGAAAGTAGTCCTTCTCTCAGAGCACTATCCTTATGACTGACAGGACACATTCACACTGAGTGTTACAAATGGAATGGCCCCTCTGTTGCTTCCCAGGCTACGCTATAATTTACCCTTGTATACACAGATCATCTTTCACCACTTGGCCAATCTGAGATGATAGGGGTTCCATTCAGTGGGTCTCTCTCTCATCCAGTCATTGCATGAAGCTGAGTCCCTGAACCACTTGAAATGAAAATGTGCAATGCACTGCATGTAACTCCTCAAAAAAGTGCTATAGAAATGTCTATCCAATACGTGTTGGCTGCTGCAGGCCGATTTTATGAAATATTGTGATACTGGGTTGGTATTTCGAGTGCCACTGCTTTAAAAATAAGCCTAGGACTAATAGTGGCATGTCATTCACTTTACCTACCACTGCTGGTCTATCCTGTTTGTCTCTAATCTATGGGAGTCCAGTGTCTGAAAGCACACGCCTGATAGCAGGTTCGTGGCACCCACACTCTGTGTTGTATGTTTTACAGAATATTAATGCAATCTGTTATATTCTATAAGGGTCTTGTTTACCATATAGAGATAGCCACTCGCCTCTGTTGGTTAAACAGTAGCAGTTGCTATCAACAGGGGTTTGGATCTACAATATAACTCCCGCCGCGTGCGCCCATTCACTACCGTTTAGCGAGGAAAACACTCGGGTGGCTTTTGTCTAGTAAGGACTAACTGAACTGGGAGAATGGCGCGCTGCACGGAGCGCCTTTCGATTGGATTTAGACGCGCCTCATTAACAGTTTAAAATGTACACCTGTCTCGCGGGTTCCAGTCCTCGCCGGGGAGATGAGGGACCCCGCGGTGTTCTAAATGGCCCTTCTGACGCGCGAGGACAATGACGTCCTGTCTAAAAAGAGCCTTTTCCTTCGGACCAAGAGAGATGCATTTACAAAGTAGTTGTAAAGCCGTTGATTTGTGATAGGATATTTGAATGACTATGAAGTTAGGTAGTTTAAATTCACCATGGCTATTTTTGGAGATGTTATAGACAGTGGGGATTCCCCTAATGACATTATGCATGCAATAGGCCTACGCTTCATTACACTGAGCTGGCTAATATAGCATTGAGTTGATCGACTGTAAAAAATAATATATTTGAGAAGAGAACATGAAGCAGCCTATAATGCAACCCCTCTCCCGTGRGTAACAAAAATATAGGGTTAGACCTATAGAAAAATAACATTAGGCCTGGATATTATAGCCTACTAGAATACTCTTAGAGACAGATTTTAATTCGTAGAGGAATCTGGACCAACTTCAACTGTGTTCCTTTACTATTTCATTCAAAACAATCCAACGGAAATAGCCTAAAACATCGATTGCAGGAATATACGCCAACCTCGTGGTCTTCATTTGCAATCATGCCTCTTTGATGGCTCACTTAAACTCCATAATATATGTATGACCACCAGATTCCKGTTAATGGAGTCTCCATCGGTCAACCAGGCCTGCACATATTTCACGCAGTAACGAGGGCTGAAGCGCAGCGAGAGTTCGCCTCCCAAACGCGTTTAATTGTCCTCGTTATTGACAATTCGGTTCCGGTTTATTACCGATTTTCCGCTACTTCTTGGAGGCTTTGGTTTGGTCGGGCCATCTGCAGGGGGTCATGAGAGAGGGTAACCCCCAGASTTCTGTCCATCTGCCCCACAAATACACGTTTCTCCATCATGCATGGGCTCTCAGATCAAATTCATTGGTAGGCCTAACTGTTTTATAATGTACTATAATGCGGTCAAATTGGTTAATGCAGTGAAAGACTTGTCATAGGCATGAACCACTTATGTATTTATCATCTCATAATGATCCGGAGTTATATCGGCTTACCACACATAGCCTAAGACATACCATGACATGAGTTGATGATTAAAAAAAGGCATCAGCCATGTTTTTATATTTAGCTGAATATGCAGGTTTTAGGTGTTACCACATTTCACCTTATCAATGGATGGGAAAAGAGACAGCGATGCACGGCACCATATGAATAGATGAACAGACACCAAGACATGATAGCTGTGTTTTCTGACCGCAGGTTCTATCCTGAAAGGTACAGTATGTGTGRATAATATTGGGTCCAATAGCCAGGCCTACTGTTCTAAACAGCTTGAGGCTATGGATCTGAGTGAGTATTGAGATGGGTCTTTGAATGAATGGACATAGCCTAGGGCTCTGGCCTGAAATCTATAGCTTGTAGGCTAGGCATAACAGTAGTCACCAAATGGGGAGCGCGAATGGGTGTGTATACACTTTCCTTCCAGCCCAGCACAACAAACTAGATTCAACTAATCAAGGTGATTGTGATTATTTGATTAGCAGAAAGTGTGTTTGTTTTGGGACAGAACAAAAGCCTGCAACGTCCAGTACCAGGATTGATGACCATGCACTGCTAGAGCTCACAGCAGGGATGGGCAATCCACCCCCAGAGGACCGAGCTGGTGTGGGTGAAGGCTTTAACTCCAGCCAACAAATCTGAATCAACTAATTATAATATTCAATCAAGGCTTTGATGAGAAGCCTTGAATTAGGTGTGTTAGGCCTACTGTTTGGCTAAAGCAAAAGCCTGCATCCACATGGGCCCTTACATGGTAAGATTCCAAACCACTAACTCAGGTTTATAGACTCATATAGAACACTGCATAGCAGAGGAGGCTGGTTGGAGGAGATATAGGAAGGTGGCCACATTGTAATGGCTCATATGTATGATGTGTTTGATACGTTCCATTTATTCCATCCCAGCCATTGAGCCATTGAGCCCGTCCTCCTATAGCTCCTTCCACCAGCCTCCTCTGCTGTATATACTACCCTGGGCCCCAGAAGCACTTGTCCTCGGGTAACAAACTCATTTTAGTCCAGTCACTGCCTCTCTATTAGACCGCAGAGACCTTGAATATAGAGCAGGCATTCTTTCTAATGAGGCAGAACTTCATGGTTCCTCTTTAATAAAACTTTGTCTGGCTCCACTCCTTCAGCAACAAAGCCTGAATTTTAAAAAGTTCTCCCTGTTTTTTTAAAGTTTTTTTTTGCTGTGACACACAAACGGTTCAGATGAATCGAACGCTGCCTCCTTCTCCCCCTCATGCTGATACAGTGACGCCAGCATGTGTGACGGCGTTCCAGAGATGCTCATCCAGAGAAATAGGCCGCTTTGGCGGGAAACGCGAGCATCAGAACAGCGGCTCCTCAGGGGAAAGCTTTGATGGTGCCGGTTTGTAGTTAAATAATCTACATTTCAATTTGTGTCTAGAAGTCTGTTAGGAATTGAGGTTAAGGAATGTTTCTTCCTTTTTGTATGTTTAATTATTCTTCCCAGCCCCTATCCTAATTTAGCTTATTTATTGTTTGTAGGGGGGGGTAACTGTGCGTGTGTGGGTGTGAGTGTGGGAGAGAGGTAGAGAGAGAGAGGTAGAGAGAGAGAGAAAGAAAGAAAGAAAGAAAGAAAGAAAGAAAGAAAGAAAGAAAGAAAGAAAGAAAGAAAGAAAGAAAGAAAGAAAGAAAGAAAGAAAGAAAGAAAGGAGAGAATCGCATAGAGAGGCCTACAGGTTCACTGGCCCCTAGCCAAAGTAGGCTAATCACAGCTACATTGTATCAGATTATTCAAATTGTTTATTTTCCACCCTCAACAGATAGGGGTTAATAAAATATGGGTAATATGGGTGGTCTATCTGCATGCATCTGGAGTGGAGGTGGCTCATTGAACCCCAAGATACCTAAACGTGTGTTCGCCCCCACAAATGCCAAGGCTTTAGCTCAGTGGGCTAACACAGTATTGAGTCTAGTGCACAACCTATGTCCAGTGTTCCAGTTGACCCATACCAGTCGGTCACACCTCTCACATTTAGAGACAAACGACTTCATGAATGATGTTCATACTCTCCGAGTCCAACCATTGAACATTCACAGGATTTCACACAGTGTGGAATCTTCAAGTTTCAGTCCAATCACAATCACTCCTGGGAGGAAAGTGTGTCTTTGGGGGGTTCTAAAGAGTTAGAACAAGTATATTTTGTTTTTCAAAGAGTTAAACAGAGTATACTTTGGTAAGTGCCAAGAACCCAGCCTCGGCTCATTACTGTCTCAGGGCCCTCTTGAACAAGAACAATCAAGGCTGAGTGTTGAAATATTAATTAGAGAATATTGTGCTCGGTGTTGTTTCAGAGTTCTCGTGTGAGGCTTTGCTGCATATGTAAGTGATCTTTTTTAATTTAAACAGCGGTTGTTTTCTCCCTCAGGAAACCGGGGCCCTTTCTTCAAACTCTCCCTGGCGCACGCGGAGGGAGGACAGTGTATGCGACGCGTTGATCATGCCCTACCGTGTGTGTGTGCTGTCCCCTGAAAATAGCTTTTTAAGAAGTGTGTGCTCTAACATCTAAAGGGAATTCTATATGAAAGATTTCCATGTGACCCCTAAACATGGGCCTTTCCTGTGTGCTCTGCGAGTGCCAACTTCCTCTCCAATGACACACCTTCTGATGACAGGCTTAGCGTGTCTGTCACATCAACAGARCACCAGGAAACTGCCCACAGTCAAAGGTTCCATAACCAGACCGGTACAACAGCAGCCTAATCCAAATAACTTTAACTGAACAGGGAATGTTGTCATTTTTCCAAGCCTAGTGCTATCCTAACATGATCAAAATGTCAAGATGTTACCAAAGAAACATGAGATCACATCATCAACAGATATGACAAAGGGATTTGTCATTAATTCGCCTTAGTTCATTAGTAGGTATTTTTGAACTAAAATTCCTTTCTCTTTCTCTCTCTCTCTCTCTCTCTCTCTCTCTCTCTCTCTCCCTCCCCCACCCCCCACCCTCTCTCCCTGGACCTCTCTCACTCCATCCCCCTTTCTCCCTCCAATCTCTCTTCTGTATCTCTCTCCCTCCATTCTCCCTCTTTCTCCTCTCTCTCCCTCTCTCTCCATTCTCCCATCGCTCCATTCTCTCACCTCTCTCCCCTTCTCCCCCCCCTTCTCGCTCTCTCTCGCCCCCTTTACTCTCTCTCCGTTCTACCTCACCATCTCTCTCTCAAGTGTGGGCAGGAATCAGCTTTACATACTGATCCACTGATCCTACTGTGGGCTGATGAGACTACCATAGTTATTAGCTAATTAATTACAAATGCATGCAGACAGAGAAGGGGAGAGGGATGGTGGGGCGGGGCGGGGGTAGCGATGCGACAGAGAAAGGGGGAGAGGGAGGGGGGTAGTGAGAGAGATAGGGTGGGGCGAGATGTGAGAGGGAGAGAGAGCGGGAGCGGGAGAGTGGGAGAAAGATGAGAGAGGAATTGTGAAGTGAGTGGTGGGAGGAAAGGAGAAGATTTCTGTATCGTTGTTTACTTTAAAGACCCGTTTCCACCTCGGCCATTAATGCAGTCAGTAATTCTCGCGTGTGACTCATCGGCTCTTTATAAAGTAGGTCAGTAGGTTTTTTTGCTCAAAGTTCTAATAAGACTTGCAGAGTTCTAAAAGCCCCTGAGTTCTCATGTTCTGGGGGGGAATCACACAGAGATTCAAGGCTCCCACGCTCACCTCTACAGTATCATGCCAAAAATTGTGGAATAGATAATTCTACCCAAAACATGTCTCACTAGATGTCAATGGTTAGTTATCCTTTTCCTTCTATTGTAGTAACTAGTCCTACATTGTATATATGCCTAAAATGATCCCATGTCTGTCTCAGGGCAGGTAGCCTAGTGGTTAAAGCATTGGGCCAGTAACCGAAAGGTGAAAAAATCTGTCGATGTGCCCTTGACCAAGGCACTTAACCCTAATTGCTCCTGTAAGTCGCTCTGGATAAGAGCATCTGCTAAATGATTAAACTGTTAAAACATTTAAATGGAAAACATTGATTCTGGCCCTTAGCACGAGTCAGGATCAGCTTTGGCCTACCCCTTCCCTAAATATTTATGGGGTGAATTTCAATTCTGACTTATGGTCAGTGTTGGCAACAGCATGTTAGAAGGGACAACAGCAGACATAACTTCACATGAGTGATACCCGGCACCCGGCGTCTGCCGCTCCCCCTTTTAACAGCTTTCTTAACTCATCCTCCCCATCTGTCCATCTGCAACCCACCCAATCTGGCTGGCCCCTGCCAGCAAGTACGTATGTGTGCTCGCAAGTGTGTGTTTGTGTGCTGGAGCACATTTGTAGCTATTCCATTGATTATTCTCCCAATTAAACTCTTAAACTCTCTTATTTTCTTTTAAAGAATACTGAAAATACTCCAATATTTGTCCTTCCACAGACCCCCTGAATTCTTTAGCTACAGCCTCATCTTCAGTTCTTCCCTCCAACTGAAACACTCACTCAGTAGTGTATGGACCAAGGTTGTACTTCCTCAGACAATAACTTACTGCCATTCCCTTTATCCAATTCTAATGTGAGAATCTTTATGTGCGTGTTCCTTTGACCTCCTGCTTCTCTTTCAATGAAACAGCGCAGTGATGGCGGACGGGGCGGCGAGGCGAGAAACAGCGAGACAAAAGCCGATGAGTTTCAAAAGCTGCAAAAGGAGTGAAAGAGACAAGGAACGGAGGAGGTAGAATGAGGGAGGAGAGGGAGGAACCCTTTAAATCATCATCTTAAAGTAATTAGAAACCTGGCGGGGCCGGTCCGGGACGGCCGCACAGATTGCCTGCTCCCGAACACAAAACCAGTAATGAAGTGGAAGGCAGAAGGGAGTGGCGGGGGACAGATTTCTTTGGGTTAGCTACACTGGCCCTAAAGTTCCTCTCAGTCTGTGTGGGTGTAAAGAAAGCTGTATTCATGAGGTGTTAACCATTTTGTTTATCCGATGGCTGAATTTATTCAAAGTGTTGCCGCTATGAGTGACAGATGGCTGCGATGTGATGGATCTGAGCAGAAGTTGACACATCGGTGAAAAAACAGYAGAAAAGGAGAGAAAAGAGAACCCAGTGGAAAAAAACAATGTTTAATGTGTTGCCCTGCCCCAGTATCTGTGCGTTAGCGATGTCGATAATGAGTAGGCCTATTATATGTCTCCTATATTACGCCCAGGAAGCTCTGATTTAAACTCCCACTACACAGCTCTGAGAGCGCTATAATGTCAYAATATGTTAATTACTCGCCAAATATGGAGTTTCGCTGAACAACTATATTCAGTTACTCCCGTTATGGCCGGTATGTACTTCCAAAAAAGGATTAAATAAACATGTCAAAACAACCGAAAAAATGCTGATCCGGCACCTCTACTCATTAGCCTACTGCCACGCATAGGTCAGAAGTCTACAACAACATTGGYGGTGCTGAAGAGGCATTTTTTTTGGTTGCTTGTAAATGAGTATTTAGAKATTTTTTGGAAGTACATACTGGTGGTAATGGGAGTAAATGAAGATAGCTGATCAGCTGAACTCCATATTTGGTGAGTAACTAATGTATTTTGACATGATAACYCTTGCAGAGCTGTCAAATTGGAGTGAATCGGAGCTTCCTGTGCGTTAAAGAGACATGTSATACGCATCGGTGACATCTCTAATGCACAGATACTGGGGRAGTGTTGCCCATGCTATTTCGATGTTACCAATCTGGTGGTAATTCGAGGCTATCTGAGCTCACCGCTCYAACTGTTTCCCAGATCATATGCGCATAGGAAATGTGATTGGAAAATAGCTGTGGTGAACACTGATAATACATTTTTCAATCGAACACGTTGTGATTTTATAATTGGTTTCGACCTGCATGAAGGATGGTCTGGAATCGGTACATGATGTAGCCTAGGCCTAAAACTTTCCATGCTAGAGTTGTCCGTGATGAGATTTGAACTCGCGCTAAACGTTTGTGTTATACGCTCGTTTATGCCTTAAGTAACCATATGTCTTATGTAAGTATTTGAGTGTGAGTGTCCCGGATTTACATTTACTATGCTAAGTCTAGTCTAAGAGACCAGGTTGGCCACCCATGGAGGATAATGTTCAAAATGTCCCTTTTGATTATTAAATCAAACACGTTAAAAGCCTTCAACAAGGTGCCTGAAACAGTCTCATTTKTATATTATTCTCTCATTCTGTGTCCTGATTCCTCAAGTCACACGACATCTGGAGACTAAATACTGTCAATTAGAGAACATGACTCAATACTCTCTAACTGCCCCTCAATTTATCCTGGTTAAGCCGACTGCTAACTGTTGAGATTGATGATGTATTTACACATTTATATATATCAATGGTGGGGAGGTATAATTTTAAAAAATGGGCCCTTTGAGACTCCTCTCTCCATTGGTGAGGCGATAATTGGATAATTAGTGGTGAATTGCATTGTGAAATAATGAGTATATGTGGGTGTGATGGCACGTGAGTTAAGCAAAGGTTAGCGGGGTTGAAGTGGTGCGAGAGAGGGGCTCGACTGCCTGCCTCAACAGCTGAGGATCGATTATCTTGGACAGCCCTCTGTACCCCTCCAGCCCTAACCCTCTCACCCCTCCTTTCCTCCTCTGCCTCGATTATCTTGGACAGCGCTCTGTAGCCCTCCTCTACTAACCCTCTCACCCCTCCTTTCCT
>NC_036859.1:8689556-8744556 GCF_002910315.2 Salvelinus sp. IW2-2015 | reverse complement strand
TTTGGATTAAGCGTGTTCCACAATCCTATCTTTGATGTTGATTGTTGCAAACACTGTTGCAAGTGATTTTTCTCACAGGCTGTGCTTCTCTGGTAGCCCCTTACTAGCCAACAGATCGTGTTCCATCAGGTATAACCGAGTTCATTAGGTCTTAGAATATTGACATTGCGAACAGATGGTCTTTAGAAGGTGCCAAAACTAATATTAGTTCCTTCTGGAAAGCAAGTGTTCCCTAAGAGTTGTGTGTGTGGTGTCTGTTACTTTCGGAAAGAAGAGAAAATCCTTTTATAAGAGCCGTGACGAGCCCAGGCCGTCTTCTAACATGTATTTTAATACCCCGTCCGATTCATCACCATCTCCTGTTTAATAAAAGGAGTTTGGCCGGTCGGCTGGGCAGCTCATGTATGCCTGTCAGTTAGGTAAAGGCTGTGTAGAGAGGCAGCGAGCTAGGGTCCTACAGGCCGCTCACAGGCACAATACACCAGCCAGCTGCCTCCAAAGGCAGGCCCTGCATGCCATTATACTGCTTTGCAACGACCCTTCATACACGCCTTTGATATTAATATCAGCAGTGAAATCTGGATAAATCTCCCCCGCACAGCCAATCCCGATTTGATACGGTGTGTGTATTGACTGTGTGACTGTGCATGGGTGAGTGTGTGTCTCTTCACCGCGCAGTCTCTGTTCTGGCAGCGAGGTTATGGAGGCGCGCTACGCGCTGACACGCATGTTAAACGGCCCGCGCACAGCGGATTTCATTAACGAATCCCCTCTGCACATGAATCTCGTGAGCGCGCATCTGAGTGCTGAAGTGCGGAATTTAGATAATATTAAAATCATGTTTTTAAGTACGATATAAAGTGGATATAGCGTCTTCTATTGAGTCAAATCTTATGATGCTGCATAACAGTTTGATTAAGCCGACACACGCGGTAGGGTTAGTCAAAATATGCTAGACCGGGTTTTGGTTGAATGAGTTATGATGATTATCAATGGACATATGAAATAGCCCTCATTGAGAAGCATCATATGGAAACTGGTGCACTTTTTTGGTTTGCGTATTAAATGCTTCTATACATTGTGAACGCCATGAGCTGTCGCCAGCAAACAGAGATTTTGACAGACCTTGTCAAGTTTGTTATTGTCAGCGTGCGCTAGGTAATGGCGGGCAGTGGTAGCCTATCACTTAAAGAGCGTGTGGCCAGTAACCAAAAGCGCGGTGTTCGAATCTCCGAGCTGGCACTAACCCTCTCACCCCTCCTTTCCTCCTCTGCCTCGATTATCTTGGACAGCGCTCTGTAGCCCTCCTCTACTAACCCTCTCACCCCTCCTTTCCTCCTCTGCCTCCATTCCTACCGTTATTGACGGACATAGATCCTAATCGCCTCGTTTCCATCTCAATGAGTTAAGCCCAACAAGAGGCGAGGATCAGGAGACCAACTCCACACACAATGTCGGGCGATCACTAGAGCAAATGGGACGTCAGCGACAGGAAGAGAGGGAGGAAAGAGAGGGAAGGTGTGGGTCTCCTAAAATATTTTTTAAGAAAATGCTAATATATTCTCGTGGAAGAATAGATGGGATTTGCGAGGCTCGCTCTAATTCTGCTATTGTTTGAACTCGCGTGCAGACGGGCGAGATTGCACACCAATCACGTGAGGGAATGAGTTGTGTTGTGAGCGTGTCAGAGCTGGAGTAGTGAAAGCATGCTCACACAATAGGCAGCTTCGGGTTGGCCCGAAAGTCTGGCCAGCAGTTTAAAGAGAATCAAAAGAGGTCTTAAGAGCAAACTCGTCTCTTCTCTCTCTCTCTCTCTCTCTCTCTCTCCTTCTCTCTCACACACACACCCACACACCACACACAGATCTCTCTCATACATAATCAATGCATCATGCGAGACTGCTACACAGTGTAATTGCCTTTGATGCTCTTCTCTTCTCTCTCTAGTCTCTCTCTGCTCCTCTTCTTCTTCTCTCTCTCTTCTCTTCTCTCTCTCTCTTCTCTCTCTCTCTTCTCTTCTCTCTCTCTCTCTTCTCTCTCTCTCTTCTCTCCTTCTTCTCTCTCTCTCTCTCTCTCTCTCTCTCTCTCTCTCTCTGTCCTCTCCTCTCTCTCTCTCTCTCTCTCTCGTCTCTCTCTCTCTCTCTCTCTTCTTCTCTCTCTCTCTCTCTCTTCTCTCTTCTCTCCTCTCTCCTCCTCTTCTCTCTTCTCTCTCTCTCTCTCTCTCTCTGCCTTCTCTCGTCTCTCCTCTCTCTTCTTCCTCTCTCCCCTCTGTGTGTGAACACTGAGCTGTATTCGAATATGCAGACCCGTGTATTCGCAGCCTAATAGAGAATAAACAGAACAATTCTCACTGCATAGAATAGAATAGAATAGCCTGCAGTGAACAGGCTATATAGGCCTAATACAGCTATATAATCAGTCTATAGAATGTATTGAGTTACAGTAGAATGGATTATAAGAGGTATTAAACCGTTTTTTTWAAAGAATGTTTGGATTAAGGCTGTTTCCACAATCGCAGCCTATTTGATGTTGATTGTTGCAAACACTTTGCCCAAGTGTATTTTCTCACAGGCTGTTGCTTCTCTGGTAGGCCCCTACTATAGCCAACAGATCGTGTTCACAGGTATAACCGAGTTCATAGGTCTTAGAATATTTGACATTCTGCGACAGATGGGTCTTTAGAAGGTGCCAACTAATATTAGTTCCTTCTGGAAAGGCAAGTGTTCCCTAAGAGTTGTGTGTGTGTGTGTCTGTTTTACTTTCGGAAAGAAGAGAAAATCTCTTAAAGAGCCGTGACGAGGCCCAGGCCGTCTTCTAAATGTATTTTAATACCCCGTCCGATTCATCCACCATCTCCTGTTTAATGAAAGGAGTTGTGGCCGGGTCTGGCTGGGGCAGGCTCATTATGCTGCAGTTAGGTAAAGGGCTGTGTGAGAGCAGCGGAGCTTAGGGTCCCTACAGGCCGGCTCACAGGCACAATACACCAGGCGCTGCCTCCAAAGGGAGGCCCTGCCATGCCATTATACTGCCTTTGCTAACGAGCCCTTCATACGCCTTTGATATAATATCAGCATTGAAATCTGGATAAATCTCCCCGCGCTAACAGCCAAATCCCATTTGATACGGGTGTGTGTATGTGACTGTGTGACTGTGCTGGTGAGTGTGTTGTCTCTTCACCTGCGCAGCTCTGTTCTGGCAGACGAGGTTATGGAGGCGCGCGACGCGCTGACACGCATGTTAAAACGGCCCCGGCACACCGGATTTCATTAACGAATCCCCTCTCACATGACATCTCGTGAGCCGATCTGAGCTGAGTCGGAATTAGAATAAAATCTATGTTTAAGTAGATAAAGTGGATATAGCCGTCTCTATTGAGTCAAATCTGATCTGATAACAGTTATTGGATTAAGCCACACACGGAGGGGTAGTCAAAATATCTAGACGGGTCTTGGTGAATAGAGTTATGGAATTATSAATGACAATGAAATAGCCCCATTGGAGAAGCATCATAGGAAACTGGTGCACTTTTTTGGGTTTGTATTACAATATCTCATACATTTGTGAAGCATGGCTGTAGGCCGACACAAGATTTGGACAGACCTTTCAAGTTTTTATTGTCACGTGCGCTAGTATGGGCGGCAGGTAGCCTATCACTAAAGAGCGTTGGGCCAGTAACCAAAAGGCCGGTGGTTCGAATCTCCGAGCTGGCAAGGTGGGGGAAAAAATCTGCCGTTCTGCCCTTAAGCAAGGCAGTTAACCCCCAACAACTGCTCCCTGGCTCCGATGAAGTAGACGTCGATTCGGAGTGGTTGGGTTGAATGCGGAAGACACGTTTCAGTTTGAATGCATTGCAGTTGTGCAACTGCCGTTCTGGCTTGCTCTTTCCCAACGGTGGTGTAATCATTATCCGTAGTACTATATATTTTTTTWAAGTCAAGGAGAACAAAAACACACGAGAAATAGAAATAAGAAGAACATGAGATAGTAAAGCAAGCTATATACAGGGTCAGTGCCAATACCATATTTACAATGTGAAGGTATACTGGAGTGGTAGGGTTAGATACAGTGCCTTCGGAAAGTATTCAGACCAGTTGACTTTTTCCACATTATGTTACGTTACAGCCTTATTCTAAAATGGATGAAATAATAAAAAATATTGTCAGCAATCTATACACAATACCCCATAATGACAAAACAAAAACTGTTTTTAGAGATTTTTGCTAATTAATSAAATTTAAAAAACGGAAACATTACATTTACATAAGTAATCAGACCCTTTACTCSGTACCTTGTTGAKGCACATTTGGCAGTGATTACAGCCTTGATTCTTCTTGGGTATGACGCTACAAGCTTGGCACACCTGTATTTGGAAAGCTTCTCCCATTCCTCTCTGCAGATCCTCCCAAGCTCTGTCAGGTTGGATGGGGAGCATCGTTGCACAGCTATTTTCAGGTCTCTCCAGAGATGTTCGATAGGGTTTAGGCCCGGGCTCTGGCTGGGCCAATCAAGAACATTCAGAGACTTGTCCCGAAGCCACTACTGCATTGTCTGGGCTGTGTGCTTAGGGTTGTTGTCCTGTTGGAAGGTGAACCTTCGCCCCAGTCTGGAGGTCCTGAGCGCTCTGGAGCAGGTTTTCATCAAGGATCTCTCTGTACTTTGCTCCATTTATCTTTCCCTCGATCCTGACTAGTCTCCCAGTCCATGCCACTGAAAAACATTCCCACAGCATGATGCTGCCACCACCATGCTTCACCGTAGGGAWGGTGCCAGATTTACTCCAGAGGTGACGCTTAGCATTCAGGCCAAAGAATTCAATCTTGGTTTCATCAGATCAGAGAATCTTGTTTCTCATGGTCTGAGAGTCTTTAGATGCCTTTTGGCAAACTCKAAGCGGGCTGTCATGTGCCTTTTACTGAAGAGTGGCTTCCGTATGGACACTCTACCATAAATGCCTGATTGGTGGATGGCTGCAGAGATGGTTGTCCTTCTGAAAGTTTCTCCCATCTCCACAGAGGAACTAGAGCTCTGTCAGAGTGACCATCAAGTTCTTGGTCACCTCCCTGACCTAGGCCCTTCTCCCCCCGATTGCTCAGTTTGGCCGGGCGGCCAGCTCTAGGAAGAGTCTTGGTGGTRCCAAACCGGTGCCGTGACCCGGATCTACAGTTGCACTGGGCTTGCTGTTGGGTACATTTGAGGGGTGAATGTAGCACATGGGGATGTGTGAAACGTATTCCTCAGCCTGAAGTATCCCACTTGCGCCAGCGAGGCGCCAACTGCTAAGATGCTTCAGGAGGGCTGTCACGTGTGCTAGCAGAGGTCCCGAGTTCGTGCCAGGTATTGGTCGAATTGGGAGGAAGTGTTACTCGCTACGCAAGCAACGTCCTTTACACATAGAGAAGATATAAGGGTCAATGCAGATAGWTCGTGTAGCCATTTTGTTCGCTACATAGCAGTCTTATCGCTTGGGGATAGAAGCTGTTCAGAAGCCTGTTGGTGTCAGACTTTATTCTCCGGGTACCACTTGCTGTGGACAAACAGCGAAAAAAGTCTATGGCTTGGGTGGCTGGAGTCTTTCCTTTTACACCACCTGATATGATATAGAGGTCCTGGATGGCAGGGAGCTCGGCCCCAGTAATGTACTGGGCTGTCCYCARCKKCCRRRMMWYMSSCKWMMSAWRSYYGGSSGMMSRYMTMSCKWWYCKAYSKYMMSRMSSGSCKYMRKAYGMMSRRRRKAWMGMMSKYSRMMWYWAKCTTTTMAGGATTTGAGGGCCRATGCCAAATTATTAAACCTCCTGAGGGGGAAGAGGCGCTATTGCACCGTCTTCACAYCCATTTTTTTGCGTGTGTGTGAAGCTCTCGACCCGCTCCACTGCAGCCCCGTCAATGTGGTTGTGGGCGTCCTCACCCTCCTGTTTCCTGTAGTCCACGATCAGCTCCTTGGTCTTACTGACGTTGACGGAGAGGTTGTTGTCCTGGCACCACACTGCAAGGTCCCTGACATCCTCTCTGTAGGCTGTCTCATCGTCACCAGTGATCAGGCCTACGGACTTTGTGTCTCCAGCAAACACACCCCTGTGGGGCCCCCTTGTTGAGGGTCAGCGTGACGGCAGTAATGTTGCATACCCTCACTACCTGGGGTCGGCCCGTCAGGAAGTCCAAGATCCATTTGCAGAGGGAGGTGTTCAGTCCCAGGGTCCCAAGCATTTTCACTTTTGTTAGAAACATTTTTATGTATATTACACGTTTTCATTTACWGGATAGCTAGGCTCACAGTGGTAGGCCTACCCTTTCTTCAGGGTTTGGGTTATTGGGGGAAAGAGATGCTGATCTGTCAAGGACAAACAAATGTGCACTCTTAAAGGGTTGAGGGGCTTTTTGGGTTGGGACAGGGCTACGGAATACAATTTCCCCTCATAATTGGTCCTTTACGAAAAGGGATGGATAGGCTTCTCTTCAAAGCTTCCCAACCAAACATATCAGCCTTGTCTCATAGATTAGACATAACATGGTAGAAGTAAATCCGYGACACTCAAATTAGTATGATATGTTAGGTATAGTTACATAAGACAGAAGGTTACTTWAGGTAAAACAAAAGGAGGGTGGTTGGTCGAGGTGGATGGGTAGGCATATAATGCAAATGTTTAGCGACCCAAAGGTTGCGTGTTCAAATCTCTTCACGGACAACTTTAACATTTTAGCTAATTAGAAACTTTTCAACTACTTACTACTTTTTTAGCTACTTAGCATGTTAGCTAACCCTTCCCCTAACCCTAACCTTGACCCTTTAACCTAACTCCTGACCTTAAACTTAACCCTAACCCCTAGCCTAGCTAAAGTTAGCCAGCTAGCTAAAGTTAGCCAGCTAGCTAAAGTTAGCCACAAAAAAAATCTGAATTCGTAACATATAATACATTTAGCAAATTCATAGCTGATTGCACATTTACAAATTCTAAACATATTGTACGTTTGGCAAATTCGTAACATATCATAAGAATTGTAATACGTAACATATCATCCTTAATGGATGATGGACATCCACAAATGAATACATACCATACGAAACTTAACATATCATATTAAATGGAGTAATTTGGATTTAGGTACAGAATAATACAAAATACTCTGAGACCAGGTTGAACATATCAATCTTCTGGTAAAAGAACCTGATATGACCCTGTGGATAATGCATCAATAGCCTAATGATCCAGTAAATTGTAGGCTGCCTGGCATACAGCAGAGAACAATAAAAGTCCCGTAGTCCCGTAGCCTATGCATTGTCCATAATGACCAATATCTGTAGCTATACTGTCTGTTACCCGAGTGCTTTGTCCTCTAGCTCAGGGGCACTGCGCATCACAGCGCCCCGCGTGTGTTTGTGCGCCGACTCATTTAACAGACCAACACACATAAATAATCAACGGAAACTAAACATATTAAATCAAGCCTTGCCTTTAGACCACATATCTGTGCCAAGTTTTTCCGCACAGTCCAGGAATCTCTAAGCAGGCTTAGAGGTCTTTTAGAAGTCCCCTTTTCGTTTTCAACGCGCGGATTGGTTACAGTGCAGCTCATTTGCATGCACCGCGGTATAAACCCTCCCGCCACTGCAGCCCWCTCGCGCTGGGAGAGCACACCTCGGAGCGAGCATAGCAGAGAGAGTCAGGGCTTATTACCTCGTCGTCCTAAAACGAACACTGTCGTACCCAACGAGACTTGGAAAGTGCTTTTGTCTTAATAAATAGTTGAGCCAAGGGCAGCCAGTTTAGTGGATTTTTGTTTTGTTATTTAAATWGGCAGGATGGGTATGAGAGGGTGGAATTGGTGGGTGCTGGTGTGCACCTCACTGTCTGTCCTGCCCGCTCTCGCGGAGGGAAAGACAGTGAAGTATGAGACATTTGAGGAGGACGCCCCGGCGACTGTCATCGGAAACTTGGCCAAGGACATTTCAATCAGCCCCTCCTCGGGCTCCAAGACAAATTTCAGGATGATGAAGCAGTTCAACTCGTCTTTTATCCGTTTGAGGGAGAGCGACGGACAGCTGACTATCGGAGAGAGAATTGACAGAGAGAGAATTTGCAAACACACCCTTCACTGCCTCATCGCATTTGATGTGGTCAGCTTCTCCAAAGAGCAGTTCAAACTCATCCACGTCGAGGTYGAGGTCAAGGACATCAARGACAATTCCCCCGAGTTRCCKCGGAAAGAGTCGAGTCTGGAGATCTCRGAAAACACAGCMGTGGGCACGCGGATCCCGTTAGACTTCGCTGTGGATGAYGARGTGGGMTTGAARTACATCCAGAGCTACCAGATKTCCGTTAACAGTCACTTCACCATAGARGTGCTCAGCAGAGCCGACGGGGTTAAATATGCGGAGCTTGTGCTCATGAAGGAGCTGGACCGTGAGACACAGGCTTCCTATGCGCTCGAGCTGGTTGCTATGGATGGTGGCAACCCGTCCCGCACGGGAACGACTCGCATCAACGTCAAGGTGAAAGACTACAATGACAACAGCCCSMTGTTRGACAGGAYCAYTTTCWCAGTSGACCTCCCTGAGGARGCACCYGTAGGGTTTCTCTTACTGGACCTGAACGCAGAAGACCCGGATGAGGGGCTGAATGGGGAGGTGGTGTATGGMTTRGGTKACCAGGTGCCATCKGAGATWKGACAACTTTTCAGAGTGGACCGCAAAACGGGACGSCTCACRCTCGAGAGCCCCATTGACTTTGAYAGCAAYAAAACGTARGAATTCGACGTCCAGGCGACTGACCTGGGTCCAAACCCGAGCCCGGCTATCTGTAAGATAGTGGTGCAGGTGCAGGACGTTAACGACAACGCGCCAGAGATCTCCATCACMCCTATGACSTCCATCACGGCMGGAATRGCCTATATCACGGAGMCTGCYMCYCGCGAGAGTTTTGTWGCMCTGGTCAGCACCTCMGACAMGGACTCTGGTGCTAACGGACAGGTGCACTGRACGCTRTARGGCCACGACCACTTCAGGRTGCAGCAGGCMTACGAGGACAGRTTCATGATKGTGAGRACGAGCCCGTTGGACCGGGAGAAAATCCCTGAGTATAATCTAACAGTGGTGGCAGAGGACTTGGGRTCCCCACCYTTCAGAACCATCACCCAGTACACCATCCGGTTYARGGACGAGAATGACAATGCCCCTGTGTTCAGTAAYRCMGTGTATGAAGTGGCTGTGGTGGAGAATAACYCKCCGGGMGCRTACATCACCACMGTGGTCGCCAGGGACATGGACTTGGGKCACAACGGMAAGGTGAMCTACAAGCTCGCTGACACCTARYTRATGGGCTCRCCGGTGTCTYCMTTTGTCTCACTGGACCCCGCGAGTGGCTCCTTTTATGCACTCAGGAGCTTCAACTATGAAGTCATGAAACAGCTCGAGCTGCGCATCACAGCCAGCGACGGTGGGTCCCCGCCCCTCACCGGAACCGCYASCYTTKARYTRAGGATAGTYGACCAYAARGACAACGCACCTGTCATCAACCAGCCCGRGCTKAATAATGGGTCCMCMGAGYTTCTGCTGCCCCGGGARGCYCCCTCAGGCTACGTCATCACCCAGGTGGAGGCGCGAGATGCTGATGAGGGCGTGAACGCAGAGCTGTCCTACAGACTGGCATCTGGAGAGGSWTCCGTGTTCTCCGTTAACAAAGCCACCGGYGAGGTCTACCTCAACCGRYWGKTCAGRCACGYRGTGGACGAGACCCTGCGCYTGACCGTCACGGTGAGTGACAACGGGAGACCTGCGCTCACCYCCWCCGCRACGCTTCARTTCCTCATCATTGRGGGCGCCCCMCCGAGCGACAGGACSGTGTACRGGGCKGGCAGCYGGGAGGCYGGGGAGCACYCACAGTGGGACCTGTCAGTGGTGATTATRYTCGTWCTSGCGGGGAGCTGCACGCTCCTGCTGTTAGCKATCATCCTCATRGCCACCACCTGCAACCGGCGGAAACGGGACAAGACTGGAGATGACACAGACTCGTACGGGGAGAAGGAGACTCTGGAAAGAGGCAAAAACAACAGCGACAACCCGCTGCTGCCGCTCCACGGAGTCGTGGGAGGGTTTGAAGCCCACACCTTCTCGAGCCAGCCCGGTTTTGCCGGGGAACACACTGGTAGCAGTGACCTGTGCTCCGCCTCAGAAGACGGGAGCGAGGCCCCGTGCGTCTACGAACCGGACAGCAAACCCAAGGTGAGATTCTGTTCCTTCTCCCCCTTCCCCTCACTCTCTTTCTCTGTATGTGCCCTCAGCCTCACACAGTGATCTTGTAATGTGTTACTGTCCATGGTGCTGAACTGTGCTGTTTCTCTCTCTTTTCCYCAGGGCTACTCCACTCTGCCCGGCTACGGAAACGGCTACAATAACGGTAAAGAAGTGGTCAGACCAATCACCATCTGGAAGGGCAACTCCTACACCACCATCTCCGCGAGAGACCCCGCGTTCAGCGGGAAGGACAGCGGGAAAGGCGACAGTGACTTTAACGACAGCGATAGTGACATCAGTGGCACCGACCTGAAGAAGGAGGGAGTACCGGTACCCCCCATGGGCGGCCAGAGTGGTAAGAGATACTTCTATTTCTTTATCATAACCATTACAGTCATTCGAAAGAAGTCAATGTGTACGCGGTTTTTCTTTTCTGTTTGGTCGCACAAGAAGACTAACCTCTAACCCCTCCCTCCTCTATCTTTCTCTCAGGTCTATGGGCGTGTACCAGTGAGTGTAAGATTCTGGGTCACTCTGACCGCTGCTGGAGCCCTTCCACTGTACACGCTAACACCGGTCCCTCGCCCGTCCCCACCCCTACCGGCCAGACCCTCTCCTCCTTCAACAGTCTTTCCAAGACGGCCTCGCTGCCCCGAGACTCGCTCCGGCGGGACAATTATTACCAGGCGCACATCCCCAAAACAACCGGCCTGCAGAGTGTGTATGAGAAGGTTCTGCATAGAGAATATGACTATGTCCTGGTCACTCCTCCCATACCCATGAGAGTTCAGGAGATTAGTGAAATCACTATCCCAGTCTACGGTCCGACCACGACACGGTGTCCCAGCAATGAAGTCTAAAGAATAACCTAAATAACAGCATTCAAAAATGTGTTTCATTTAATTTATAAAACCATGACAATGAGAATAACATGTTGCTTACAAATGTATGAGATTATTTGTCATGTAAATTAGTTTGTATATCCTAAAGAATATTTGTGTATTTTGAATTTTTAAGTGTTTCAATGTAAAAGTCACATTTGGACTCTATATCCAATCACTGTTAAGACTTTGTTGGGCATATACTGTGTAACTTATGCAAGGATTTGTACATAAAGAGAGTTTATTTTTTATAAAAATCATAAATAAACACCGACGATGTGTACATATGAATTGTAATTATACTGATTCTAAGGCATGCCTACTATTCAAATGGCCCAGAAACCACGGTTTGATGCCGGAGACTCAATGTATCAAGTTGATAACTATGTATGAATTTATTTAAATGCAATGATGTAATAATTGTTTKGATTTTCTATCACCATATTCGAAAGAAAATAAATGTTGAAATACCGTTTTGAAACATGAATCTTGTCTCTGACTTATTTCTGTTCACTCACTCCTACATCAACCTATTTAAAACATGCTACTCTTAGTCCTGGAGGAATATGGGAGTTCAATAAAAAGTGCTTCTATGTTAWTAAACAGAGGCATAATCCTTAATCAAGGCACTTTGCCCCCTTTGACAGTTAAATAATAGCCCTAATCTGTTGTACAATTGGAGCCGAGAGGTGTCGCTATTGAAAAAACTGTGCGCTCTGACAGGACAGTGGAGGAGTGAAGGATGACATTTCACCTACAACCGAATATAAACGATGAACCTCGTCTCGTCTACATTTGAATGATAATTTAGTTTGACTATTGGCAATGAAACGATCTTGCGGTCTAGTCATTCTCGCTAGAGGCAGCAGTCGGAGCCAATCAAACTCATCAATAAGATTAACATACTCATCCGTGTATATTATAATCTCCAGGGGTTTCTGCATGTCTAAAGAGTCTAATACAGTCTGTAGACCGACCTCCTCAAGGCACAGAATAATAAACAGTTGCGCACACCACTTAATTAAAACGCATATGCCCAATGGGCGCCTATGCGTAAAAGCACGTTCGGATAGAAAACTGTTTACGCATCGATTGACTATTGCCTTTAACCACAGGATGTAATTAATGTGTTTGGTAATAAAACATGTAATGATAACTCAATCAGCGCACATACAGCTGGGAACCAGATATCCCACGTCTCCATTGAGATAATCATTTTGGATGGATATTTGTTCCCATGGGGTCTTCACGGGGTGGCCCATACTGTATCGTTAGCTCGAGATAGGATGCCACACATTCCACAGGATCCACCTCGGACCTTGGGCCCGTTGGAACTGAGGGAGGAAGAGAGAGAGAGAGAGAGGGAGAGAGAGAGAGAGAGAGAGAGGGAGAGAGAGAGAGAGAGAGAGAGAGAGAGAGAGAGAGAGAGAGAGAGAGAGAGAGAGAGAGAGAGAGGGAGACCACTGCAAGAGCAGCTCAGATCCCCTCTGACTGAGCGTATTGTATGTATTGTATGTTCCAGGGTGATTTAAGGAAAGGCTTCCTTACAGCCTCTGCATCAGCTGTGCACGTTCACATCATTTGTGTTCCACCTACGGAACAATCCGCGTTCCCGTTTGAATAGGACTCCCAAAGAAATGTTGGAGATATACATGAATATAAACCAGACTTTCCCATTGCGCATCATATATGCCTGTCAAATGTAAATACACACATTTTGACAAAGGCTTTCTTAGGTTGTGTAGGCCCACGCTGTCTGGACGTGTTTTGCACAGAAGGTAGCGCACTTGCCCTGTTGTTGGTTCAAGATCCGAACAGTCTGTTCTCTCTCAGTCTTCCAAAGCCATAACATCGTTCTACTCTGCATTCCTTGATGGGCCCCTGTCCTGAGGCAGGGCGCCAAGCCAACATAGTGACAATTTAAAAAGATTCCCGGTGTGGCACGCCGCACGCGCATACTTTCCACCGGGTTTTGGGGGGATTTATTTCTCCAGGCAGGTAATATAACAATCATCGCGCATGAATAGGCAGTTTGGTTAGCCCTGCCCTGTCCCAGAAAGAGAGCGAGAGAGAGAGAGAGCGAGAGAGCGAGAGCGAGAGAGAGAGGATTAGTGGACACCTTTGCTCAGGCTTTCAGACCAACTCGCAGCCATGGCCGAGAGTTCAGATAAAGTGCCCATCGCTTTAGCGGGACCCGAGGACCTGCAACAGTTTATGCCACCTGTAAGTAGACTATCATATATCGTTGCTTGAGTTTCTAAATGATATACCTGTGCCAGATAGCCTAGGCTAGGGTCAGGAACTTTGTGTGGTCATTCCACGAAGACACCTGCTAATTTTTATGGAGGTGTTGATGTTGAGTTGGACTTTACGAAGGCAACGCAATATAAATGCTTTGTAAACTATTTTTACAAACAATTATCAATTTTCGAACCCAGTATAGGCGGCATTCATGTAAATTGTTGATGTGTTCATCACAGGCATACACTGCCGTGGCAGTTAAACCGGTGGCCACCGGCCGCCTGCTGAAGTCCGGGATTGTGGTTTTGATCGCCGGGGCAATACTGCTGCTGTTCGGGGCTATCGGAGCTTTTTACTTCTGGAATAATAACGACAAACATGTAAGAGCTTTAACATTAGTCCTTCTGTAATAATGGACTACAGCGAATTCAAGAGGCATTGGGCCTTGAACCAGCGACTCTTGTCTCTCCATGGTAGGCCTAATGTTAAAAGCTGATAAATCATATCATTGTGTTGAGCTATGCCATTTAGGTGTTGGAGCGCTTGGGAAAAGTCAAGCGCGTATAATGAATGGAAGCCTTGTGTTTCTGAGACTTGGGAAGGGGGGAATGGGGGGGGCTCATAGGGTCCTGTTGATGTCCCGGGGACGAGAGGTGTAATCGAGGTAAGCCTAGGCTACTGCCGAATAATAAAACAATGATGTGTATGATTTGAATACATTTGGTAGCTATAGGCCTGCATGAGTTTAAATGCATTGCCTGAACGAGAATAGGATAATAATTTGGTTGTTTTTCTCGCTGCTTCAAGGATGGAGATGGGGGAGGGGGGTGTTAACAAAGCCCACCTATTATGAAGAAGAAGAAGACCCCCCCCCTCCCCACACACTCCTTATAGGTGTGACAGCATTCCTGTGTGTGTGTGTATGTGTGCGTGTGTGGCAGGTCTACAACGTCCACTACAGCATGAGTATAAATGGTAAGGTGGAGGAGGTGCTCTATGGAGATTGATGCTACAACAACATGGAGCGGTTCCGTACTGGGAGTGGAAACGAGGAGGCAGTGGAGGTCCACGACTTCCAGATTGTACGTTTGAAACGACAACAAAAAATCATTCCAATTCCAATTGGTACATTGACGGCTAAATCAATTTTGTAACGTGTTAGATGCACATTGTTATTTTCTTACAAGCAATTTCCTCTCCTCCCTCTCTCCCCAGGGTATAACTGGTATCCGTTTTGCTGGAGGAAGAGAAGTGTACATTAAGACCCAGGTCAAAGCTCATCTGCCTGACATGGAAACACTCAACAAAGACTATCTTCTGTTCGACCTGTTAGGAATGACGCCCCCCCCCCCCCTCTCTCTGTGTGTATTTCTGGGTTACCTATGACCACGACACACCTATCTACTGTCAGACACAGTTAACATTGGTTGTGTGTTGTGGGGGGTTGAGGTAGATATAGGGACTGAGCTAATTTAAGCGATTACAGGAGAGCTGTATGATGAACTGAGTGGTTTACTGGCTGGGTTGGCTGTGTGTTTGTGTCTGTCTGTGGTTAGTTGGCTTGGATGTGTTTAGCCCAAGGGTAAGGGCTTGTACAAGTAAAGGAAGAGATTGTTGCAGATTGGTATCCAGCCCCAAACATGAGCTCTCTCTTGCTCTGATCTGGAGGATCTCTTCTGCCACAAACTATCCCCAAACAAGACCTGTGATCTGGGCTCACRTGACATACATAACTCCCCCACCCCCCATACCGCAAGTCATGTGTGATAACCCTAACTGTCATGTTGTCCATTTCTCACAAAGTGAAGTCAGTTTAGAAGTATTTGATGGGACGGTGAGCCGAGAGGACACCCACACACCCCCACACACACACGCACTCGCGCACTCGCGCGTGCCGCTCAGAGAGAGGGATTGCTTTCACTCGTGAGTCATGTTTTCACACTCTCTCTCTGGCCAAACTGAAATGAGGCGGGTTGGATCAACKCACTGATCTTAGCAACATCTGAACAAGCTCTCCAGCTGTCACAGTGCTGCAAGATGTCTGTGTTTCTGTGWGCGTGTTTGTGAGTGTGCGTGTATACACAGTTAACGCTGTGTATGCTCCATGCACACATCGTTAAACATCACACAGGCCATCGCAGGCCATCGCACGCACACACGCACACGCCTCTCTGCCTCGTCAACAGCCATTTATTTATTCCACGGTGTGTGCTAGACAGTGTATGTTTGTGTGTATGTTGGGCTCAGATAGTGAGATGTGGTTATAATAGTAGCTGCAGGCTGGTCATCCAACAATATCTCAGTATTCAAATTTTGTCCAGGAGGTGGCATAAATGTCTGTGGGTGAAGTGAAAGTACAATACATGACCAAAAGTACTTGCACACCTGTGTGTCGAACATCTCATTACAAAATCAAGGGCATTAATATGGAGTTTTCCCCCCTTTGCTGCTATTACAGCCCCCACTCTTTTGGGAAGGCTTTCATTTCATGACGCTCCCGACGAACAGTTCTTGTGCGGTGAGCTGAGAGGACACACCTGCTTCCAGAGGCAGTTTGGAACTCGGTCAGTTTGGAACTCGGTAGTGAGTGTTGCAACTGAGGACAGACAATTTTTACGTGCTATGCGCTTCAGCACTCGGTGGTCCCGTTCTGTGAGCTTGTGCGAACTTTGCGGCTGCACCGTTGTTTCTCCTAGACGTTTTCACTTCACAATAACAGCACTTACAGTTAACCGGGGCAGCTCTAGCAGGGCAGAAATTTGACCAGATTTGACGAACTGACTTGTTGGAAAGGTGCCAGGTTGAGTGTCACTGAGCTCTTCAGTAAGGCCAATCTACTGCCAATGTTTGTCTAAGGAGATTGCATGGCTGTGTGATCGATTTTATACACCTGTCAGCAATGGGTGTGGCTGAAATAGCAGAATCCACAAATTTGAAGGGGTGTCCACATACTTTTGTATTTATAGTGTAAGTAAGGGTTAAGGTTGGTAACAGAAAACACTTGACAGTTAAGCATAAAAACTTGACGGMTAAGTTTGGGCAATAAGGTAAGGGTTAAGGTTTGTGACAGGGTGAAAACAGAAACAATTAAAACGATTGCCTAGTACTGGGATTGAACCCGCGATCCTCGCCTAGCAAGCCGCTAGAGAGTAATATGTGCTCACGTTGCTCCTATTGGACGGTAATTGAAGGCATCTCCCAAAGTCCTCGGGACGTGGACAAACGTTGAATACGGAAGTCTATCCGGTGTGATCTTGCTGGGTTATCTGTTGTGATTTAGTGATGGGAAATATGGGTACGATAACCTCTTATCAGTGGCAACACACACACAAACACAGACAAACACACACACACACACACAAACACAGACAAACACAGACAGAGAGAATGGGTTAGATAAAGTCATCAGTTCTGCACTGGAGAACGCTTGCTGTTGTTTGTCCCCCAAGCGAATCATTTAAAATGAAAAATAAAAGTGTGCCCATGTAGGTTAGATGATAGCATTCCCCTAAATATCTATTACCTGTTTAGTAACCAGTAACACAGGTATATTACTCTAGTAATACAATGTTATTATTCGTGTTAGCAGTGTGTGTGTGCGTGTTTGATCTACACATCAGCAGGGAGACTTTATAAAATGTAGGCCATCCTGCTTTTCTGTCAGCTTGTTGACTTGATGTGAATGATTCTTGACGTTGTTTAAGCGTCTAAACGCTGGAGAGAATCTGAGGGCTTCTCATAGACAGGAGAGCTACTGTGTCTTCGACTGAATCTCCCCCTGGGGATTAATAAAGTCTGTTTCTAACCCAGATCCAATCTGTCTGTCTAATGAACACTAGCTCAGGGACTATATATTTACAGAAGGCTCGAGGGATATCCCTTTTGTGTTATGTACTTTGCTCGGTTTCATTWAGAAAACATGCAAAGGATTAAAACAGAAAACGAGGAACGAGATAGGAAACCACATCAAAACAAACCAGGGGTCAAAAGAGTCGTAAGAATATTGCAATTATACAGGAAAATAATTACAATATCAGTCAGACAGTGTAAGCCCAGGGACATTCCTTAAAAGCTTGTCTGTCTGTCTGTCAACACTGTATAGTCGAGAGCTACTTTTTTAGTTTCTTTTTGTTTTTATTGTCAGAACCACTGGTGCAGTGAAATGGGTTGTTTTAATTGGGCTAGATTCAATCTGTAGTGCTGAAGATCTGCACGGTTGAAATTTAAACGCAATGTTCCCGCGTTCGCTGAGACTGCATTCACGCCACGGTGAACTGCATATGTCGGCTCAAATGGAAATGACCTTTAAACTTCAATCGCGCCTCGCCGCAGATTTTCAACGCTATAGCTTGAATATAGGCCTTATAGGATACACATTTGAATCTTCATCCTGTAATTACATAACCCACCCCTCTCCCTATCTCTCTCTCCAGGAGGATGAGGTGATGCCTGCTAAGTTTGAGGAGGACTCTCTGATCTGGGTGGCGGCTGACATGCCCCTCTCTGACCCCACCTTCCTCAGCTCCAAGATCCGCGATTTGTGTGGAGACCTGCCAATCTTCTGGCTCCGCCCTACCTACTCCAACGGTACCCAATTAGCACCTGTATATTCTCACACACAAGTCCTTATATGGGAGTAGTAAAGTGTGCATTTGAAGGACAACAATAAGTTGTGAAAGGTCATCTTCAAACAACGCACATAGCAACATGATGCACTGGAGATAAGCAAAACAGTACAATTAGTATTTTCTTTTCACAATTAGTGTATAAAACATTAAAAACACCTTCCTAATATTGAGTTGCACCCCCTCCCTTTTACCTCAGAACAACCTCAATTTGTCGGGGAATGAACTCTACAAGGTGCTGAAAGCGTTTCACAGGGATGCTGGCCCATGTTGACTCCAATACTTCCCACAGTTGTGTCAAGTTGGCTGGATGTCCTTTGGGTGCTGGACCATTCTTGATACACACAGGAATCTGTTGAGCATGAAAACAGCAGCGTTGCAGTTCTTGACACAAACCGGTGCGCCTCGCACATACTACCAAACCCTGTTCAAAGGCACATCAATCTTTTGTCTTGCCCATTCACCCTCTCAATGGCACACATACACAATCCATGTCTAAATTGTTTCAAGGCTTAAAAATCCTTCTTTAACCCGTCTCCTCCCCTTCATCTACACTGATTTGAAGTGGATTGAACAAGTGACATCAATAAGGGATCGTACTGTAGCTTTCACCTGGATTCACCTGGTCAGTCTGTCATGGAAAGAGCCGGTGTTCTTAATGTTTTGTACACTCAGTGTAGGTGTGGTGGTTCCAAAGGTGGCTCCAATAATGCCCGGATGTCAACGTATGATGTGTTGGCCTAGATAGCATATTAACGGTTTCTGTGCTCTCCCCAGGTGGACAGAGGAAGAGGAGGGCAGCCCCTCGGCAGCGCCGCCAGGCACCTGGGGCAGAGGAGGAAGTGGATCCGGAAGCAGAATTTAACCCTGAGAACCCCTATCATGTGAGTGCCTTCGCCCACTCAATCAGTGTGCTGTGTAACTTCAAATTCCAGCAGCACAGCTCTAATGTTTGGCCTTCTCAGACAGTGTTTGTTGTGTCACCACAGGCCTGTTCTAACAACCAGACTACATATCCTCTTAGAGGTACAGTATAATGTTACGCTCTCACGCCCATGTCAACAGCTGAGCGTCTGACAACGGGTCAAATGGTTCCTGTCCCGTCTCTCTCCCAGCATGCACAGCTGTGTGAGCAGGAACAGATGCTGGGTTCACGGTATCACCCTGAGCGACCACGCTTGTCACCCCAACTGTGTGTGGGTGTGTGTGTGTGTGCACGCCTGTCCCTCAGAGCATGTGTGTGTGTGTGTGTGAGAGATCGCTGTCACCCTGAGTCTGTCTGTGCCTCAGAGACTCCTTTAGAATACCAAACTAAAGTTCCATTGAGGCTCTGTGTGAATAGCTCCACTATGAATCTCCCCACGCCCTGTTCCCCCACCATGTATAGGCCTCTAAACTCCCCCTAATCCCAACTGCTCCTCCTCCAGACATCCCCAGACCACCACAGACATAGAACCAGACTCAGTGTTTGCATTTCAGATAACCCATTGAATAAGAAATACATTTCTTAGTTCTTCAGAGATAAATTTCTACACAGACATTTCTACAAATGCTGTTAATACCAGTATTTAACACGACTTCTCCCCTCTCACTCAACATGTAGCGTGGTCTGGAGGGCGAGGAGGGCACAATGACCTTTGATCCCATGCTGGACCACCAGGGCGTGTGCTGTACGGAGTGCCGGAGGAGCCACACCCAGTGCCAGAGGATCTGTGAGCCCCTGGGCGGGTTCCAACCCTGGCCCTACCACTACCGCGGGTGCAGGGTGGCCTGCAGAGTCATCATGCCCTGCCGCTGGTGGGTGGGACGCATCCTGGGCATCCTCTAAACACTCCCTGCCTAGACCTGGAGTGGTAGAATCCAGAGAAAGACAGGTGGTGGAGAGAGAGAGAGGGGGAGAGAGAGAGAGAGAGAGGGGAAAGAAAAACAGAGAAGGGGGGGGAAGGGGGTAGAGAGGGGAGCGAGGGAGAAAGAGAGATAGGTCAACACCAAATTGAGTAATTAGCTTGGCTAGGTATAGTGCAGTTCACTTAGGATTTGGGCAAGGGAGAGAGACAAAGATTATTTTTTAAAGGGGAGCGAGCAAACAATCAATCAAGGATATTCAGTTTTCAACCATAACAGAGAAATATGTATGCTGTGACACATACGGTACGTAGGCTACAATACCATACGTTGTATATCATTATTCATACCATACTCTTAAGAGTACTTGCATACTACATACCCTGTGATGACAACCTGTCTGATCTTGTCACCTTTTTGTATATTGTATATCAATAGTTGTATCTTATTAGTGACTGACATGACGGATAGTGATGTGTAAACTTACCTTTCAGTTTTTCCCTTTGCCTTTTGATGGAAATAAATGTAAGCCATAACAAGTATTCTGTAGGCAGAAGTTAAAGTAAATGAGTTGGACTAGACTGTCAGCTGTGCGTGTCTGTAGCTATTCATCACGCCAGTGAGAAATGTTTCTGTCATCCAGACCTTTGTTACTCATTTCCCAACAGTTTCTCCAGAAGTAGAYCCTACTAACATCTACTGTACACCGTCTGGTATTCTCCTTAAAACACTGCGTATTCTCCATCAGCGTTAAATAACTATTTCAAAGTGCAAATWCAATGAATAAATGGTATTTTAAGTAATCATATAAACGCATCATTTTTGCATCACTAGATCATAGTAGCGCATTAGTTCAGTAATGTACTGACCTCAAAAGAGAAGACAATTCATACTGTGCAAAGCAAATGAGTCTACTGCATGTTATGGTTCAACAGCCGAGATCAATGATACTATACATACAGTACGCGTGSAGGCACACTTACACAAGCAGCCGTATGTACATGCAAACACACACTGGAGTTTATACAAAATACAGTAGTTGATCAATAAGGTCAAAAACTGGAGCGCAGCAGAGTTTGAGAGGTCTGGGTGGCTATAATGAGACTAAAAGACTATGCAGCCGTCACGCTCTGATCTTACCCACGATGCAAAGTGCTTAGCTCCTTTTGATGTCAGGAGAGCAGCTCCAGGCAGGGGTATGGGAGGGGGCAGCGTGTGTGTGTGCGATGCAGTTATATCCGAAGCCACAAACAGTTTTTGATTGTCACGAGAGATGAAACGACGTGCAATGCATCTAACACAACTCAGCGAGGAAGGGGTGTGTGAGTGAGTATGAATTTAAAACTTAACTAGGTGTGAGAGCTGATGATGCGGAAAGCAGGCAGGCAAATGCATATTAATGCTCCCGTGCTTCTTTTACGCAACGCCCACTCGTAGCAGAGAGAAGCGGAGCGTGTGAGGATGAGGTCTATGCCTTCTCTAATACAGTAGATCAAAACAGTACGATAAGCGTGTTTGGGATTGGTGATGCTAGCTTTCTTCAGGTCTCAACACTAAACACAGCAAAACTCAAAATTGTGATCCAGAAAATAAATCATTTATTTACATTGAAGTTTGAATCACATTGAGGAAAAGGAAATTAAGACTCCAGACTTCCATTTCATGACTGTATTGCTGCTGATGTGGAAAAAGAAATTATTCTACGAGTGTACAGAAGAGAAAAAAAAGGGGTTTCATTTTTCTTAAAAGCAGTGAATGAGGCGATAGAAACATTTCCAACCTCCAACCCACCCCAGAAAAACAACAGGCTTTGAAAACAAGAACCGGCCATTGCTGAGACAAGAAGAGGTGAAAAGGGTTTCCGTTTCAACTCATCACCACCTTTAACCAGGTTAACCATCAAACAGCCAGAACTGACCATGAGGATGATTCCTACTGTTTCTAGGAAAAACAGTTTGATATATCTATGACAGTCTTCATAGAGTGTGAGAATGGTTTAATGGAGGGTAAATAGTGGTTTCTGGATTGCTGCTGAGAATCACCAAAGCTCTAAAAACCAATATTGACAGACAGACTGGAAGGGGGAGGTGTTGGAAAAGGTGGGTTTTGGCGAATAAGGTGGATGTCCATCGGAGGCAGAGAGAACGAGAGAGTTGGCCGGGAGAAAGCAATATTGACAGACTGCCTGGGATGAGGAGTGTGTGTGTGGTGGGTGGGGTGGGGTAGAGGAGATATGGGGCGGTCCATTTGAGCCAGAGAGGGGGAGCGTAGGACTGTGTAGTACAGAGAGAGCGAGAGAGACACCCCTCTGGTTCTTCAGTATTTCTTAAACTCCACGTCGTCTGGAGGGCTCATCTCCACCGTTCTCTTCCCCACGTCCGTCCAGTTGGTGCTCAGGACTGTACCACCTGACTCCATCTACAGGGGGAGGAGTGGAAGTCAGTGATACTGCAAAAAAATAAAACTACATCTCTCAGTTTCTCTCCGTGTGCAAGTGTGTGTGTATATATATAAAGACACTCACAAAGGACTTGTTCATGGCCCGTTTGACCTCGTCGGTGCCGTCCCCGTAGATCTGTTGGAAGAGTTTGTTGAGCGCTGCGTCTCCCTCCAGTTTCTCCTTCTTCTCCTCCTCACTGATGTCCACCACCACCTTGTCCCAGTTACGGCTGGAGTGGGACGAAGACGGGTACTGGTCTGAACAGGAACACATGTTTAGAGGGAGAGAGGGTTACCATGGGTACTGGTCAACACAGGAGAGGGGGCTTTCAGTAGTACAAACCAAATGCTGTAAAAAAAGAAAAGAAAACATAGTTAAATGTATTTGTTTAGCGGTATGGCTGGTATATGTGTAAAGGAGAGAGAGCAGAGGAAACTGTGTGTGTGCGTGAGATACAGAGGTACTCACTGGGGGTGAAGTGTTTGACGCTGGGCTCCTGTCCTTCACCCTCCAGTTTCTCCCACCTGATCCCCTCCGTCTTCTTCATTTTGATCTCCACCTGAGAAAAAGAGAAGGGGGTTAGAGAGGGAGAAAGAGAGAGGAGGAAGAGGGCGTGGAGAGCAAGGAGAGAGAGAGAGCGAAGCCAATGTCTTTAGTTATCGTTACGTCGATATAGGGCTCAACACATGAGATCAGAAGACGGTAGCTCAGCGCTCACCAGTCTCTTCTAATGGTGGGATCAGCTCACGGCAGAGAGAGACAGTGATATGCGGGGGCACAGCTCACTCCCAAATCTTCCTGACAGGGAGTGCTAACGAGACATCTGTCAGCTCAAGGGGCCGGAGAGTGTGTGATCAGATCAGCTCAACGTACGTTTGTTTGTGTGTGGGGGTGGGTGAGAGCTATCTGTCTGTCGACCAGTGGCAGGAACACACATTTCTGGACAGATCATTACGTCGGAGGAGAGGAGACGAGAGGACAGCCGCCACCACATGCGAGCTGCAGTGACAGGCCTCATACCAGTGGGACACTTAAGCTGCCGAGTTCTCCAGTACCCCCCCACCCCGTCATCTTTTGTGTGTGTGTGTGTGTGCGCAGAGAGAGAGAGAGAGAGAGCATGTGTGTTTAGAGACAAAGTTTGACAGAGTTATAGCGTGGGGGGGGATGCGCTGGCATGTCGACACAATTAAAATAAAATTTCTGCTCTGTTGAGTTAAGGGATGTTTCATTCATGAACGTGTCAGGAGCAGACGCCAGAGCATCAAGAGGCTTTCACACACACACACGACTAATAGATGAGCTCAATACTAACCCAAGACTAAACACATCAAATCTTAGGACTGAATGCTCAACAATGACCCATGCTTAACTGATGTTCACATGGAGCCCTTCTTCATTMAATATTTACAACCAACATCTGTCTGCAGACACCGACCTAGTCAACCTTCGTGTACAGTGTAGGGGAAATGGGCTGGGAGACGAGGCAGAGACACACAGACCCCTTGCAGTGGCAGGGAGGTTTTTATACTCTTATGTGCACACAGAGAGTGAGTGAGTGTGGTGATAACTGATGCAGTCTGTGCCCATGCAGAGTGTGTGCTGGGGGGCTATACAACATTAATCTGCTGCCACATCTGTGTCTCTGCGTGTTAAAGGGACGTGGCAGGCGAGGGGCTGGGTCTTAAAGGGATGTGACAGCACCGTCACATACAGGACCACCACCCACAGCTCCCAGGGGCCATACTGAGCCACACACACACACACACACACACACACGCCTGTCAGTCTCTCAGAGGGGGAGTTGTGTCCCATGTCACCAGTCCCACGTGCTCTTACCCCCACCGAAGTCCCCCCTGTCCTACACTCACCCGCCCCGGTCTTATACAACATATGCACACACACACACGCCCCCTCCCCTCTGCCCTCCACATACAAATCCACATACAAAGAGTCTCCCATCTCAGCCCTTCACAAAGTAGCCCCTACTTTAGCTTACAGCAGAGAAGATTTTAAAAAGCAACTTAACAAATAAATAAATAAAAATAGGAACAGTCTGGCGAGGGAGGCTGACAGGCATGGAAATTACAGAGGGAGGCTGTATGTTATCTATTCACAGAGACGAGAGGAGTTTGGAGCAGAGCGAGTGTGTTTACCCTTCCGTTCTGATCAAACACTCTGGTGTGTAATTGGCTCCCTGTTGTCATGGCGACCCCGCGGGTTAGAATGCCTCATAGCCGACGACGTGAGGTCAGAGAGGGTAGCACTGACGAGTGCGTGTGTGCACGACACACACACAGGACCAAGCATTACCAATATCACGTGAAGACGGCACAAGAGTGTTAGGTGTGTTTCCTGTACGCGCAACTGTGCATAGTACAGCCTAGTATCCCTTCCTAAGTGTCCTCTGAAGAAAGCAGTGAAAGTAAACCACCATTGGGAAAGGGAAAAAACACAGTGAGTACTGCAGTTGGTGTCGTTAGTCTGACTAGTGCAAAGCCCTTGGACTCACACAGAGAGTAGTTAGTTAGGGACAGGTTTGGCCCGGGTCTCTTCTGGTGGGTCTCTGTGACGCTTGCTCATACCAGGATGCTGCACGGCTAAAAAGAAGTCAGAGAAGCGTCAAATAATCTCAGCACACTCCCTCGCGTGCGTGCTCTCTCTCACAATAACTGAACACAGTTCACCTGTTCAGAGATCAGGTCTCTCAGTGTGCCTAGTGGAAAGGAATGCAACCATCGACTGATGTGTTTAGTGTGCGCATTTGTCCTTGTGTCATGTTTGAGTGTGAATACTGTGTATACATATACAGTAAGTGGTAGTGTGTTTTACATGTGTACATTCTCTATATTTCTCTGTGTGTGTGTGTGTAGGACCATGAGAGCCTGTGGAGCCCTGTGGACCAGGGAACAGACAGGGCTTTGTGGAGGGGGCCTAAACTCACTTCTCTCCCTCCCCAAACTCCATCCCCTTCTCTTCCTTTAAGACTGACTCCGTGTGTGTGTGTGTGTGTGTGTGTGTGTGTGTGTGACGCACAAGATTAAGTTTGTGTGCATGTACGCAGTGCGTGTACGACGACAATAATAAAATTTAAAAAAGACAAGTAGTTGAATTTTGGAATGTAGTTGGAAAGAATTTGAAAATGCTCAAAATGCTCAAATCCATGGATATAACCCAGGAATTTGAAAAAAGTATTTTAAAATACTTTCAAACAGTAGGCWATTTATAGGAAATTATTTTTTAAATACTTCCAACAGAAGTAGTTGAGTCGGGCCACATTATCGGAATATACTCAAATACACATAAGTATTTAAATAACAAAATAGACATGTATTTGAACCCAGGTCCGATGACAACCTGTGTGTGTGTGTGTGTCTTAGGCAGTCATCTGCCCCTCTTTTCCCCTCCTTCTTCCTATTCTAAGACGGGGTCTTTGTTTGAGCTTCAACACACGTGCACCTCTGGTATGCAGTGCCTGATGTTGCCATGGCGAACTGTGAGTGAGTGTATGTATGGGAGTATGGAGAGGGGCTACGTCCTCTCGAGGGTGGAAACTAGTTTTAGCATTGGCTGGCAGGAACTCTCAGCAATAACCTCTTCTCTACCTCACTATATTCTATTCCTCCTCTCCCTCTGTGTCCCGCCATCTCCTTTACTCTCTGCTTAGCTAGAGGCTGCACGTCTGTCGGACGAACAAATCATCTCTTCACTCGGGTCTCTGTCAACCCTCCCCCTGTTGTGCCGTGTGTGTGGCATGTCCCGCCGTCTCGTTAAACTGAGCACCATCTCATGCCCCAAACGAGTCCCAACAGGCTGCACCCATCCCTAGATTCCCAACGCACACTAGATGGATGAGCTGAGTGGCTCTCTCACATGTACACACGCACAGGATGAGTCTCTCGCACACACACACACACACACACACACACACACACACACACTTCGTTTCAAAACAGTCACACTCATTGCATGTGTGACACAAGCTTGAAATGGATACAGAGACCTTTTCAAGTTTGTCATTAATACACAATAACAATAGTACATTTTCACATTCTGTTTTCACATAATAAAGTGGGAGTGAGTAAGAATAAGCACGGAGAGATGCCTACGCACTAATTACTATACACTACATTCTCACTCATTTGTGTACAATAAGAAGTGCCCTTCCCACTCATTATCAGCCATAATTAGTTACAACTGCAGAGCTTGTTAATTCTCACAGGGCAGAGTTCTAGTGTGTGTGTTGACCCAGTCAGGGCTGTATTTAAGAGGTTTCTCCTCCTCCCAGTCTTTCTGCTCCACTAATGGTTAATTATCACATTCCAGTCTGGTCATTCTCTGGTTAACCTGCTGTGTTTAATCACATGTCTAAGGGTTCCTGGGGACTGCATATAACCTTGAGGACTGTGGTTTTACACACATTTCAACAGTGGGTACAATTTCTCAGTTCCTGAGGCAAATGATATGACATTTCTGATAGGCCGAGGAGTATGGAGTATTACCTTAGTGGAGAGGACCTTGAAGGTGCTGTGTTGGGGGACGATGGGATGCAGCAGGTTCATGTTCAGGCTGAAGTCCCCCCCCGACGGAAGTTTCACCACCGCCGACAACTACAGATAGAATCACACATTACACACACACATCCTCCACTGCAGACCATTATAGAGGATTGGGGATAGGATGTTTGTTCAAATTCACCCCGAGGGTGTTTTAGTGCTGGTCTTAGATCAGTTGGGCTTTCTTTCTTCGATTGAGGATTTAGACTCGGGGAGAGTAAACTGTTCCTAGATCTGAGCTTACAGGCACCCCTGGGGGCATAGCTGGGCCCAAAGGGAGTGAGTGTGTGATACCCCTTACAGCAGTGGTTCCCAAACTTTTTAATAGTCCCATACACCTACAAACATTCAACCTCCAGCTGCGTACCCCCTCTAGCACCACGGTCAGCYCACTCTCAAATGTTGTTTTTTTGCCATCATTGTAGGCCTGCCACGCACACACACACAATACATTTATTAAACTTAAGAATGAGTGTGTTGTCACAACCCGGCTCGTGGGAAGTGACAAAGAGCTCTTATAGGACCAGGGCACAAATAATAATKAATAATTTTACATATAAAACCTTATTTGTTCATCAAATTGTGAATAACTCACCACAGGTTAATGAGAAGGGTGTGCTTGAAAGGATGCACATAACTCTGCAATGTTGGGTTGTATTGGAGAGAGTCTCAGTCTTAAATAATTTCCCACACACAGTTTGTGCCTGTATTTAGTTTTCATGCTAGTAAAGACTGAGAATCCACTCTCACATAGGTACGTGGTTGCAAAGGGCATCAGTGTCTGAACAGGGCGATTGCCAAGGCAGGATACTCTGAGCGCAGSCCAATCCAGAAATCTGGCAGTGGCTTCTGATTAAAATTACATTTTCACAGAGCTGTTTGTTACAATTTCGAWGAGGCTCTCTTGTTCAGATATCGGTAAGTGGACTGGAAGCAGGGCATGAAAGGGATAACGAATCCAGTTGTTTGTGTCATCCGTTTCGGGAAAGTACCTGCGTAAATCCACACCCAACTCACTCAGGTGGTTCGCTATATCACATTTGACATTGTCCGTAAGCTTGAGTTCATTTGCACACAAAAATATCATATCAAGACCTGTGTGTTGTCCTTGTTAATACAGACAGAGAAGAGTTCCAACTTCTGAATCATAGCCTCAATTTTGTCCTGCACATTGAATATAGTTGCGGAGTCTCTGTAATCCTAGATTCAGATCATTCAGCTGAGAAAAAACATCACCCAGATAGGCCAGTCGTGTGAGAAACTCYTCATCATGCAAGTGGTCAGACAAGTGAAAATTATGGTCAGTAAAGAAAACCAAGKTCGTCTCTCAATTTAAAAAAACGTATCAATARTTTGKCCCTTGATAACCAGCGCACTTCGGTATGTTGTAAAATGGTCGCTGCCCATATCATTGCATAGTGCAGAAAATACACAAGTTCAGGGGCCTTGCTTTAACAAAGATAGCCATTTTCACTGTAGTGTCCAAAACGTCTTTCAAGCTGTCAGGCATTCCTTTGGCAGCAAGAGCCTCTCGGTGGATGCTGCAGTGTACCCAAATAGTGTTGGGAGCAACTGCTTGCGCGCGATTTCCCACTTCACTTTGTCTCCCTGTCATGGCTTTTGAGCCATCAGTACAGATACCAACATGAGCAGCAGCTACGTTTGGCTACATACGGACCGTTAGTGGAATTCCCGTGAGAGAGTAACGGTTAATGCAATTGGATGTTAATTATTTGACTAGGCTACCTGGATTTGACATTGTGTTATTTCGCTGAACACTAGATGGTTTAATTGTATTCTTTTGCCAGTGAAACGAGGCTACTCCGATGAGAAGATAAAAAAATCTCACCCAAATGTGGGAAAATATCAAATTGACTGTTTGAAAATGTGAAGAATAATACAATTTTAAAAAGTGACATTTTTATTTGGCGTACCCCTGATGGCATCCCTGCTATAGATCCTCTGGAGGGCAAGCCCCCTAGCTATCTCATTAGCCCTAATAACACCTCCCCTACTATTCTCAGAACAACAGAAAGAGTGGGTGAGGGCAAAGGAAGGGAACGAGATGTGGAACTGGAAATCGGGCATCTCTGTGTGTATCAGAGAGAGCTGCTCTCCTGTAGGGGGACCTCAGCAGAGAGAACAACTAGGCTTGGGCGGTACACTGGGGTATTGGAAAGCGCCACAGGATGGCTTTTCAATACTGTCAAAACTATTTTCCCAATACATTTTAATATGTAGCTACTGTTTAAGTTAATACCTGCAGTCAACTTCTGCAATACGTTAAGAGATAAAGCAGATTGCGTTCTTCATTTCACAGGTCACATTATGGAGCTTACCATAGTTCCCCTAAAACAGTTGAACCAGTCACATGTTTGTTTGTAAATAGCACAATGGGAGAAAGCGGAAGCAGGTGGGTCCATAGCGCATATATCAGCGAGTCTGTTGTGTGGCGCACAGTTGCCATTTTTTCCCCCTGTGCTTCCTACTAGTGGTTTTCCCCCTTCTGTTCTTCTCCCCTATGTTCACATGCTGCACTTCCTTCAGAAAAGCATGCATCACAACTTTGTTCATTTGCACAATTTCTCTCGATCACTTTCACTTGTAAAATGTCCACACTCACCGAAAATGACATTCACTAGCTATTCTTGTATAACTTTATGAGCTGATTTGCTTGTCTTTGCAATTAGTTTACATTTTTCCCCGCTTATTAGCATTTAGCATRTATGTGATTTGGCTAATATTGATAGCATTCTGGTAATAAACTTTTCTTGCCTTTTTAGCAAGAAAAGTGCTATGCCGGTAATACTGTAAATCATGGGATGAGAGAAACTCTGGATACCGCCCAAGCCTAACAACCTCCCATCGTTACTAATCTACCCCCACACCCCACCTCTGGGAAGACGACTCCCCCGCCTTTCCTCTCRGTCATTCCATAATCCTCATCAGCCTTTTTATATGCCACACCTGTCAGTTGGATGGATTATCTTAGCAATGGAGAAATGCTCACTAATTGGGATGTACTCATTAATGCACAACATTTGAGAGAAATAAGCTTTTATGTGCGTATGGAACATTTCTGGGATCTATTATTTCAGCTCATGAAACATGGAACCAAGACATTACATGTTGAGTTTATATTTTTTAAAGTCAGTGTAAATAAGATGAGAAATAGACATGTCTAGAGTTGGCTTCCCCAGTGACTACAGTACTGGGCAGCTGATACTCTGGCAGCACTTCTGACAGTTTAGAACTGTCATGCTCTCTCCTCAAGAGCTTCTTACACTGACTTCTCTGTGTGTGTGTGTGTGTGTGTGTGCGTGAGAGAGAGGGTGTGTACCTGTCTCTCGTCAAAGTTGATGTTGACCCCATCCGTAGGCACATTTTTCACCATGATGGTGACGATGACCTGAGACTCTGTCTGGTACCAGTCATGCCTGAGGACATAAACACTTAGTACAGGTTGCCCCTGAAGAGTAGGAACAAGTTATCCACCTTCCTGCACACATAGTGTGCATCCCAAATGGCACCCTACTCCCAATATAGTACACTARTTTTGACCAGGGCCATAAGTATTCCAAATGTAGTGCACTAAGTAGAGAAAATGGTGCCATTTGCGACTCAGCATGAACTGTACTTACTTAATGTGTGGCGTCGGTGTCTGCTGGGGCATCCAGTCATCCCAGGAAGAGAGAGAGAAAGTTTAAACAAACACACAAAACAAGCGAGAAAAAGAGAAAGAGTTTATGATGAGCTTAGGCCTTTAGACCAGACAGAATACGGTCTGAAATACTGAGTGTAACATTGCCCCCATGAGGCGGAGAGTGGAACTGAAAGCCAGAAGGCATGGGTGTCAACCTCTTTCCATGGAGGGCCGAGTGTCCGCGGGTTTTTGTTTTTACCTTTCAATTAAGACAGACAACCAGGTGAGGGGAGATCCTTACTAATCCTTACTAATTAGCGACCTTATTTCGTCGAATTAAGTACAAGGGAGGAGCGAAAACCCTCAGCCCTCCCATGGAATGAGGTTGGCACATGTGGTCTAAAGGTATGTGGACATCATAAAGAATGATAGAGGCCTCTAGTGGCCAAAAGGCTGTTTTGGCATTGGGCAGCGCAATTGAGGGCTTCCACCATTTGAATGTRGTGAACTGGGTGGGACTTCCAACTTCATTGGCTGATCCCTCCTGGTGACCCTGTTGGGAGTCATGTCCAACAGGTCATCAGGAGGGATCAGCCAATCGTGAGGAAGAAAACGTACTACCTCAAAATGGAGATCGCTTGGGCCGTGCCATTGAGGCTTTCACAGATGGCATAATGGAACAGATAAAGACGAGGCCTCTTTCCATCTCTACTGTTGACATAGAATAATGGTAGGAACGTCCAAAGTGGTCATTAGCACTTACCTTGTTCTCCTTTCCATTCTGATTGGCCACTGCAAAGGAGAGGAAAAGGAATAGTATAGTCAGCCAGTTTCCACTTACTCATAGATTAACAGGCCAGAAAAAACACACACACACCTCCCTGTGAGATCTCAGAGGCAGTTTGTTTACCCTCTGAGGCTAAACAGGCCTGATCTGTATTTACCAGTTATGTCTGTTACATTATTCACTGCTTTCATTAGAGATGGAGGTGACAGAGGGAGGCCAGTAGAGGGGGAGGGAGAAAAATAAATAGCGAGAGAGGGAGAAGGAGAGAAAAGGAAAGAGGAGAGAAAAGGGAAAGAGGGCAGGGATGAGACGGAGTATTAATGTTGTCTAAATGAGGTCGCGTTTGAAAAGGGAAACGGGGAGGGGGAGCGGGGTGTGTGTGTGTGATATCACCATATGCACACCCCGTTTTGATGTGTGGGGGCGTCAAGCTGAAGCGCCTAGCGGTAAACACTGTCACTTCACACATGAAAGAGACGGGAGGGAACTCACAGGGTAAGGCCAGGGTATGGCAACGGAGGACTGAGGTGTGTGTTGGTGCACTTGTGCAACAATGTGCGTGAATTGAATGTGCTTTTGAATCTGTTTGAATATGTATTATACATCTGTATGTGCGTGCGTCTGTATTTTGGTATGCATGGGTGGTTTAGAATGCGAGCCCAACACGCAAAGGATGCGTGTTTGTTTGGATGTTTACCGGGTTTGATCTGAGGCAGAGAAACCTAAATTATTAATGCGATTCAAACAGGTTCAATTTAAACCCTCAGACGATGACAACCACACACATATTCTCTAACAAAGAGTTTAGCTAGTACAGGGGTAGAATTTAGCTAGTACAGGGGTAGAGTTTAGCTAGTACAGGGGTAGAGTTTAGCTAGTACAGGGGTAGAGTTTAGCTAGTACAGGGGTAGAGTTTAGATAGGGAGGGGAATGCATCTCCAACCTCTATTTCAACAGTGAAGCTGAAATCACCAGCATTTTGGATTTGAGATCAAATGTTTCACGAGGTGACAGTACATAACCCCCCACCCCATTATTTTTTTTATACCAATACCAGGGGAGGTCAGCATTTTTGGAGTATGACCTCTATGACCTCTAACTTTCTCATTATTCACAACTCATTCATGATTATCCATAATCGAGGTAGCACCCACATTAATGAAGTGTTCAGAAACATCTATTCTCATTTACAATAAAAGTGACAATACATTTCAGTTTGTATTAGGCTAAACATAACCTTACAACGAAAACAACCTGCAAATGCATCCGACAAGGCTATAGAGTCACAGGTGTGATGTAGTCATTGCGTACTAGGAATATGGGACCAAATACTAAAATGCTTGACTACTTTAAAGCTGCAATATGTAACTTTTTGGGCGACTCAACCAAATTCATATAGAATTTTTATAGATCTGTCACTCATTGAAAGCAAGTCTAAGCAGTAGATCTATTCTATGTGCACTATTTCTATGCATCCCGTTCTTAGGTTTTGTTTTTCTTTCAGTACATTAACTTCAAACAATATTTCACAGAACTGTAGATGGTACAATGATTCTCTACACTATACTTGCTTGTTTTGTCAAACTGAAATTAGGCATAGTATCAGAATTTTAGCATCTGGGAAATGGCAGAGCAATTTCTGATGAATTTGAACTGAATTTGTCCCCCCAATTTTTTTTTAAGTATTCAAATAGGGGCACAAGATGCATAAATAATTCTCATTTCAAAACAGTACAACATCAAAGTTTGACAATACCCTCAAATAAAAGGTTACATTCTGTAGTGTCGCCTCATGAAACATCTGATCTCAAATCCAAAATTCTGGAGTATAGAGCCAAATTCACAAATGTTTGCTTCGCTGTCTAATTGATTGATTATAATTGTCAGCTCAGAAGTTTACATACACTTAGGTTGGAGTCATTCAGTCATTTTTCAACCACTCCTCAAAATGTCGTTAACAAATTATAGTTCTGGCAAGTCGGATAGGACATCTACTTTGTGCATGACAAGTAATTTTTCCAACAATTGTTTACAGACAGATTATTTCACTGTATCACAATTCCAGTAGGTCAGAAGTGTACATACACTAAGTTGACTGTGCCTTTAAACAGCTTGGAAAATTCCAGAGAATGTCATGGCTCTAGAAGCTTCTGACAGGCTAATTGACATCATTTGAGTCAATTGGAGGTGTACCTGCGGATGGATTTCAAGGCCTACCTTCAAACTCGGTGCCTCTTTGCTTGACATCATGGGAAAATCAAAAGTAATCAGCCAAAACCTCAGAAAAATAATTGTAGACCTCCACAAGTCTGGTTCATCCTTGGGAGCAATTTCCAAAAGCCTGAAGGTACCACGTTCATCTGTACAAACAATAGTACGCAAGTATAAACACCATGGGACCACGCAGCCGTCATACCGCTCAGGAAGGAGACGCATTCTGTCTCCTAGAGACGAACGTACTTTGGTGCGAAAAGTGCAAATCAATCCCAGAACAGCAGCAAAGGACCATGTGAAGATGCTGGAGGAAACAGTTAAAAAAAGTATCTATATCCACAGTAAAACGAGTCCTATATCGACATAACCTGAAAGGCCGCTCAACAAAGAAGAAGCCATTGCTCCAAAACCGCCATAAAAAAGCCAGACTACGGTTTGCAACTGCACATGGGGACAAAGATCGTACTTTTTGGAGAAATGTCCTCTAGTCTGATGAAACTAAAATAGAACCTTTTGGCCATAATGACCATCGTTATGTTTGGAGGAAAAAGGGGGAGGCTTGCAAGCCGAAGAACACCATCCCAACTGTGTAGCACGGGGGTGGCAGCATCATGTTGTGGGGGTGCTTTGCTGCAGGTGGGACTGGTGCACTTCACAAAATAGATGGCATCATGAGGCAGGAAAATTATGTGGATATATTGAAGCAACATCTCAAGACATCAGTCAGGAAGTTAAAGCCTGGTCGCAAATGGGTCTTCCAAATGGACAATGACCCCAAGCACACTTCCAAAGTTGTGACAAAATGGCTTAAGGACAACAAAGTCAAGGTATTGGAGTGGCCATCACAAATCCCTGACCTTAATCCCATAGATAATGTGGGCAGAACTAAAAAAGTGTCGAGCAAGGAGGCCTACAAACTTGACTCAGTTACACCAGCTCTGTCAGGAGGAATGAGCCAAAATTCACCCAACTTACTGTGGGAAGCTTGTGGAAGGCTACCTGAAACATTTGACCCAAGTTAAAAAATGTAAAGGCAATGCTACCAAATACTTACTGAGTSTATGTAAACTTCTGACCCACTGGGAATGTGATGAAAGAAATAAAAGCTGAAATAAATAATTCTCTACRATTATTCTAACATTTCACATTCTTAAAATAAAGTGGTGATCCTTTTCTGACCTAAGACAGGGAATTTTTACTAGGATTAAATGTCAGGAATTGTGTAAAACTGAGCTTAAATGTGTTTGGCTAAGGTGTATGTAAACTTCRGACTTCAACTGCATACACAGTAACGTAAACTCGTACATCGCCTTGGTCCGTACAATTGCCCTTATTTTAGCGCCACAAAAACGTAATACTTCCAGATCAACTGTAATGTCAATACCWTTGTAAAGCACAATTTCTCCCCTTTCCAACATTATCAATTACATGACCTAAACGCTGCCCGTTTCGGCATAATTCAAGCAGGCAATGAGCCCCGTCAGGTCTTTTTAAAAATGGCGGGTGGGTGAAGCGAAACTAATGCGTGATAGTGGAAGGAGAGATGTTGTGTGGGAAAATTGCTTTTTTTCACTCGATCTGTCCAACTTATCACCTTATCGCCTCTAAAATGTAAATAAAACACTATAAAGAGTTTATATAATGTGTCATTACATACCTATTTGAAGGTTTGTGTCGAATTTGAATCGGGTTTTTAGGGCGGTGCTAAAGTGATCTTAGAAGTAAACAGCGGCTTTGAGAATGATGATCGCATGCAATGATGACGCAAAAAACGACTAGGTATCCCCCCCTTACTGTCCATTTCTTGTTTTTAAACAATGAGAGAAGTGCTACACCTGGTGGAGAGATTGTAAGACAGAAACAGTTGCTTTATGCGTACTGTACGTTACGACATGACACGTCACGATGTAACGGAGGGTCCGTTTTTTCAACTTTTCTCCAATACTATAGAGCCATTACCATGTCGATCAACGCTTGAATAGAAACCTAGTTCACACCCCCGATTTTGAAGTCAACAGTCGCTACAGTGCCATTAGTTTTCTTTGTAACCTCGTTTGAATGTTGCGGTTGCGCACATTTATACGGAATGGGGTGAGTTTACGTTATTTAGATTATTATTTATGTTTTTATAAAACGTGACCCGGATTGCACAAAGTCAGGGACTTATTTTCATTATGGAGTTTGAGGTACGAAAGCAGACCCTACTTACTCTCCATCATCTCCTCACAGCGTTTGATCCACATTTGGAAAGTGTTATCGGAGCCTGTGGAGCATAGGGAGAACACACTTAGGGTTCAGACAATCTCAACCAGTTTGAACACAACTCCACTGAGGAATCACAAATATACCCGTAGCCACAGACTTCTGTAGATTCAAACAGACAAGATAAGCAATATGGCTAATATTTCACCTAACCCAGAAGTATTAAAAAAAGTATACTTTTGGTGACCCCAATCGAATAAATATTTAATAGTACAAATTATTGTATGGGACAATATACATGTTTTTTTTAATATATAAAAATAATTAGAATTAGAAATTAAATATTGAGTAATGCCTCGATCACACCGACAGCGTCATGGTAAACCAGAAGTACATTCCTTTCCAATGGAACGCTGCGTTTGCCTTGCAGTGTGGTGCATACGTTGGATAAATCGAACGTATGCATCGAACTGTATGCGTAGGCTGCTTGACAGAAATGGTAACAGAAGGTGAACGTTGAACTTTTGTTGCACACAAATCCAGATGATGCTGCGTACCATTTTACAAACAAAAAAAACACTGTTGGTGTGTTCAAGGTATGAATGTATGTATTGGTTTCTTTTAGTCTTGATAAGATATGAAAATGTATCGATTTGAAGGTTGTCATTCGATTCGGGCTGGGGTCACAAGAAATTCTTGCATAAAAAAAAAAATGGTGTCCAAAACTTTTGGCTGAAAGAAAATGGGGTCCCCACTGAAAAAAAACAGAATACCACTGACCTAACATATCAGAGGCCAAGGGCTGTTACTATATTTCTATTACCAATAATATATTTAGCTTATAGATATACATCAAATGTCTAAGGATATGGGCTAGCAGTCCATTTTGGGATTAAGTGGGTAAGGTTAAAGGAGGTGTRTAGGTGGTAGGTGCTTCACAGGTCCCCTCAGCAGATCTCACCGTCCAGGCTGTGTCCCTGAGTGAAGGCAGCATGTGCCGACTCGAAGTGGTTCAGGTGGAACTCTGCCATTCTGCAGGGAGGGAGACAGGGATGTTATCAGAAGCAGAACAACAAAAAAACCTGGGGAAAACTGACAACCAATTAAAGTTTGACATATAAGGCAGTGGTTTTCAAATCGGTGGTCCGCGGCCAGGTACTGCACGGGGTCAGCGGAAAAATGTAAATATATACAGTGCATTCGGAAAGTATTCAGACTGACATTTTCTACATTGTTACGTTACAGCCTTATTCTAAAATTGATGACATCGTTCCCCCCCCCCTCATCTATCTACACACAATAGCCCATAATGACAAAAGCAAAAACAAGCTTAGAATATTTTTCAAATGTATATATAAAAAAAACGGAAATATCACATTTACATAAGTATTCAGATCCTTTACTCAGTTGAAGTACCTTTGGCAACAATTACAGCCTTGTGTCTTCTTGGGTATGACGCTACAAGCTTGGCACACCTGTATTTGGGGAGTTTCTCCTATTCTTCTCTGCAGATCCTCTCAAGCTCTGTCAGGTTGGATGGGGAGCGTCGCTGTACAGCTATTTTCAGGTCTCTCCCAAAGCCACTCCTGCGTTGCCTTGGCAGTGTGCTTAGGGTTGTTGTACTGTTGGAAGGTGAACCTTCGCCCCAGTCTGAGGTCCTGAGCGCTCTGGAGCAGGTTTTCATCAAGGATCTCTCTGTACTTTGCTCTGTTCATCTTTCCCTTGATCCTGACTAGTCTCCCAGTTCCTGCCGCTGAAAAACATGCCCACAGCATGATGCTGCTACCACCATGCTTCACCATAGGGATGGTACCAGGTTTCCTCCAGGCGTGATGCTTGGCATTCAGGCCAAAGAGTTCAATCTTGGTTTCATCAGACCAGAGAATCTTGTTTCTTGTGGCAAACTACAAGCGGGCTGTCATGTGCCTTTTACTGAAGAGTGACTTCCATCTGGCCCCTCTACCATAAAGGCCTGATTGGTGGAGTGCTGCAGAGATGGTGGTCCTTCTGGAAGGTTCTCCCATCTCCACAGAGGAACTCTGGAGCTCTGTCAAAGTGACCATCGGGTTCTTGGTCACCTCCCTCAACAAGGCCCTTCTTCCCCGATTGATCAGTTTGGACGTGCGGCCAGCTCTAGGAAGAGTCTTGGTGGTCCTAAACTTCTTCCATTTAAGAATGATAAGGCCACTGTGTTCGTAGGGACTTTCAATGCTACATACATTTTTTGGTACCCTTCCCCAGATCTGTGCCTCGACACAATCCTGTCTCGAAGCTCTACGAACAATTCCTTCGACCTCGTGGCTTGGTTTTTGCTCTGACATGCACTGTCAACCGTGGGACCTTATAAAGACAGGTGTGTGCCTTTCCAAATCATGTTCAATAAATTCAATTTACTACAGGTGGACTCCAATCAAGAAACATCAAGGACAATCAATGGAAACAGGATGCACCTGAGCTCAATTGAGTAAAGGGTCTGAATACTTACGTAAATAAATAGTTTTTTTAATATACATTTGCAAAAATTTCTAAAAAACAACATGCTTTTGCTTTGCCATRACGGGGTATTTTGTGTAGATTGATGAGAATGTGTATTTATTTAAAACATGTTAGAATAAGGCTGTAACAACAAAATGTGGAAAAAGTCAAGGGGTTTGAATACTTTCCAAATGCACAAGTAATTTTTACTTTAATGTTTTTATGAATATCCCTAGCAATAGAATAYAATATTACATTGTTTCTCAAAGATTAATATTGCGCCAACTACACACTGGAGTATCTGACACAGGCCTTGAAAAAGCACCCGCGAATAGGCTACCACTGCGGCCGCTGGCTGCCGGTAAGCTTTCTTGACTTTGACATACATTTTTGCCAACACACGGCTAAACTTTAACCACCTAAACAGCTGCGCTTGGGGAAAATGTGTTTGGAGTTACCTTTCTAGCTAATAGGCTATATTAGAGTTTACACATTCTCATTCAATTATAATGTGGGGAGGTCAAAACAACGAAAAACTATGTAGCAAATCTATTCATTCTAGAATGTTGATCATCATTCACCTGATAAGACAAGACTTGAAAAAAATATGTTTTTGCTAAACTATGATGGGGTCCCTGATCAAGAAAAGTCTGAAGACCCCTGATATAAGGGAGACGTAGAGTTGAGTTTAACCAAATGGATTTTCCGATTTATTAGGAAAAACGCATCACATTTCTGTAAAAGGTTCAACAACAGTGCTTAGTGTTCTGAAAACAGAAGCGAAGATATGCATATTATTAGTAGATTTGGATAGAAAACACTCTGAAGTTTCTAAAACTGTTTGAATGATGTCTGTGAGTATAACAGAACTCATATGGCAGGCAAAAACCTGAGAATAAATCCAACAAGGAAGTGGGAAATCTGAGGTTTGTAGGTTTTCAAGTCTTTGCCTATCCAACATACAGTGTCTATGGGGTCATATTGCACTTCCTAAGGCTTCCACTAGATGTCAACAGTCTTTAGAACCTTGTTTCAGGCTTTWACTGTGAAGGAGGAGAGAATAAGAGCTGATTGACTAAGAGGTCTGGCAGAATGCCATGAGCTCAGTCAGGCTCACGCCCGTGAGAGTTAGCTGRGTTCCTTTTCCTTTCTAAAAACAAAGGAATTCTCCGGTTGAAACATTATTGAAGATTTATGTTAAAAACATCCTAAAGATTGATTCTATACATCGTTTGACATGTTTCTACGAACTGTAATGGAATTTTTTGACTTTTCGTCTGGCCTGCGCGTCGTGAATTTGGATGTGAACTAAACGCGCGAACAAAAAGGAGGTATTTGGACATAAATGATGGACTTTATCGAACAAAACAAACATTTATTGTGGAACTGGTATTCCTGGGAGTGCATTCTYATGAAGATCAAAGGTAAGTTAATATTTATAATGCTATTTCTGACTTCTGTTGACTCCACATGGTGCGTATCTGTATGGCTTGTTTTGGTCGCTGAGCACTGTACTCAGATTGTAGCATGGTGTGCTTTTTCAGTAAAGTTTTTTTGAAATCTGACACAGCGGTTGCATTAAGGAGAAGTGGATCTAAAGTTCCATGCATTACACTTGTATCTTTAATCAATGTTTATTATGAGGATTTCTGTAAATTGATGTGGCTCTCTGCAAAATCACCAGATGTTTTGGAAGCAAAACATTACTGAAAATAACGCGCCAATGTAAACTGAGATTTTTCTATATAAATATGAACTTTATCGAACAAAACATACATGTATTGTGTAACATGAAGTCCTATGAGTGTCATCTGATGAAGATCAAAGGTTAGTGATTAATTTGATCTATATTTCTGCTTTTTGTGACTCCTCTCTTTGGCTGGAAAAATGGCTGTGTTTTTCTGTGACTAGGTACTGACCTAACATCATCAGATGGTGTGCTTTCGTCGTAAAGCCTTTTTGAAAATCGGACACTGTGGTGGGATTAACAAGTTTCTTTAAAATGGTGTAAAATACTTGTATGTTTGAGGAATTTTAATTATGAGATTTCTGTTTGAATTTGGCACCCTGCACTTTCACTGGCTGTTGTCATATCGATCCCGTTAACAGGATCTCAGTCGTATGAAGATAACTAGCTGGGAAACTGTTGTCAGAGAGGAAGAAGGTGATCTTTCGTTTGTTGTGAGTGATGGGGGAGGGGCTTGTCTGTGTGCGAGGGGCAAGGTTCACAGAAGGAGCAAAGTAGACGAGACCAAAAAGACACGCTCATAGAAACAAACAAAAAATATTAAAACCTTGATTCTTGCAGAATTTTGGAATATCGTGCTAAAACARGAATTCAAATCAAATTAATTTGATATCACCCAACACCAAAGTCTAGCCCATGACACCTGTCAAACAATGTTAATCGATCTGAATTGACATGCATTTATTTTGGCAGCTTGTGTTTTCTGGGGGGAATGTCTGACTATTTCTGTCACTGTTGATTTAAATGACTACGAGGATGACTGCTTTATTTGCATTTGAGGTTTGGTCCAACATACATTTAAAATGTAATTTTAATTTTTTATTATTATATATATTTTTTTAAATCGGTCATATGGACACCAAAACACATTGAGACATTTTACTGTAAAAGAGGATAACTTAACCTTTGTAACGATACCCTTTGTCTCAACTCCCAATTTTAGAACAGAGCAGACCCTACTAAGACGGGAGTATCAATGAACATGATTGTGGAAAATTAATCCTTTGTTTGATGCGCACAGAATTGCAGTACCGCTACCAGCATTTTAGCCAGAGTGTTATGTGCTGTCTAGTCTGTGTTTTATAAATGTGCATTGAGCATAAGAAGACACATTTATATAAGGAATTAGTCATTCATTCTCATTCTGAGAAATAAGCATATATTTATCTTGGTAATCCACTTGATTTCAACATCTAAACAAAGTGTTCAAACAGTTTGAGACGGACAGGAGGCTGTAGCAAATAGATTCATGTTGGAGACTTTAAATATCAAAATTGCTGGCTACTCACTGGCAGGTGGTCTTGTGCGTGAGACATTGCTGTCATTATTAGTGGATGTGCATTATGCATGGTTCTGGTTAAATTTGTTACAAAAAGGGAACTTTCATAGACTTGAAAGCCAGGCCAGTTATTATTGCAAAAAAGCTGGTTAAACCATTTTGATAACATAAATGATATATACAGTACCAGTCGAAAGTTTGGACACACCTACTCATTCAAGGGTTTTTCTATATTTTTACTATTTTCTACAGAACTATGAAATAACACATATGGCACCATGTAGTAACCAAAAAAAAAAAAAAGTGTTAAACAAATCAAACACATTAAGAAAATAAATTCCACAAATTAACAAGGCACACCTGTTAATTGAAATGCATTCCAGGTGACTACCTCATGAAGCTGGTTGAAAGAATACCAAGCGTGTGCAAAGCTGTCAAGGCAAAGGGTGGCTACTTAGATTCTAAAATATATTTTGATTTGTTTAACACTCTTTTGGTTACTACATGATTCCATGTGTTAATTCATAGTTTTGATGTCTTCACTATTATACTAKAATGTAGAAAATAGTACAAATAAAAACTCTCGAATGAGTAGGTGTGRCCAAACTTTTGACTGGTATAGTATATACGCTTTATTGTCACATACACTGAATATGCTCAGCCACAGTAGTACGGAGTCCCTGGAGCAAATTAGGGTTAAATGCCTTGCACGAGGACACAGAATTTTCACCTTGATGACTCTGGTATTCGAACCAGCGACCTTTCGGTTACGGCCCAACGCTCCGTTAGGCTACCTGCCGCCCTGGTAGTGGGTCTTACAGTTAGCCTAGGCATAATTTTACAAGCCCTGAATTKATTTGATTATTTCTGACTGTTTGAAATGCAGTGTATTGACCTTTAAGTTTCGCAACAAAGCATATTTAGAGAAAAAATAAATAAATGGAAATATATATACACACACGTTTTACATTTTATTTTATATTATATGATTTTTAAGCCATATCGCCCAGCCCTAGCTACGCTCCTTCTGCACACATACCCTGTTCTCATGAAGGCAAGAGCAAGACTGGGGTTGAGCTGCTGGGCTTTCTTGGCATCATCGACAGCACCTGTAGAAACAGATATACTCAGATTAGAAACATAGCTCAAGTTTCTGTAGCAAAGACAAAATGAGGGAACTAACATATGCCAGTCACTTGAATTAAAATCATTCTACAAATCACCAATTTCAGAAAATCAGTAAAGCTAGGTAGGTTAGTCAAGGGTTAGAGCTGTAGTTTGTCAATGGAGGATTAAGGTTTGTCTGACTGATATCAGTTTTTCAGTACTTGGGGGGGGGGGGAGATAAGAGACTTACAGCTGTAGTTTTTCAGTTGGAGGTGGGCATAGGCTCGTTGGCAGAACCATTCTGAATTGTCCGAGTTTACTTCCAATGCTTCATTGAGTTCCTGGGGGGAAATGACGGGGGACATCAAATGGGCAAACTTGGGGTCAATTGAATTGACAAGACATTGAAAAAAACATGTTTATGACCACTAGCTAAGGTTGACTATTGTTTAGATACATTTTTATGTTCCCAACTATTTAACTTGGCTTTCTGCACACAATCTTCTTTGTCTTACATTAGTAAGGTGGTTAGCAACAATCAAGACATTGATGTACACAGTATGGCAGGTGGTTAGCCAGTTAGCTAGCTATGCTAACATTAGCTTAACTGGCTAGCTAGTGCAACAAGATACAACCAAGAAGCTAACTAGCTCCTGTGACGGTACACATATACTAGTAGCTAGCTATATCACTACTGCTGGAGTTGAGCAACTAATGAGAGTACGTCGTTCCAGACCAAAAGAGTTCGATAGTGTGGCTAACTTAACTGGCTCTCTCGTTAGATTAGTTTCTAAAGTTAGCACAAGATTAGCTAGTTAGCTAGCTATACACTTTTCGGGGCTGGCTATCTAGTTAACTATCTAGTTAGAGTTATTGAAAACATTTCCAAACCCATGGCAACTTTAGCTAGCAAGAATAATGCAATTTACTTTCAATAAAACGTGTTCATATTTTCTTTCTAGTTTGACAGCCAGCTAGCCGTTGTTTACCTCGATAGCTTTCTGTGGGTTCTCGTCTATGAAGCTATCGGGGAAACTGCTAAAACGAGAAAACAAAGCTAACGTTAGCCTCTTGAATAAGTAAACATTTATGACAAAATACTCGAAAATGTAGCTCATATACTTGCCGTTCGGATGCCATGTGGCTAGAAGTGTTGTCAGTGGGAGAAAGAGCAGAGACTAGCTAGCTGGAAAGTTCTAGATGGGAATCAGAAAACGAAACTATGCTGGAGAATGGAGCCTAAACTCTTGCGCTATAGTTCAGTCAAAGATGTGTGTAAGTAAACCAAGATAGACCACTGCCTGTCATTTCCAATGGGAACAAATGAGCCCAAGTGGGCAGAACAAGCAGAGCCAAGCACGAACGAGCGAGATCCTATTGGTGCGTTCTAGCATCATCTGCATATTTCCGTTAAGGGAACACAAGCTATGTGAAGCGCGCGTGTGCAATAACTATTCCCCATTGCACTCCTAAACAACACGATTTTTAAAAACTTTTGCAAAGGGTAAAGTTTGCTAAACTTAATCCACTCTGTTCATAACATATTCTAGTTTTGGGAACATAAACCTGTATTGAGATCAAATGTTTAATCGATGAGAACATTTGCCGAATGTCGACCAAAATCCATCTCGTTCCATCTTCTGGCTTCCTGTCACTACCATATTGGTAGTGAGTGGAAAGGCAAAGCGGATGCTTCACATTTAAACATCCAGTGAAATATCTGTCTCATTGTTCTATCTGTGGTGCAGTGAGTGGATTGGAGCACAGTGTAGTAGGCATGCGCCGTGCGGGCCTGTCAACGGTCAGCTGGGTAGGCGCAGTTGCTGCTGTTGCTGATTCTTCTTCGGTATTATGGCGTTCGCACATTTTGTTTGTGCATGCCGCCACCTATTGTGCGGTAGTGTGTGGTCAATCACCTTACATTTTGTGATACAAACTTAAAAAAGGAAAGGGAAAAAGGACCAAAAAAACTAACCCTACACCCAATACACCACTATTTCATAAAGATACAAATCACCACCCCATTCCACCTATATTATTTTTTATTATTTATTATTTTACAATGACAGCCTACCCCGGCCAAACCCTAATCCGGACGACCCTGGGACAATTGTGCGCCGCCCTATGGGACTCCCAATCACGYRCAGTTGTGATACAGTCTGGAATCAAACCAGGGTCCGTAGTGACACATCTAGCACTAAGATGCAGTGCCTTAGACTGCTGCGCCACTCGGGAGCCCTATATACACCACCCCATTCCCCATTCCACGGCGTACACATCACTGACAATCTGAAATGGTCCACCCACACAGACAGTGTGGTGAAGTAGGCGCTTGTCTGTACAGTATGTAGGCGCAAGTAGGAGGCTGAAGAAATGTGGCTTGGCCCCTAAGACCCTCGGAAACCTTTACAGATGCACAATTGAGAGCATCTTGTCGGGATGTATCACCACCTGGTACGGCAACTGCACCGCCCGCAACCACAGGACTCTCCAGAGGGTGGTACGGTCTGCCCAACGCATCACCAGGGCACACTGCCTGCCCTCCAGGACACCTATAGCACCCGATGTCACAGGAAGGCCAAAAAGATCATCAAYGACATCAACCACKCGAGCCACGGKCTGATCACCCCGCTATCATCCAGAAGGCGAAGTCAGTACAGGTGCATCAAAGCTAGGACAGAGAGACTGAAAAACAGCTTCTATCTCAAGGCCATCAGACTGTTAAATAGCCATCACTAGCCAGGTACAACCCAGTTACTCAACCCTGCACATTAGAGGCTGCTGCCCTATATAAATATAGACATAAAATCACTGGCCACTTTAATAATGGAGCACTATTCACTTTAATAATGCTTACATACTGCTTTACTCATCTCATAATGTTACATACTGATTTACTCATCTCATATGTATATACTGTATTCTATTATACTGTATTTCAGTCAATGCCACTATGACATTGCTCGTCCTAATATTTATATATTTCTAAATTCTATTATTTTACTTTTAGATTTGTGTATTGTTGTGAATGATTAGATACTGCTGCACTGTTGGAGCTAGGAACACAAGCATTTCGMGCCAGAGTACAGGCCTCGGTGTAAAGCTCATTCCTTCGACGATAAACGCAAATCCGACCATCACCCCTGGTGAAACAAAACCACTGCTCGTCAGTGAAGAGCACTTTTTGCCAGTCTTGTCTGGTCCAGCGACGGTGGGTTTGTGCCCATAGGTGACGTTGTTGCCGSTGATGTCTGGTGAGGACCTGCCTTACAACAGGCCTACAAGCCCTCAGTCCAGCATCTGTCAGCCTATTGCGAACAGTCTGAGCACTGATGGAGGGATTGTGCGTTCCTGGTGTAACTTAGCAGTTGTTGTTGCCATCCTGTACCTGTCCCGCAGGTGTGATGTTTCGGATGTACCGATCCTGTGCAGGTGTTGTTACACGTGGTCTGCCACTGCGAGGATGATTAGCTGTCTGTCCTGTCTCCCTGTAGCGCTGTCTTAGGGATCTCACAGTACGGACATTGCAATTTATTGCCCTGGACACATCTGCAGTCCTCATGCCTCCTTGCAGCATGCCTAAGGCACATTCACGCAGATGATCAGGGACCCTGGGCATCTTTCTTTTTGTGTTTTTCAGAGTCAGTCGAAAGGCCTCTTTAGTGTCCTAAGTTTTCATAACTGTGACCTTAATTGCCTACCGTCTGTAAGCTGTTAGTGTCTTAACGACCGTTCCACAGGTGCATGGTCATTAATTGTTTATGGTTCATTGAACAAGCATGGGAAACAGTGTTTAAACCCTTTACAATGAAGATCTGTGAAGTTATTTGGATTTTTACGAATTATCTTWGAAAGACAGGGTCCTGAAAAAGGGATGTTTCTTTTTTTGCTGAGTTTATGTGCATGTGACCAAAACTATTTGATTTGATTTAGACCCCAACTGATCCTTCACCAGGCTGATGGCCTGTGAGGACTGGACCCTTTTGTTCAACACACCTTGTAACTCTGCAGTAAAACCTCATACACCCAAGTGCTTCTCTGCAGCTGCCACCACATCTATTTTCTGTCCCGGCACCCCAATGGTGGAACCAGCTTCCCCCTGAAGATAGGACAGCATTGTCCCTGCCCAGCTTCCCCCCGAAGATAGGACAGCATTGTCCCTGCCCAGCTTCCCCCTGAAGATAGGACAGCATTGTCCCTGCCCAGCTTCCCCCRGAAGATAGGACAGCATTGTCCCTGCCCAGCTTCCCCCTGAAGATAGGACAGCATTGTCCCTGCCCAGCTTCCCCCCGAAGATAGGACAGCAGAGTCCCACTAACTGTAAGTCGCTCGGGATAAGAGTGTCTGCTAAATGACTAAAATATAAATTGACATTCCATTTCTACGGTACAGTTTATAACCATGGCAATGAATGCTAACAAGTCAACCTTACTGAAGCACAAATTCATAATATTGGCATAGGCCTATTACTCACACCTGACTCATCAGCCTCTACTCTCTTCACTGCCTCAGCATACGACACCTTCTGTTCTACTCCGACCCTGGCAACCTCAAGCGGTCTCTCTTGCACTGGGCACTTCTGATCCCCAGCAACATGGGCACCCCCACAATTGACACACACTGTTTTTTCCACCCGTACTACACAGTCCTTTGTCCCATGCCATCCTGCACACTTCTCCCATCTCGGAACTTCCCTCCAACAAACTGCAGCAACATGACCATAAGCTTGGCATCTGAAACGCCTTAGTGGGTTCAGCACAAACACTTTCACTGGGTAACATGACTAACAGGTAAAGACTCTGCTTCAAAACTCAAAACGGACAATGTCTTCCCAGTTTCACCATGCTCGCGCCGCACCAAACGGTAGGCGTCACAGACACAGGGAATTTTGTGCGAGTGAGGAACATTTAAGGTTTGCCAAAAAAAACTACCAGGATTCATTTAAAATTAAAACTTTTATTTCATGAAAACAATAATTCCTCTTTTATCAACTACTTCTGTATAATAAATTGCATGAAAACGTCAGAATGAACATCAATAAATTGATTGATAGTATAAAAGCCTGGTACAGCATTTCCACAATTACATTTTAACCAAGTTTCTTCACACAATATAACAATAACAAATATATCAAAGCCTTCCAGATAAATCAGAGAAGCATGAGGCAATATTATCAAAGGAAAAGATTGCATATGAACAATCTGCTTTTTATTAGGAGCCAAGGTCTTACGGCTTTGCAAGGCATTAGATAGAGGATCCTCGTAGGAACAGCAAAACTAACCATAGATCTAGGCCAAAAGAGTCTAGGCCAAAAGAGCAACATCATCTTACCTCTTTACAGATGAGTTAGAACGTTTGGGAACTGGGACCATATATACTGTGTGCAGAAATAAAAACACATACAAACCTGAGACAACTGACGGAAAAACAAAATATATACACACACAACAAAAAAATCAAGGCATATGGTCCAAGAAAGCACAGTCATAGCTACTACAGCATATCAGGAATTAATATCTGGAATGCTAACAGGACTGTCTGTCAGAAGGGCACTGGGTAGAAGTTGCCCATAGGGGCAAATCTAGGATCAGTTTACAATCACCAAATAATAACCAGGGAACACCACAAAACGGACTTTAGATCAGTGTCAATAGAACATTACTGACTCTGGCAGAAGTACTTTCACACTCTCCAAAAAAGCCAGAGAGAAGTTATCAGGCACCCTGTCAACATTAATGCTTCTTAATCTCAAAGCCAACAGTACTGCTGCAAAGATTACACAGAAAATCCTTTTTGATTTGGATTTGTATTCTTTTCTGAAAACATGAACGTAAAGCCTGTAGCCGTCATTGGAAAGTTAACAGTCATAATAATCTCTATGGAATGTATCCCCTGAACAGATCAGCTACGACACGTTTACCACAAGCACTGATGGTGTGTCTTCTACTGTTGTGMGTGACAGCGTGAGTGTGTGTTTGCGTTGAAGATCATCAAGTGCCACAGACATAAAACAATGTTTAGGCGCAATATGCAGTAGCTAGCGTGCTACAGATCAAGGCTGTCTTTCGTGAAAGCTGGAACAGAATTGTTTGAAGATTTTAGGCACTTTTGGTGGGCGAGAGTAAGAGTGAGGGACAAATAAATGGCACATGAAGAGTTAACATTCGTGCAAAGCTTTGATCATGGCAGAGGAAAGAAAATAGAGAGAAAAAAGCACAGTGTGCAAGCTCCCATGCATACAGTGGAGCTGAAGTGCAAACAGAGAGTAGCGCAGMATGTTCTGCAGAGTGGCTGTAGATTCCAGTGCACGTCTATCGTCTTTGGTGGAGAATTCGAATGGCCACCATGTTGGTACCAAGAGTTCTAAGACAATGACATTCTACTTAGAATGCCTATTAGAATGTTATCGTCATGGAGTGTTTGGTGCCAACATGGAAGTCCGTTTGGTTAACTCTCTGTAAAAATGGCTCTGGTGCATAAGGGAATGTAAGAGTGCGAGACAAAGACTATTCAGATCTGTCACATCTGTAAAATATATCAAATTTACATCACATCTGTCCATCATCGTTCTCAGAGGTCTCCCTTTTCAATCACTGTCCTCTGTAGTCGTCTTGACTAGGAGGAGATGACAGCGACCGACACTGACCAGATGTCTCGAGGCATCCTACTCCCTGGTCAGTCCTGAGTCTAGGTCCTCCTCTGTCTCAACCTCCAGCTTCCCCTGCTTGACAGGCCAGGTCACGGGTTGTAACTGCAGAGTCACTARCTGACTGGTGGTCTGRTCTGCAGTAGCAGCCTGTCTCTCACACATACTCCCCAGCAGCTGAGCGGTTCTGAAGACCGACCCGTGCTGACCGGGCTGCAGAGACTGCACGTTCTGCAGGGTGCGCAGCATCTCAGCTGAGACTATAGGCAGGTGCTGCTGCTGGATCAGACTGCCTCCCAGTGGTCGAAGAACTGTTCTGCGCTGGGCTGGGGATCGGGACTCGGATTGTGGGCCGGGTTGGTGCCGCTGGGCTGTTGCCGGACTACTGCTGGTCTGTCTGGACCATTGGTAACCTGGTCTAGAGGAGGGGGGAGGAGGAGGGAAAGAATGCTCGTAGGACGCTAAATCGTCCAGGGATTGGTCGCTGGAGGGCGGGCTTTCCTCTGGAACGTCTTCATCATCCTCATGATTGCCTTGGTCCTCCTGGTCTTCATCACCACTGATGAAGACCATGTCCTTGGGCAGGGAAGCAAACTGGTACACCAGCCTCTGGCCCTCCACCTTGTTCAGGATCCCACGCTGGTAGTAGTACCTGTTAGGGGCAGAGATAGGTCAGCTTRGATACACACCTGCAGGGCCACAGATAGAAAGTTGAGTTTTGTTCAAATGAATAATAATATGTAAGTTAACTACAGCGTACCTGAGAGCTCGGCCCATGGTCTCATAGTTCATGTCTGGTTTGTTTTTGTGTTTTCCCCAGAGTCGGGCCACAGCCTTAGAGTTGACCAGCTTAAAGATCCCTGCATGCCGATTGGTCCATTTGATATAGCGGGGACAGGCCTGACGGTCTTGAAGAAGCTCAATCAGGAACTGCCACAGATACAGAGTGTTACCTGAAACATGAGAGGTGAGATTGAGTGTTCTGTTCTCTCTCTGTGTGTGTGTCTGTGTGTGTGTGTGTGTGTGTGTGTACCTTTGCTGTATTTTCCCCTCTTGAATGTGATGTCCGGTGTGGGAGATTCAGGCCTTTTGGATTTCTTACCTGAAACACATAACAGAGTTTTTATTTTACTGTGACAATGACATAATTGACATTGTAAATTACAGCAGTCCATAAATGGAAATGTGAGAAAGCACAAAATAAYTAATAATGTCAGAACTGATGAMCAGACATATGAGCTAAGGTTATGKTTACAATTTATAGTTTGAAAACATGGCCAGATAATGACWTAAGTAAAWWTACAGTCTGACCTCTCTTCTTCTTWGGTTGCTCGGCAACCGTCTCCCTCTGCAGCGTGACCCACTGGGGCTGGCTCAGAGCTCCCACAATGTCCTCTACTGACACCATCAACTGGTGGGTAACGGGCGAGGTGATGACATCACCCAGGGAGGGAACGTACAGCTGGGCTAGAGGGGAGGAGACAAACACACACTGTTAGGGCTTACAGCGTAATGAATGGGTCTACAAGGAGACCATTAGATTAGGTCAATTTGATTACAGGATGTATACATCTGCTCCAAATCAGTGCAGAAATATGGATGTTTGTTTGCCCTAGACAAGAAACATGGTGATGGTAGACAACAAGCTAAACGTTCAGCGACATCTGAGAAGTTCACGCAAAGACCGAGTCAAGACAAGTTACTCACTGAGCTACTAGCTAAGACTAGCTGTGTGTGTGTGTGTCTCACTGTAGTGCTGTTGGTCCAGAGAGAGGGAGTCGGGGGAGTCCATGTTGAGGAGATTCTCAGCCGCCACCAGTGTTTCCATGGTTTCCTCATCTCCACTCTCACTGCCCTCCACTGGAGAGAGAGAGAGAGAGAGAGAGAGAGAGAGAGAGAGAGAGAGAGAGAGAGAGAGAGAGAGAGAGAGAGAGAGAGAGAGAGAGAGAGAGAGAGAGAGAGAGAGAGAGAGAGCTCAATATCGAGAGAAACGGTGTGATGCGTCAGCATGACCTAATGGCTCTGTCTGTAGGCCAACCCCTAGTGATGGGACAGCGGAAATAAACAAGGCGGCTAGCTAACTAATGGCCCTGCGTTTCCCAAACTCGGTCCACGGGACGTTTTTGCCCCAACACTGCACATCTGATAAAAATGATCCAAGCTTGATGATTATTTGATTATTTGAATCAGCTGTGTAGTGCTAGGGCAAAACTGTGCAGAGTTTGGGGAACCCTGTACTACACTGTTAGTAAGCCCATCTTTCTTCCACAACGACAGTCTAACTGTATATTCGCAAGCTTGCAAATCCTAGCTTAAACAGAGATGATGCTAATGTTGTAACATGCCACGGTAAACGATTGACAGTGAGCTATCTAAAAGTAGAAAATAAAAAAGAAGCTAACGTTGTTAGTTGCTAAATTAGGTAGTTCAAAGTTAGGTTAGCTAACTAGCTAGACAGTTACAGGAGTAGACAAGTGAAGCTACAAAACCAATTTGCCACAAACTTACTTGCATTGACTATCCTCGCTATTCAATAATTACTTCCACGAACTGTTTCACTGCAGAGAGCTACATGATAATCAACTTTAACAAAACTGCAGCAGCCACAAGACGTGTTTTGTTTCACTTCCTGGATTTGAGAACTTCTCTGATTGGGCCAAATGCGATGGCCACAGTACGCATGTGCACAGACAGTTTACAGTCCCCTCATCAACATGAGTAGAGTTAGCTAGCTAGGGTATTTATTTGTGCTTTGTTAGAAACAAGGATCGGACCTTAAAATGACATACCCAAATATAACTGCCTGTAGCTCAGGACCTGAAGAAAGGATATGCATATTCTTGATACTATTTGAAAAGAAACACTTTGAAGTTTGTGGAAATGTGAAATTTATACAGGAGAATATAACACATTAGATCCGGTAAAAGAMAATACAATGAAAAAACATGCATTTTTTTTACCATCATCTTTGAAATGCAAGAGAAAGGCCATAATTTATTATTCCAGCCCAGGTGCAATTTAGATTTTGGCCACTAGATGGAAGCAGTGTATGTGCAAAGTTTTAGACTGATCCAATGAACCATTGCATATCTGTTCAAAATGTTGTATCAAGACTGCCCATATGTGCCTAATTGGTTAATTAATAAATTTTCAAGTTCATAATTGTGCACTCTCCTCAAACAATAGCATGGTATAATGTAATAAATCAAATCAAATAGCTATCAAAAATTGGACAGTGCAGTTAGATTAACAAGAATTTAAGCTTTCTGCCCATACCAGATATGTCTATGTCCTGGGAAATGTTCTTGTTACTTACAACCTCATGCTAATCACACATTAGCCTACGTTAGCTCAACCATCCTGTGTGGGGGGGGGGGGGGTTAAACTAGGTTAAACTATTTTGATTTGAAACTGCTCTGTTGTTAAATTCCAGTAGTGATACAGGTGCTATAAACACAGCAACTAGCTTCATAGCAATCTGTTTGTAGTGTGGTAGCTAAACTATCTACCATAGCTAGCTAGTTAGCTAACTGGCTAACCACCTTCCATACATCACACTGAATGTACTGACTGTACAATGTCTTCATCAGCTATTTATTTTTGCCCAGCACCGGTACTTATGTGCATATTACCCTCCTGTTTTACACTGACAGTTTCTCCCAGGAGCTGAATGAAGCCGTGGAGCCTAAACCCACATCCTAAAATGCCAGACCCCTTACCTGAACATAGACCTCCTAAAGTACTACAAAACGATGTTAAGTCCTCTGTGCCTGTTTCTGTCTCTGCAGGTGCTGTTGATGATGCCAAGAAAGCCCAGCAGCTCAATCCCAGCCCTTCCCTTTCCCTTCATGAGAACAGGGTAAGTGTGTGCATGTGTTGTTACCCGTTGTTAGCAGGCGGTCGTCTGTGTGTGTCTGCTCACAGGCCAGGCCTGAGTAGGAGAGCAGGTGGGAGTGTGGGACCTGCTCCACTATCACTGCAGGAGAGGCCAAGTGCTCATCCAGCTGCAACACAGAGGGACAAATGATCTGTCATTCACTTTAATTCCATTCTAATTCATTCTATCCAACGCTTTATGGGCATATCAATTCGTGGATGCTTCAATAACTATGGCTGACGTCATCACCATGTCATCCTTGGCTACTGTATGTCTTGACTCTACCTCTGCATTCAATACAGCTCGTCTGCACTTTGATATTTGATTCCCCAAGTGGTTCTACATTGACGCGTGATTCCGGAGGAGGCATTGATGCTTTATCTGTTGGAGTGCACACACACACTCTCATGCACGCACACACGGTCGTTCCCACCTGTAGTCCATTATTCACGCGGTCGCTGGCATACTCAAAGATGAGTTCCGTCTGCTGCAGCATGGCAGACATCGCAGAAGTCTCTGATGGCAGCTCTACGATGTTTTCATCCTAGCATTCCACGTTAGATGTCCAACAGTTTCACACCACGCGCTCTAAGTTTTTAGGTCCCAGAGCACCGGATATGAGTTATAAGTGTCAAATCACAGGTTCTGTGTTTCATAAGTTCCAGAGCAGAGTAAGTTGTATCCAAAGCTTCCCCCCGTTKTTTTCTGTGTCCGTGGCCTTTCACAGGTCCTTCTGAGGATGAGTGACCTTCAACCGCATGGCTGAATAACAGCACAGTGACTAAACTGGCTAAATGAAATAGCTGGCTAGCTAACTAGTTGCTCACTCCAGCGCAGTGGCTAGACCTCTCAGAAGAGTGAGTGTTGGCTTGGCTTGGCTACTTGYTGAAATTGTTGAGATAAAATCCTGCAGGCCTCCTCAGTAGACGGTCCGTAGATGAAATGCTGAACAAGAGCATAGTTACTTGTTTTCTCTTCTTCACGGTTTCTACTCTCGATGAGGAAGTGTAGGTCCAACGGTCCTGTGGTCTTACCCTGAGAAAAGGGAACAGAGACAGAGTGGTGGGGGGGGGACAGAAATAGAAAAATATATAAATTACATTAGAGAAGGTTCTTCAGGGCATGATAACTCTACATGTACTCTACATGTGCCACACTCTTTCTGATCAAACACACACCTTGAGCAAAGTGCAGACAATGAACAGAATCACATGATCAGGGCTCTCTAAACTCTGCTGGTAGAACAACAGTCTGTTAGGAAGACCCAGGGCAAAAACAATGTCTGCCAAGCTGAGCCAAGGCCTCTTACAACCAGCAACTATTTATATTCCTTCCTCTTATCACGTTCTTTATTCTGTTCTGTCTTATTTTCTCTCTCTCTCTCTCTCTCTCTCTCGCTTCTCGCTCTCGCTCATCGCTCTCGCTCTCTCTCTCTCCTCTTCTCTCTCTCTCTCTCTCTCTCTCTCTCTCTCTCTCTCTCTCTCTCTCTCTCTCTCTCTCTTCTCTCTCTCTCTCTCTCTCTCTCTCTCTCTCTCTCTTCTCTCTCTCTCTTTCGAACTCTCATTCATTTCCTTCTAAAAGAAGCCAAAACCAGCAAACAGGAAACGAAAGGCTTCCGGGATCCCGGTGATGGTCATTTTGGTTAGGGATGGCACACCAACTTGCCCGAGATGATGCACCTAGGTGAAGTTCATAACATGTGCATCGCATTCGTTAGCCTAAAGTGATACTACTCGGCGTATAGTGCTGAGGATTGGGGCCTGTGAAAGTCTGGAAGGGACTTGTTAGGAACTTTGTAGTGAGGCAGGTACGTCGACCAGAGCAATCACACCAAGGCAACAACGTTCCACCTACATGGGCACCAACCCACGTCGCTGGAAGACCCAGCGTACAGCTGGCAAAAAGTGATCTTCACTGACGAGTTTGCGTTTGTCTCATCGATGGTGGCTGGCATTCAGAGTCGTCCTCTGGTAATTGCTCTTAATTCGTCAAAGAGGTCAACGAGGCCGTTACACACGGATGGGGGCATTTCTTGCTCGGAGAGGGATCACTGGTTTTTGACGGTGTGTGCAGTGGGTCTCCGGTCCAGATGGTGTCTGGTCGCATGCTTTGTGAAAGGCACAAGCAAACTCCTATCGATTTAGCTCTGATTTTTTCTACTTTGGCAAGTGCAATTTCTGCAATCGCTGTGTGTCTTTACATTGCTGTAC
>NC_036859.1:8675728-8689531 GCF_002910315.2 Salvelinus sp. IW2-2015 | reverse complement strand
CTCAGGCTCCCCGTATCTGAGAAGAAAGCCAAACCAGCAACAGGAAAGCAGCTTCCGGAGTGAGTCATGAGTGTGTGTGTTATATGAGTGTACTGATGTGTGGAAGGGAGGTAGGGAGGCAAAAAACGAGCAGCTGTGTCTGCTCAGAGGTCCTAATGCTCAGGTCACACAATGGCATCTGCGTTAGGGTCTGTCTGTGTCGTGTGTCTGTTGAAAGGAAACCCCTCATTTCAGATATGTGTTTTTCCTCTGGTTTGGTATGCAGGAATGTGTTTGGATAGCTCCTATGAGAGATAAGCACAGAACTAACAGACAGACACACAGGGTTAGATTGCTACAGAGAGAAAGGGGTGGGGAATCACAAAAGGGGGCTAGGTAATGATTGACTGTGACTCCTACATCATTAGGGTTACATTAGATTAGATATACTTTGTCTGTTGTTCCCAGAAATTTGCTTATACAACCATCATCATGTGGTCTGAAAGACACAACCCCAACCATAACCAGCCCTGGCCTGTCCTCTCTGCATTCACGCCAGGCATTGTCCATGGTGTCAGTTAGATAGGATCACACCACACTTATTCCTGTATGCCTTCTGGTTTCTTTCTCGCTCTCCTCCATCATTCACCCCTATTTGTTCACTCACTCAGTCACTCACACATTTCTCCACTCGTTTACTCACCTTCTCTTCTCTTCAGGCGGCAGTTACTGACTGCTGTTAGCACCAGAAAATCCTGTTTCTGCGTTGCTGGTCTACCATGTCCCCTTGCTCCCTCCTCTCTTTCTCCCTCCCTCTGTCCCTCTTTCCCTCTCTTTTCCCCTCTTCTCTTCCTCTCTCGCCTTTCTTCTTTCTATCTATCTATCTATCTATCTATCTATTTATCTATCTATCTATACTCTCTTCTCTTCTCTCTCTCTCTCTCTCGCTCTCTCTCTCTCTCTCTCTCTCTCTCTCTCTCTCTCTCTCTCTCTCTCTCTCTCTCTCTCTCTCCTCTCTCTCTCTCTCTCTCTCTCTCTCTCTCTCTCTCTCTCTCTCTCTCTCTCTCTCTCTCTCTCTCTCTCTCTCTCTCTCTCTCTCTCTCTCTCTCTCTCTCTCTCAGGTGTCAGGTTGCAGTAGGTAAGCAAGCTCGGTGACAGGCACCATGACGACAGTTGTTATGCTACACACCTGCGTTTACCTGATCTCCTCCCACTCTACCCTTAACCCTTTAGAGAAAGAAAGAGAGAGGAGACTTCCCTAGAGAGACAAAGAGCTGCTCACAGGGCAGACATGCATGCTATAGTCATATGCCTATTCATTTTGAATGCCAATATGTTTTCACAGGAGACTTCTGGGAATGCCAAACGAAAAATGTCTTCATTTGCTGTTCTGTTTTGCTTGTGTTCAGCAGATTTTGTTGCTATATGTGTTGTTGCTTGCATAGCATAGGGTATAATGGGATATTTGACACTTGTGGCAGCACTGGTCACAATGGAGAGGAATTTTGAATTGAATGGGCCAAGGAAAGGACAGGAGGTTGATTAAGACTGTTGGTAGTCAACCTGGTTTCAACTCCCTCCTCCATACTGCCCAATGTGGGTTTCCTGTTCTAAGCTGACAGCGTGTGCGTGCGTGTATGTGCATGACGGCTAAGAGAGCAAGATGCAACTGAGGCTGTTATCGCACAGGAAGCACAACCCTTTCTGTGSGCTCCACTTCCTCCTGAGAGAAAGGGAGGGAGCGGAGGAGGCCTATTATAACGCGGGAAAAGCTGTCACCACGGAGACCAATGTTCCATTGTTCGTCTGCCAGACTGCCGTCTTGTATTATGGTTGTTTAGAATGTTGGGTTACCGGTAACGCTTCTCCATGTTTTCTGTGTCTCTCTGTATGTCCCAATATTGTTAAATGGCTCCTGCACTTGTCTCCTTCCCTACACAATGGTGACAAAAGGAGGTTTTTAAGACGATTTGGGACATGACACAGTCCTATTACACACACATCTGTGTCTGTGGCTTCAGTCATATCTGAGCCTATGATGTCGCTGCCAGGCCCTTAGGGACAGTGATAAGCTTCATAACACACTCAATGCCCTGTGTGTGTGTGCGCGTGCGTGTGCGTGCGTGCGTGCGTGTGCGTGTGTAAAGAAAGCGCATTGTGAACTAGGCCAGGCAGATAGAGGAACAAGGAAAGGAGCTGATAAGCTTCCTCTTTTGCCCCGGGTGACCAAGCCTAGCCAATCTAACATGGAGAAATTATGGGGAGACTCTGAATAACATTACATGTTTTGGTGAACTACAAATCTTAAAGGGATACTTCGGGATTTTGGCAATGAGGCCCTTRATCTACTTCTGAGTGGAAGGCCTCCTGAGTGGCGCAGCGGTCTAAGGCACTGCATCTCAGTGCAAGAGGCGTCACTACAGTCCCTGGTTCGAATCCAGGCTTATTATTAGTATTATATCTGGCTGTGATTGGGAGTCCCATAGGGCGGTGCACAATTGGCCCACCATCGTCCGGGGTAGGCTGTCATTGTAAAAAAGTATTTGTTCTTAACTGACTTTCCTAGTAAATAAAGGTTAAATTAAAAATATCTTTTTTTTATTTATTTTTTTAACCTTTATTTAACCAGGTAGGCTAGTTGAGAACAAGTTTTCATTTGCAACTGCGACCTGGCCAAGATAAAGCAAAGCAGTTCGACACATACAACAACACAGAGTTACACGTGGAATAAACAAAACATACAGTCAATAATACAGTAGAAAAATAAGTATATATACAATGTGAGCAAATGAGGTGAGAAGGGAGGTAAAGGCAAAAAAGGCCATGGTGGCGAGGTAAATACAATATAGCAAGTAAAACACTGGAATGGTAGATTTGCAGTGGAAGAATGTGCAATGTAGAAATAGAAATAATGGGGTGCAAAGGAGAAAAATAAATAAATAWATACAGTAGGGGAAGTGGTAGTTGATTGGGCTAAATTAAAGATGGGCTATGTACAGGTGCAGTGATCTGTGAGCTGCTCTGACAGCTGGTGCTTAACGCTAGTGAGGGAGATAAGTGTTTCCAGCTTCAGAGATTTTTGCAGTTCGTTCCAGTCGTTGGCAGCAGAGAACTGGAAGGAAAGACGACCAAAGGAGGAATTGGCTTTGGGGGTGACCAGTGAGTTATACCTGCTGGAGCGTGTGCTACGAGTGGGTGCTGCTATGGTGACCAGTGAGCTGAGATAAGGCGGGGCTTTACCTAGCAGAGACTTGTAGATAACCTGTAGCCAGTGGGTTTGGTGACGAGTATGAAGCGAGGGCCAACCAACYAGAGCGTACAGGTTGCAGTGGTGGGTAGTATATAGGGCTTTGGTGACAAAACGGATGGCACTGTGATAGACTGCATCCAGTTTGTTGAGTAGAGTGTTGGAGGCTATTTTATAGATGACATCACCGAAGTCGAGGATCGGTAGGATGGTTAGTTTTATGAGGGTATGTTTGGCAGCATGAGTGAAGGATGCTTTGTTGCGATATAGGAAGCCGATTCTAGATTTAATTTTGGATTGTAGATGCTTATTGTGAGTCTGGAAGGAGAGTTTACAGTCTAWCCAGACACCTAGGRATTTGTAGTTGTCCACGTATTCTAAGTCAGAGCCYTCCAGAGTWGTGATGCTGGACGTGCGAGCAGGTGCGGGCAGTGATCGGTTGAATAGCATGCATTTAGTTTTACTTGTATTTAAGAGCAGTTAGAGGCCACGGAAGGAGAGTTGTATGGCATTGAAGCTCGTCTGGAGGTTGTTAACACAGTGTCCAAACAGGAGCCAGAAGTATACAGAATGGTGTCGTCTGCGTAGAGGTGTATCAGAGAATCACCAGCAGCAAGGAACATCATTGAAATGTAAATACAGAGAAGAGAGTCGGCCCGTGGATTGAAACCCTGTGGCCACCCCATAGAGACCTGTCAGAGGTCCAGCACAACAGGCCCTCCGATTTGACACACTGAACTCTATCAGAGAAGTAGTTGGTAACACCAGCGAGGCATCATTTGAGAAACCAAGGCTGTCGAGTCTGCCATAAGAATGTGGTGATTGACAGAGTCGAAAGCCTTGGCCAGGTCGATGAATACGGCTGTGCAGTAATGTCTCTTATCGATGGCGGTTATGATGTCGTTTTAGGACCTTGAGCGTGGCTGAGGTGCACCTTATGACCAGCTCTGAAACCAGATAGCATAGCGGAGAAGGTACGGTGGATTCGAAATGGTCGGTAATCTGTTTGTTAACGTTGGCTTTCGAAGACCTTAGAAAGACGGGTAGGATAGATATAGGAAAAGCCAGGTGAACTCATGGATATCATTTTAATGTCTCTGCGTGCAGTTTGATGTAAGTTGGCTAACTAGCGCAATGACTGAAAGTCAATGGTATATGCTAGCAGATACACATAGACTTCCAGTCATTGAAGTCTATGGGTACATGCTAGCATGTTGCAGATACCCATAGACTTCCAGTCATCTGCGCTAATGCTAGTTCATTGGGCTCGCAAAACCACCTCTAACTTACTTCATACTGGACACAGAGACTTAAAAATCTGATTTTCATGATAAAAGGCCTCTGCCAAAATCCTGAATGATCCTTTAACCCCCTTGTTTTGTGTGTGTGTGTGTGTGTGTGTGTGTGTGTGTGTGTGTGTGTGTGTGTGTGTGTGTGTGTGTGTGTGTGTGTGTGTGTGTGTGTGTGTGTGTGTGTGTGTGTGTGTTTGTGTTGTGTGTCTGTCGTGTTGGTGTGTGTGTGCGCGCGCATGTTGGACTATTTATCTTTATCATCTGCAAAGCCACAGGGGCCTGGATACTTTATGTAAATACTCTAAAGCCCTAAACAAACAGACATGCACACAGATACAATACGAAGAGATYAGAACTCTAAAATACAACACACATAGAACCCTAAGCCTCCTTGAATTGGGTTTTCCTCACATGGATGCCAAACTCACAACCTCAGTTCTGGGYTTGCTGCGATGTTCAACTGCAGAGCACAAAACACTTTCACTTCAATCTCGAGCTACTACACAGACCCACCAACCTCCTTATCACAATCCCATTGTTTTTGTCAAGTAAATCATTGACAGTCACACTCGTGTTTGGGTTTTTGAATGTAAACCCAATGTAAGCCTTATGATAGTGTTTTTGTCACGGTCGTTTGTAGAATTAACAGACCAAGGCGCAGTGTGCGTAGAGTTCCACATGTTTAATAAAAAAAACTCACAAAAACAAAAACAAAAACAACCCGTGAAGTCAAATGCTGTGCACACTGGCAACTACACACAAACYAACAAGATCCCACAAAAACCCAGTGGAAAAAGGCTGCCTAAATATGATCCCCAATCAGAGACAACGATAAACAGCTGCCTCTGATTGGGAACCATACCAGGCCAACATAGACAAATAATAACCTAGATAACCCACCCTAGTCACACCCCGACCTAACCAAAATAGAGAATAAAAGGCTCTCTATYGTCAGGGCGTGACAGTTTTAAAACAGAATAGAAGTACTCTGAAACACCCAAAGTGGTTCTTCAATCTGAATATTGGTGTTTTTAAGAGTGTTGTGAAAACACTTTTGTGTTGGTTTCAGTACATGTAAAAGGCAACATTAAAACACATACACAAATATTTGTCATACAATCAAATGGTTAAGAAATGCAAATACAATTCATGATCATGATTTTGTTTGTGTGGAATTCCACCTTAATTTTTTCAATGCTTTATTTAGACAGATTAAAAARGGGAGGAGACAGAGAAGGAGTGAAAGGGGGGGACAGGTGACTTCTGGGGCAGTAAGATGGTACATTTCATTGTTTTAAATGGAATGTTAAACACACAGCCACTGTAAAACATTCACACAGCCACTGTAAAAAAATATTCTTGAATTTTAATTGACACAAAAACAACCAACAGACTCAATAAAAATGAACGTAAGTAATTTCAATGATTTATTAATTTTCTTTTACCCCCCCKAAAAATAATACATACAACTTAATATGTGTCACAAAATGTAAGTATATTATGATGATAACCAAAGAGAGAGAATTGGTTGATTGAACTCATTTGAAGTCTGGTTTTAATCTCCTTGCACTTCCTATCTTGCCGTTTGACTCTGTTTTTAGAGTATTGTGGGTAATTCAAAATGTTTAGACTTTATTATTTTTATTGTTATTATTATTTTACACAATGTTGTATTCACCTTTGAAAAAAGAAAAGTATACTTCTATGAGTATTAATGAACCCTTTACACTRGTGGGAATTGGCCTGTATGGATAGGGCTAAATTGAAATGTTTCTTACCAAAGTAATATGAAATGCATATGCATAAGCATGGTAGCAATTGAAAGGGAACAGTTTGGAGATTATGGGAGCCACACACCTCTCCAAAATGTGCACAGTTCCTCAGTAATMTCATTKTAGTCTTCAACTAGAAGGTGCTTTGAGCTCTCCTAGCTGTGCCATTGAGGGACTAGAGCAAGCACACTTGTAGTTGTCTTGTTTGTTGTTGCGTTGTTGTTTACGCAATCCAAAAATGGCCCGTTATACATTGCAATCTGGCTCAGGTTGGCATCATTTGAAAGCATTTGAAAGTTCTATTGCCAACATGACTAGTTGTCACGCCCTGACCTTAGATATCTCTGTTTTTCTATATATTTTGGTTAGGTCAGGGTGTGACTAGGGTGGGTACACTAGTTTTGTATGTCTAGGGTTTTTGTATGTCTAGGGTTTTTGTATGTCTAGGGGTGTTGTATGTCTAGGGGGTTTGTATGTCTATGTTGGCCTGATATGGTTCCCAATCAGAGACAGCTGATTATCGTTGTCTCTGATTGGGGATCATATTTAGGTAGCCATTTTCCTCGTTTGTGTTGTGGGATCTTGTCTACATTGAGTTGCCTGAGTGCACAGCTGTAGCGGTTCGTTTCTTTGTTAGGTGAGTTTCAGTTGATTAAAATTATGTGGAACTCTACTCACGCTGCGCCTTGGTCTCCTCTTTACGACGATCGAGACACTAGCTAAGAAATAAAATATGATCTTACCAGTGGAGGCTGCCGAGGGGAGGACGGCTCATAATAATGGCTGGAATGGAGCAAATGAAATGGCATCAAACACCTGGAAAATATGTGTTTGATGTATTTGATACCATTCCACCTATTCCGCTCCAGCCAATACCACGAGCCCGTCCTCCCCAATTAAGTCGCCACCCACCTCCCGTGGATCTCAGTGTTCGGCTTTCACAAGGKAATTCAGAGAAGCCGAGTGTAATTTTTGGTGCTTATAGAAAGGAGTCATGAGGTGCATTCAGGTGCTTATTCTGCAGTGGACTTTCTTCACAATAGATAAACATAAGCTCTGTCCTGTTCAGAACAACCCAGGGTATGAGGCCAAGTCATCTTGTAACTATACACTAAACATAMTGATAAAAAAACATTGACACTGTATATGACATTTATTTTATGATATGGAAATGTGAAMTGCAAATTTGGACTCGGGTGTTTGGCTTGCTTGTATGACATCAAGGCAGTCCCACTGGGCACAGACATCAATTCAGCATCTATTCCACGTTGGTGTAACGTCATTGAAATGATGTGGAAACAACGTTGATTCAACCAGTGTGTGCCCAGTGGGGTYTTTATTATAATCCTCAACGTCTCCTCTTTCAAAATACATTGAGCACTGTTCATTTATAGCATTTCCCTCGCTCAGACAAAACATTTGCAAAAAGTTGCCCAATTAACGGAAGGGATGGGGTCAACTTCTTGTCTCCTGCGGTGCTAAAGTTCAGAGCGGCTGTGAGTCAAAACCCATACTGTGATGTGAAGCGGAGCTCTGACGTCATTTACAGCATGTTTCTATACAACCCAAACAAATGTTCAACCCGTGTACYGGTACGACTGTAAAGTGAGTTATAATAGTAGATCATTATGAACGGATATCGAAACCGTCAGGCAAAATGACATTCGGTAATGAAAGGACCCATTCCCACATGTTCATCTTAAGACTTTAGAGGCAGATACAGTATCCTGCAATGCCTGGCAAATTATCAGATACATAAATCAATGTTACAGTGCATTCGGAAAGTATTCAGACCCCTTGACTTTGTCCATATTTTGTTACTTTACAGCCTTATTCTAAAACTGATGAAATAAAATGTTTTCCTCAACAATCTACACACAATACCCCATAATGACAAAGCTTAAACAGTTTATTTTGTGCAAATTTATTACAAATTAAAAACAAAAAAGTATTCAGACCTTTTGCTATTATACTCAAAATTGAGCTCAGTGGGGTATTTATCCTGTTGCSATTGATCATCCTTGAGACATTTCTAAAACTTGATTGGAGTCCACCTGTGGTAAATTCAATTGATTGGACATGATTTGGAAAAGGCATACAACGGTCTATTTAAGGTCCCACAGTTGACAGTGCATGTCAGAGCAAAAACCAAGTCATGAGGTCGAAGGAATTGTCCATAGAGTTCGGCGACAGGATTGTGTCGAGGAACTGATCTGGGGAAGGGAACCAAAAAATGTCAGCAGCATCGAAGTTCCCCAAGAACACAGTGCCCTCCATCATTCTTAAATGGAAGAAGTTTGGAACCACCAAGACTCTTCCTAGAGATGGCCGCCCGGCCAACCTGAGCAATCGGGGGAGAAGGGCCTTGGTCAGGGAAGTGACCAAGAACCCTATGGTCACCCTGACAGAGCTCCACAGTTCCTCTGTTGAGATGGGAGAACCTTCCAGAAGGACAACCGCCTCTGCAGCACTTCACCAATCAGGCCTTTATGGTAGAGCGGCCAGACGGAAGCCACTCTTCAGTAAAAGGCACGTGACAGCACACTTGGASTTTGCCAAAAGGCACCTAAAGAACTCTCAGATCATGAGAAACAAGATTCTCTGGTCCGATGAAACCAAGACTAAACTCTTTGGCCTGAATGCCAAGCTTCATGCCTGGAGGAAACCTGGCACCATCCCTACGGTGAAGCATGTTTTTCAGTGGCAGGGACTGAGAGACAAGACAAGATCGAGGGAAAGATGACAGAGCAAAGTACAGAGAGATCCTTGATGAAAACCTGCTCCAGAGCGCTCAGGACCTCCAGACTGGGGCGAAYGTTCACCTTCCAACAGGACAACAGGACAACAACCCTAAGCACACAGCAACTTAGGAGTGGCTTTGGGACAAGTCTCTGAATGTCCTTGAGAGGCCCAGCCTGAGCCCGGTCTTGAACACATCCGAACATCTCTGGAGAGACCTGAAAATAGCTGCGCAACGACGCTCCCCATCCAACCTGAAAGAGCTAGAGAGGATCTGCACAGAAGAATGGGAGAAACTCCCCAAATACCGGTGTGCCAAGCCTATGCGTCATACCCAAGACTCTAGGCTGTAATTGCTGCAAAAGGTGCTTCAACAAAGTGCTGAGTAAAGAGTCTGAGTACTTATATAAATGTGATCTGTTTTTTAAATGTTCTAATACATTTGCAACAATGTCTAAACCTGTTTTTGCTCTGTCATTATGGTGTATTGTGTGTAGATTGATGATGATTTAAAAAAAAAGTTTTTATCCATTTTAGAATAATGTAACAAAGTGAAAAAAGTTAAAGGGTCTGAATACTTTACGAAGGCACTGTAAATATTAAACTACTCTAGAAGAAGTTATCTAATTCTGCACTAGACAGGATTTGAAACACCAAATAGTGTTTCAACCTTTTCCGGAAGTCTCCGGCAGGGTGTTGCACAAAACTTGAATAAGTGGTGTTCCAACACACCATGTAATCTTTCAAAGCATCTCATGATGATGTGCTTCAATACTCCGGCAAAGCTAAGGCCTCGTCTCCTTCACGTTGGTGGCAGCTCAGTTGCGACTAGTTTTTGTGTTACAAAGCGCTTCATTTTAACAGGGCATGTTAATGGTCTCCTCTGTATAGACTATCATAGTGACAGTGAGCTTACCTTGTTTTTGTTTTGTGCCTTTCGTGCTATGTCTACGTGTAGCAGCTGGCTGGTACGACCAAACCTGAGAACAGGAAACWGTTTTTTTCTCCTGTGACACAAAAACTCCGGGACGAGGCTGCTCTTTGGCACAGATTTAGGATCAGCTTARCGTCACAAACTTCTAACAATAACTAGTCGGAGAACACCAAACTGACCTCCGATCAGTATCCAAGGGGTGACTTCTAACTACTGCTCTGCTTCCTCTTTCCCCTAAGGGCCCGGTCTGTCCCTGGGAGGACCCTACCCCATTGGTTGAAATGTTAAATGTTTAAGGCAAGGGTTAAAGGGACACTTCAGGATTTTGGCAATGAAGCCCTTTATCCACCATCGCGGAATCAGACGAACTCATGGATACCATTTTTATCTCTCTGCGTGCAGTTTGAAGGAAGTTTCTAACTAGTGTTAGCACAATGACTGGCAGTCTATGGTAACTGCTAGCGTGCTAGTAGATACCATAGACTTCCAGTCTATGCGCTAACGCTATTTAACATTGGCTCGCYAAACTACCTCTAACTTCCTTCAAGCTGGATGCAGAGACATAGAAATAATATCCATGAGTTCATCTGACTCTGGGGAAGTAAACTCCCGAAGAATCCCTATAAGGTTAGGGTAAGGGTAGGGGGGTTAGGGTTTAGGGTAGGGATGTCCCAAGGATCCCAAAAAGCACTGACCCTACGGGCCCTTCCCACTGTGAATTCTGATTGGCCACATGTCCTGTGGTAGGTAACCCCTGGCAAAGACCATTGTCAGCAAGAAGCAAAGGTAAACACAGGTATATTTGCAATGCAAAGGTACAGAGGGTAGAGCAAGCATACCGTACATGCACAGTGCACACAAACACCACTCGGGCAAGTGGCGCAGCAGTTTAAGGCACTGCATCTCAGTGCTAGAGGTGTCACTACAGACCCTGGTTTGATCCCGGGCTGTATCACAACCGGCCGTGATCGGGAGTCCCATAGGGCGGTGCACAATTGGCCCAGCGTCGTCCGAGTTAGGGGAGTTTTTTTCCCGGGTTAGGACATCATTGTAAAAATGTTGTTCTTGAATTTGTTCTTAACTGACTTGCCTAGTTAAATAAAGGTTAAATCAAATKAAATAAAAGTATGTGAGATGAACACTGTTTCTCAATTACATAGTCACTAGCACTCCCTATTGGCCAGCGTGCACAGGACACATATCTTTTCCAAGGACTGTAGAACTGTAGGCCCTCTGCTAATACAGTCATGCATAATTCAACATAGGCCTATCCTTCCTTCCTCTTTTTTAAGACACCACTAATCTGACTCGACTGGAACTAGSTTAACTGCAATGTACACAAACTGAGTTTACATTTATCCGATATGCTCATGTCAGGCTTTCAAGCAGGTCCCTAATCTCTGAAAAGGGAKCACCACTACATGCTAAAGCATCTATTCCCCCTGGCCGGTATGAGGCATTCTTCTCCGCTGAGTCATGTCTGCTGTTGCGTGTGTATGGTAGGGTAGCATAGGGCCACCATGCCACATAGAAGAGAGAATGTGATGCCGGTTAGCATACAATACTTTGTTTTACATTCAACTCTTATCGAGATATATGAAAATAATACTGTGTGGGGTAGCTTTGATCTCTCTTTTTATCCCCATCTTCCTCCCCCTTTATCTGTTGAGCACAGGAGGTTGATGGCACGTTAACTGGGGAGGACGGGCTCATCTTAATGGCTGGAGAGGTATGAGTGGAACGGTATCAAGAATATCGAACTCATGGTTTCCATGTGTTCGATGCCATTCCATTTACTTCTTTCCAGTCATTATATTGAGCCGTCCTCCCCGCAACAGCCTCCACTGCTGCGGAGTTTAAACTGGGGGTCCAAGAATTTGTTGGTTTGGCCCAAAAAGATAGGTACACTCCCCTACTGTTAATATATCGTATATAGTAATATGTCATATATAGTAGTAGTAGGACATATTGTAGTCGCACAATCTGATTGGATGCGTGCGTGTGTACGTGCACGTGACCATGACTACCTTCTGTAGACATTCTCCCTTTCCTTGATAACTCCTGGAGCCACTCCTGATCCACCCTCTGAAATTACACACTTCAGGACTTCGTCAGGTCCTTTTTTCTCAGATTTAGGAAARACATACAGGTATAGATATACAAAGATATAGATCATCGGAGGAGTTCATTCAAAGAGACAGATCATAATGAAGATATCTTTATTTCAGTCATTACATAGATATAATATCACCTTTGGGGTATTTGCAAATTGTGTTATATTTTATGGCAAAATTTGATATCATATCCTTTGACAATTACATGTTAGTCATTTTATCCAGATCAACAGGAGCAATTAAGGTTAAGTGCCTTGCTCAATGGCACACAGACCGATTTGTCACCTAGTCGGRTCTGGGATTCAATCCGGCAACCTTTCGGTTACTGCCCCACCGCTCCTAACCGCTAGGCTACCTCGCACCTCCAYTAAAAGGGTGTAAATGGAGATGACAGGTTTTTGGACATAGAAAGACAGAAGCTGTCAGAGGGGTCTGACCATTACTCTTATAACGGAGAATACAGGGAGAAAACCCAGAAGGTATTTTTCAATAAATCATCAAACCAAACTGATCAATCCCCTCTGTTGGCATGAAGACTCGACTTGACCCTCTACTAGTTCTTTAGAGCTCAGCCAGGGTCGTTTCTCCTGGATTTACCGTATGTATCCACATAAGACTTGGTGTGCCCAGCTTGTTGTTCATATGTCCATGAGCTAGTTATAAAGCATTGGATCAAAGTTGTGGCAAGGTTGCTCTACTCTTCTCTGTTTCTCCTTGCGATGTATTTGAAACTTCATACACACGTGTGKATSAGACACACACACACACACACACACACACACACACACTCACTCACACTCCGGCCCCACACAACTTCGTTTGGCATTCTCTTGAGTGAGTGAGGATCGTGACTTTGGGTTATTTCAAAACGTTTACCTTGAAGTGATTTTACTGCAGTGCCAGGAGAGTGAGCGTATGTGTTCTCTGTTCTTTCAAAACACACACACACACACACACACACACACACACACACACACAAGGCTAGTCTGTTGATCTTCTAATGCTGCCATCAATGTAGGGTTCATTGCTGGGCACTGATTCGACAAGGAGCTGTGAAAGCACACTGTTTTCCAAACATCAGAACTCATCACTGGCACCGTTGTTAATAATGACAGCAGAGAGGGAGGAATAGAGGGAGAGAAAGATAGGGGTGAAGGGACAGTGGGTATCTTTCATGGGTAATGTGACATGCGTGACACTGCATTAGCCCGAAGGGACATTCCCAGGTCAAAGAAGCGCTCAGTCTCACATGATGCGTGCCTTTGGTCACACTCTGTACTGAGAGAGGGCAGCGAAACAGCTTTGAAGAAAAGGGTTGTGGAGTAAACAATCATTAAAAAAAAATCCCCCGAAGGGTTTGGGGTGGTGAGATCCAAGTTTACGTTACAGTAGTTTGTCTTTAGGGAGATTTGACTCATTGACTTCAATGAAGTACAATCAACTCCTGATGAGCGTACGCTGTGGTCACCAGTCCTAATTCAAGTACTGTACATTATTTGTACTGGCTCAGGATTTGGTTTAATGCAGTTTTGCATCTGGAGTCAACTGTAGTGATAGGTTGATGTCTAGGATGTCTACTTCTCGTGTCTTTCTCTTTCCTAATATTTTTTTGGGGGGTAAATTAAAAAGATAGAGGTAAGCAAAGGGTAGGAAAGAGGCAGGCACATCATCACAACCACAGGACTTCTATGTACACTATATACACTGTGTACAAAACATTAGGAAC
>NC_036859.1:8638800-8675708 GCF_002910315.2 Salvelinus sp. IW2-2015 | reverse complement strand
GTTGCAAACCTTTTTCCTCTCAGAACAGCCTCAATTTGTCGGGGCATGGACTCTACAAGGTGTCGAAAGTGTTCCACAGGGATGCTGGCCCATGTTGACTCCAATGCTTCCCACAGTGTCAAGTTGTCTGGATGTCTTTTGGGTGSTGGACCATTCTTGATACACACGCAAAACTGTTGTCTTGCCCATTCACCCTCTGAATGGCACACACACACTCCATGTCTCAATTGTCTCAAGGCCTAAAAATCCTTCTTTAACCTGTCTCCTCCCCTTCATCTACACTGATTGAAGTGGATTCAATAAGGGATCATAGCTTTCACCTGGTCAGTCTATGTCATGGAAAGAGRAGGTGTTCCTAATGTTTTGTACGCTCAGTGTACAGCATCATTAATACAGTGCTTCACATTCAGTCACAGCATCAGATTCCTTACTATATAAGACAGAAAAACACAGAACTGCAGGGCATATGAAGAGAAAAACGACTTCAAATGTATCCTCTCCCTCTCATCCAAGTCCCCAATAACCGTCTCTGGCTTGTCACCCTCGCTATTAAATCATAKGAAATCAATCTGTTTTTACAATTGGGTGGCAGTCCAGAAAGCTACAGAATACTAAAATWATCATACATGAGACTCTGAACTGTTTTTTGCAATGAACCTATTGTGAGAATGTTTGGAAAGTGTTGCCATTTATGATCGCCTCACACGAAAGTCAGACCCAATCAGATCAGCAGTTTAATGAGAAACAGATCGACCCTAGTAGCAACACAGAACATGAAGTCAAACATTCAAAGACGCCATAGCAAACTATCCAAGTCAAATCCTAGCAATATCAAATAGCAATATCAAACAGTGTGTAAAAGCAATTTAGCAAAGGCGTGAAGACGAATTCATTCTTAAGTCCTTGAGTTCAGAGTAGTATACGGGATATGTTAAAAAAGCCACACATATATTATACAGTACAATACTTCAACCTTCTTGCAATGTTCATATAACGTTCCCTATGTCTCAACCTCAGGCATTTTCACTATGACGCCTCTGCCACAGCCCCTTTGGGTTTGCCTTATGTCGTGTACCTTATGAACATTCCTATAGAGGTTATAACCAGGGGGAGTCACAACCGGCAGTGTCATTTCTCCACAATAGGACAACTCTATGTTGTGCCATTCGTCATCAATAATACTAATATCTGATTGTATGCATTGAACCTCTCTCCCTCCACTCATCTTTCTCCAAATGATCCTCTTCTCCATCAACACTCTCCCAGCTAAACATTCTAGACCAGGGGTAGACAACGTATCGGATGGTCGGGGGGCTGGAACATAATTTGTACACTGCAAACTGACCACAACTAAGCCCAAAAAGAGAGAGAAAACCCTGTAATTTCATACCTTGAATTAKATTTAGASACGATCACGTCTCTTTAAAAAAKATATTTGTGGGAATTCTTGGGAACAGATTTCCTAAATTAACAGATWTTTATAAATTAAACTAATTTCTAGCTGAATTTCTGGCGATTTGACAGTTTATTCTGAACCAAAACTTTGAGGGAACCCTGTCCGCAACACTTGTGGGTTTAAGTACATTTGATTACTTCTTCCTCCAGTCAGAGGAGACTTCGCTGGATCAGTCCTTTAGGGCACTTATTTTCTCTTAGTGGTTTAAAACTACATCTACTGAGTAAGGGCACTTCTTAGGACACATCTTATGGCCGTCTCATAATGGTTTCAGTCAGGATCAGGTTACATGACTGATCTTCAATTAGTCCTTTAGAGCACATCATACGGTACTTCATTGAGTGCACGGGGCCCCTTTCATGCTGAAGTGTACTTGTTAGTAGCACGTGAGTTGCTCTGGTCGGAGGCCCGGTCTGTGACTTTGAGCTTCATACAGGACTGCTTCTCATCAATCAACATCTCCGCTGGCAGACACCAGCAACACAGGCATGACTAGAGATAGAGATAGAGATAGAGATAGAGAGAGAGAGAACATTAGCTCTTTGTACATACATATAAGCCCATCAGGGGTTAACCCTATTTGGCACGCTGTTTAGATGCTGTGTGTGCGTCTGTCTTACCCTGAAGCAGCTCTTGAAACGCTTGCTGACCATGTAGAGAGCGATGGGGTTGATGCAGGAGTTAAGAGACGCCATGTTGATCCCTATGTAGTCTAGAACCAGGAAGAAACTGGAGAAACACACACACACACAACATGCTATTTCATCTCCTATTTACAATATTAAGGTCAGTGTAGCATGAGTGGGGCACAAAGACATTCCTCACCTGAGCAGTTCACAGCGGTTGGGGTCCTTCTCGTCATAGATGGTGAGCTTGAGGATGCGGCTGAGATGGAGGGGCAGCCAGCATAGAGCAAACACCAGCACCAGGCAGAACACGGTCTTAGCCACCTCACGCCTCTACACACACAGAGATCAATCGATCAGCCAACTAATCCAACTATCTGGCTACAGTGCCCTTCATAAGTAAAAGAGACACATCTAAATGATTTAGGCTGAAGATGAAGGGTGAAGAGAGAGGTTACCTGTTTGAGATGGTCACTCAGGGTGATCTGGACTCCGTTCTTCTTCCTCAGCATCTCACAAGTCATCAGGGTGTAGAAGACGGCGGTAATGGCCAGAGGGAGGCAGAAATACACACTGAACAGCCACCAGTCCTTAGCTGTCTTATAGAACTGGACGAACACAAAGAAAACACCAATAAATACAGGGCACACCGGATAAATGGAAACTCTGTTTAAGGCTACTGCAGTTCACAATGCAAAATACCCATTAGAAAGAGCCACGGACTGTGGAGAAAATCGGACTCTGACTGGTTCTATAGGCTTGGGAGTTAGTTGGGAGCCAAATCCTAATGCTGAAGTATGACGGACGTGAAGAAGCGTGAGAAGGAGTAACCTCAAGCAGACCAAAAGGGTCTGTGTAACGTAGTTCACTTCTGGTAACACGTCACTTCATCTAAAACCTCTTTGGGACGACAACCACAAAAGCTCAACCTATCATCTATTGGGCTCTCTGAGACGCGCGCACACACACACATGCACTCGCACTTGTGACAACAGACACACTCAAACCTCCTTATCCAGACAAACAGGGGCCTCAAAAGTCAAATGACTGATTTTTTCAAATCAGGGTGAGCACAAGGGGAGTCGGCAAACAACTGCCCCTTTCCCACACCAGGCCCCAACCAGGGACACTCCCGATAGCCTACTGTTGTTTGTGTGCGTGCGTTCAAGGTGTGTGCGTGCGGTTCTTGCTTGTGTGCGTACTGTATGTGTGTGTGTTCATGCGTGTGTCTACGCACACTCATAAAGCCTGATTTCTGCATGGGGTGTAGCAGACAGATGCGGAGGTGCTCTCCCTTGTAGTCCATGGCGAGCATGTCGAAGGCTATAGCCTCAGGGACCGCCAGCAGTATGGACAGCAGCCAGATGAGTGCGATCTCTATAGCCGTCCACTTGGGAACACCGATCCCCTTAATACGGTTCCACGACGCTACCGCGCGGTACCTGGGTGTAGGGGCACAGGGGGAGAAACATTAGGGCAACGTTTTCTGTGTAGTCAATAAATACAACTGTGTGTGTGTGCGTGTGTGTGTGCGTGTGCGTGTTAACATACCTGTCAATGCTCAGAGCACACAAGCTCAGCACAGTAATGCCCACTGAAGCTTTCTGGACAAACGGTACTAGTTTACACAGACCTACACCAAACGGCCAATCCTCGGCTAGGAGCTAGGGGTAAAGACAGGGGGATAAAGAAATCAGGGTTATTCCCAATGATCTGTCATGTAATTATATTAACCATATGGTATTTAATGATTACCACGTCYTTTCTATGTAAATATTTTMTAAATAGGCTAGCGGGCCATAACATAAAGCACAACACAAAATTTCGCACTATGCTTTTCACGCTATGAATCTACTTCATGATATTGTATAAACAATGAAAGTTTAGATGCTTTTACCAGTCATGAGTTGAAGACACGAATCTCTATTTGCTAACCTGTATGGGGTTTTTAATGCCTGCTTATGAGGCCTATTGTAATCACATGTGGAGGTTAACACCAAACTGACCCTAGATCAGCATTGAGGGTCAATCTCACCCTACTGTATTGGAATCACATGTGGTGATCATACCTCCACAGCACACAGATAGATTCTTCTGGTATGCATTTCATAATTTAAGGTTTGGCCTCCCATTACCCAAATATCTGTAATACTCTATCCAGGGTCGTTCCACCTCAAAAAGCACAAGAAAGAGGACTTCAACACCCACCATCTCAGATTGTTTTGAAATTGTTTACGTTGTTAGAAAATTAAGATAATCAATTGCACCCAAATTGACCATTTTAATTTATATTCATATATTATTCAATAAATATAGTACCTAACATCCAATTTGAACCATTTTTTGAAAATATATAATGCGTAAGACATGAGAAATTGCAAAAAGGGGCTTTATTACAGACATCAATTATCCTCAGGACCCCCCCCCCCTTAGACCAGGGCTGCCCAACCCTCTTCCTTGAGATCTACTGTCCTGTAGGTTTTCAGTCCAAACCTAATTTAGCATATCTGTTTCAGCTAGTTAAGTTGTTGTTGAGCAGCTAATTAGTAGAATCAGGTGTGTTAAATTCAGGTTGGACTGAAAACCCACAGGATGATAGATCTCCAGGAAGAGGTTTGGGCAGCCCTGCCTTAGACATCCCAGAGGTGAAGAAGCCGGATGTGGAGGTCCTGGGCTGGCGTGGTTACACGTGGTCTGCGGTTGTGAGGCTGGTTGGACATACTGCCAAATTCTCTAAATGACGTTGGAGGCAGCTTATGGTATATAAATTAACATTCAATTCTCTGGAACAGCTCTGGTGGACATTCCTGCAGTCAGCGTCCCAATTGCACTCTCCCTCAAAAATTGAGACATCTGTGGCATTGTGATGTGTGACAAAACTGCACATTTAGAGTGACCTTTTTAATTGTCACCAGCACAAGGTGCACCTTTGAAATGATCATGCTGGTTATTCAGCTTATGGATATGCCACACATGTTAGATGGATGGGTTATCTTGGCATGGGAGAAATGCTCACTAACAGGCATAAACAAATTTGTGCACAACATTTGAGAGAAATAAGCTTATAAGGGTATGAAAATTGTCTGCAATTTTCCAAATGTTATTATTATTTTTTGCTCATGAAACACTTTAGATGCTGCTTTTATATTTTTGTTCAGTGAACTATTCAAGCATAACAGAGACAGAAGGGGATTTCAGCAGTTAAGGAAAATATGTAACAGAGACCTAGCTACTGTGATACAGAGACCTAGCTACTGTGATACAGAGACCTAGCTACTGTGATACAGAGACCTATAGCTACTGTGATACAGAACCTATCGCAGTGTGGAATAAGATAACCTATAGCAACTGTGATACAGAGACCTAGCACCTGGATACAGAGACCTAGTATGTGATACAGACCTACTACTACTGGACTAGCTACTGATACGAGCATATAGCTACTGTGATACAGAGTCCTAAGCTACTGTGATACAGAGACCTAGTCTTGATCAGAGACACTAGCTACGTGATACAGAGACCTATAGCTACTGTGATACAGCCTGCCTATAGCTACTGTGATACAGAGACCTATAGCTATCGTGATTATCAGAGACATAGCTACTGTGATACAGAGACGCTACTGTGAATAGCAGAGACTATCTAGCATGTGATACAGAGACTAGCTACTGTATACAGAGACCTAGCTACTGTGATACAGAGACCTATAAGCTACTGTGATACAGAGACCTATAGCTTTACGTGATACAGAGACCTAAGCTACTGTATACAGAGACCTTATACACTAGATACAGAGACCTATAGCTACTGTGATACAGAGACCTATACTACTGTGATACAGAGACCTATAGCTACTGGGAAACAGAGACCTATAGCTACTGTGATACAGAGACCTATACTACTGGATACAGAGACCTAGTAGCTACGTGATACAGAGACCTAGCTACTGGATACAGAGACCTAAGCTACTTAAGAAACTATGTGATACAGAAGATACTGATACAGAACTGTACTGTGAACAAGACATAGCATGACAATACTGAGCTATTGATACAGAGACCTATAGCTACTGTGTTAACAGGACCTATAGCGACTGTGTATACAGAGACCTAGCTACTTGTGATAAGAGACCTAGCTACTGTGATACAGAGACCTATAGCTACTGTGATACAGAACATAGCTACTGTGATACAGAGACCTAGCACTGTGATACAGAGACCTATAGCTACTGTGATACAGAGACCTACGACTTGTATACAGAGACCTAGCTACTGTGATACAGAGACCTAGCTACTGGATACAGAGACTCATAGCTACTGTGATACAGAGACCTATAGCTACTGTGATACAGAGACCTAGCTATGTGAACAAGACATCTATGGATAGAGAGACCTAGCTACTGTGATACAGAGACCTAGCTACTGGGATACAGAGACCTAGCTACTGTGAATACAGAGACCTATACTACTGTGATACAGAGACCTAAGCTACTGGCTCAGAGATTAGCTACTGTGATACAGAGACCTAGCTACTGTGATACAGAGACAATAGCTACTGTGATACAGAGACCTAGCTACTGTGATAGAGCCTAGCTACTGTATACAGAGACTAAAGCATGTGATACAGAGACCTATAGCTACTGTGATACAGAGACTAATAGCTACTGTGTTACAGAGACCTATACTCTATGATACAGAGACCAATACTGTGATACAGAGACCTATATACTACTGAATCAGAGCCCTATACTACTCTGGATATCAGAGACCTATAGCTACTGTGATACAGAGACCTAGGCACTGTATACAGAGACCTTAGTGTACGACTAGCATGTGATACAGGACATAGCTACTGTGATACAGAGACCTATATACTTGGGATACAGAGACCTAGCTACTGTGCATAAGAGACCTATAGCTACTGTGATACAGAGAACCATAGTACTGTGATACAGAGACCATATGCACGGAACAGGACTAAGCACTGTGATACAGAGACCTAAGCTACTGTGATACAGAGAATATAGCTACTGTGATACAGAGACCTAGCTACTGTGATACAGAGACCTAGCTACTGTGAACGAGACAAAGCACTGGATACAGAGGACCTAGCATGGATACAGAGACCTAGCTACTGTGATACAGAGACCTATAGCTACTGTGATACAGAGACCTAGCTACTGTGATACAGAGACATAAGCTACTGTGATACAGAGACATATAGCTACTGGATACAGAACCTAGCACTGGGAACAGAGACAGCATGTGATACAGAGACCTATAGCTACTGTGATCAGAGCATAGCTACTGGGATACAGAGACCTATAGCTACTGTGATACAGAGACCTATAGCTACTGTGATACAGAGACCTATAGCTAGAGGATACAGACATGATAGCTACTGTGATACAGAGCATATAGCTACTGTGATACAGAAGACCATAGCTACTGTGATACAGAGACCTATAGCACTGGATAAGAGACTAGCTACTGTGAACAGAGACCTATGCTACTGTGACAGAGACTATAGCTACTGTGATACAGAGACCTATAGCTACTGTGATACAGAGACCTATAGCACTTGAAAGACCTAGCTACGTATACAGAGACCTATAGCTACTTTGTGATACAGAGACCTATAGCTACTGTGATACAGAGCCCAGCTGTGATACAGAGACTATAGCTACTGGTGATCAGAGACCTATAGACTATGATACAGAGACCTATAGTACTGTGATCAGAGACCTATAGCTACTGTGATACAGAGACCTATGCTACTGTGATACAGAGACCTAGTATCTGTGATAAGGACTCTATACTACTGTGAACAGAGACCTATAGCTACTGTGATACAGAGACCTAAGCTACTGTGATACAGAGACCTTAGCTACTGTGATACAGGACCTATAGCTACTGTTACAGAGACATAGAGCTACTGTAGTACAGAGACCATACTACTGTGATACAGGACCTATAGCTACGTGATACAGAGACCTATAGCTTACTGTGATACAGAGACTATGCTACTGTGATACAGAGACGTAATAGCTACTGTGATCAGAGCACCTAGAGCTACTGTGATACAGAGACCTATAGCTCTGTGATACAGAGACCTATAGCACTTGATACAGAACCCGTACTGTGATACAGAGAACTAGCTACTGTGATACAGAGACGTATAGCAGCTGTGATACAGAGACCTATAAGCGACTGTGATAAGAGACTATGCTACGGTGATACAGAGACCTTAGCTACTGTGATACAGAGACCTAAGCTACTAGTGATACAGAGACCTATAGCTACTGTGATACAGAGACCTATAGCTACTGTGACAGGACCTATAGACTTAGAATACAGAGACCTATAGCTACTGTGATACAGAGACCTATAGCTACTGTGATACAGAGACATATAGCTACTGTGATACAGAGACATATAGCTACTGTGATACAGAGACCTATAGCTACTGTGATACAGAGACGTAGTTACTGTGATACAGAGACCTATAGCTACTGTGATACAGAGACCTATAGCTACTGTGATACAGAGACCTAGCTACTGGGATACAGGCCTACACTAAAGTATGTGGACATCTTAATGCTACAGCATACAATGACATTCTAGACAATTCTGTGCTTCCAACTTTTTTTATTTTTGTATTTAACTAGGAAAGTCAGTTAAGAACAAATTCTTATTTACAATGACGGCCTCCCTAAAGGCAAAAGGCCTCCTGCGGGAACAGGGGTTGGGATTAAAAATAAAATATAAATATATAATAAAAAATTTAAAAAACACACATCACGACAAGAGAGGCAACACAACAGTACATAAAGAGAGACCTAATACAACAACATAGCAAGGCAGCAACACATGACAAAACAGCATGGTAGCAACACAACATGGTAGCAGCACAGAAACATGGCACAAACATTATTGGGCACAGACAACAGCACAAAGGTCAAGAAGGTAGAGACAACACATCACACAAAGCAGCCATAACTGTCAGTAAGAGTGTCCATGATCGAGTCTTTGAATTAAGAGATTGAGATGAAACTGTCCAGTTTGAGTGTTTGTTGCAGCTCGTTCCAGTCGCTAGCTGCAGCGAACTGAAAAGAGGAGCGACCCAGGGATGTGTGTGCTTTGGGGACCTTTAACAGAATGTGACTGGCAGAACAGGTGTTATATGTGGAGGATGTGGGCTGCAGTAGATATCTCAGATAGGGGGAAGTGAGGCCTAAGAGGGTTTTATAAATAAGCATCAACCAGTGGGTCTTGCGACGAGTATACAGAGATGAGCAGTTTACAGAGGAGTATAAAGTGCAGTGATGTGTCCTATAAGGAGCATTGGTGGCACATCTGATGGCAGAATGGTAAAGAACATCTAGCCGCTCAAGAGCACCCTTACCTGCTGATCTACAAATGATGTCTCCGTAATCTAGCATGGGTAGGATGGTCATCTGAATCAGGGTTAGTTTGGCAGCTGGGGTGAAAGAGGAGCGATTACGATAGAGGAAACCAACTATAGATTTAACTTTAGCCTGCAGCTGTGATATGTGCTGAGAGAAGGACAGTGTACCATCTAGCCATACTCCCAAGTACTTGTATGAGGTGACTACCTCAAGCTCTAAACCCTCAGAGGTAGTAATCACACCTGTGGGGAGAGGGGCATTCTTCTTACCAAACCACATTACCTTTGTTTTGGAGGTGTTCAGAACAAGGTTAAAGGAAGAGAAAGCTTGTTGGACACTAAGAAAGCTTTGTTGTAGAGCACTTAACACAACATCCGGGGAGGGGCCAGCTGAGTATAAGACTATCATTTGCATATAAATTAATGAGAGTGCTTCCTACTGCCTTAGCTATGTTGTTGATGTAAATTGAGAAGAGCGTGGCAGTGGCTGAAACAGCAGATTTTCTGACTTTATACACTGCACTCAGAGAGGTAGTTAGCAAACCAGGCCAAAGACCCCATAGAGACACCAATACTCCTTAGCCAGCCCACAAGAATGGAATGGTCTAACGTATCAAAAGCTTTGGCCAAGTCAATAAAAATAGCAGCACAATATTGCTTAGAATTAAGGGCAATGGTGACATCATTGAGGACCTTTAACTTAGTGGCAACAGTTTGGGGAAGGCCCTTTCCTGTTTCAGCAGACAATGTCCCRGTGCACAAAGCYAGGTCCATACAGAAATGGTTTGCCGAGATCTGTGTGGAAGAACTTGACTGGCCTGCACAGAGCCCTGACCTCAGCCCCATCAAACACATTGGAACACATTGGAACACTGACTGCGAGCCAGGCCTAATTGCCCAACATCAGTGACAGACCTCACTAATCCTCGTGACTGAATGGAAGCAAGTCCCTGCAGAAATGTTCCAGCATCTAGTGGAAAGCCTTCCTAGAAGAGTGGAGGCTGTTATAGCAGCAAGGCGGGGACCAACTCCATATTAAGGCCCATGATTTTGGAATGAGGTGTTCGACGAGCAGGTGTCCACATACTTTTGTAGTGTCGCTACTGTGATACAGAGACCTAGCTACTGTGATACAGAATGTGGTCTGAGGAGAAGAATGTATTTGGCTTGCAGACTAGTGTCTGCATGATAAGCATGATAAGATTCTAGCCTGACGAGTGATTTTGAAAATAAAACAAGCTTACTGGGGCAGCCTGGCCTCACTGAAGAAGCAAAGCCAGAAAAAAAGCCATATTACAACCTATGTGTTGTGATAATTGTGTTGTTTGCTCTATAACCTGTTAGTTCATATGCCTTGCGACCGTAATATATAGGCCTAAAGGCCGAGACAATAAGAAGACACAGTGGCAGAATAAATTAAACCACACCTTTGTTTCATCACAAAATCGGAGAGCAACCTCTGTTGGGTGAACTCCACAAGGCATAATTGCATGTAACAAACAGTTACATGACCTAATTCAAGAAAGCGGCAATTTTAGTTAGCTAGCCACCGGAGGACAACAACACAACGAGATGCAACAATTCAAGTTGTTTCTGTGAATTACGTATCGCTCTCAATGTGATGTGATAGGAGTGAAGCCAAATCCAAACTGGCTTCRCTTAACACCTTTTTGCCAGGACCATTCACAGTTCGCTTTCTCAGTTTAGCTCAATGGTATTATTATAATAATTTRTTTATCAAGCGAGTCCAAATGCTCACTGGCTTCCCTTGCATTCAATCGTATGGGCGGCAACAATGCCATACTCTTTTAGACCAGACAGCATCAGATACAGTTGAAGTCGTAAGTTTACATACACTTAGGTTGGAGTCAGTAAAACTCGTTTTTCAACCACTCCACAAATTTCTTGTTAACAAACTAGAGTTTTGGCAAGTCGGTTAGGACATCTACTTTGTGCATGACACAAGTAATTTTTCCAACAATTGTTTACAGACAGATTATTTCACTTATATTTCACGGTATCACAATTCCAATGGGTCAGAAGTTTACATACACTAATTTGACTGTGCCTTTAAACAGCTTGGAAAATTCCTGGCTGTAGAAGCTTCTGACAGGCTAATTGACATAATTTGAGTCAATTGGAGGTGTACCTGTGGATGTATATCAAGGCCTACCTTCAAACTCAGTGCCTCTTTGCTTGACATCATGGGAAAATCAAAAGAAATCAGCCAAGACCTCAGAACAAATTGTAAACCTCCACAAGTCTAGTTCATCCTTGAGAGCAATTTCCAAACGCCTGAAGGTACCACGCTCATGTGTACAAACAATAATACGCAAGTATAAACACCAGCCATTATACCGCTCGGGAAGGAGACACGTTCTGTCTCCTAGAGATGAACGTACTTTGTCGCGAAAAGTGCAAATTAATCCCTGAACAACAGCAAAGGACCTTGTGAAGYTGCTGGAGGAAACAGGTACAAAAGTATTTATATCTACAGTAAAACGAGTCCTATCTCGACATAACCTAAAAGGCCGCTCTGCAAGGAAGAAGCCATTGCTCCAAAATCGCCATAAAAAAGCCAGACTACGGTTTGCAACTGCACATGGGGACAAAGATCGTACTTTTTGGAGAAATGTCCTCTGGTCTGATGAAACAAAAATAGAACTGTTTGGCCATAATGACCATCGTTATGTTGGAGGAAAAAGGGGGAGGCTTGCAAGCCGAAGAACATCATCCCAACCGTGAAGCACGGGGGTGGCAGCATCATGTTGTGGGGGTGCTTTGCTGCAGGTGGGACTGGTGCACTTCACAAAATAGATAGCATCATGAGGAAGGACAATTATGTGGATAAGACATCAGTCAGGAAGTTAAAGCTTGGTCACAAATGGGTCTTCCAAATGGACATTGACCCCAAGCATACTTCCAAAGTTGTTGCAAAATGGCTTAAGGACAACAAAGTCAWGGTATTGGAGTGGCCAWCACAAAGCCCTGACCTCAATCCTATAGAASATTTGTGGGCAGAACTGAAAAAGCYTGTGCGAGKAAGGAGGCCTACAAACCTGACTCAGTTACACCAGCTCTGTCAGGAGGYATGGGCCAAAWWTCASCCAACTTATTGTGGGAAGCTTGTGGAAGGCTACCCAAAACTTTTGAGCCAAGTTAAACAATTTAAAGGCAATGCTACCAAATACTAATTGAGTGTATGTAAACTTCTGACCCACTGGGAATGTGATGAAAGAAATAAAAGCTGAAATAAATAATTCTCTATAATATTATTCTGACATTTCACATTCTTAAAATAAAGTGGTCATCCGAACTGACCTAAGACAGGGAATTCTTACGAGGATTTAATGTCAGGAATTGTGAAAAACTGAGTTTAAATGTATTTGGCTAAGGTGTATGTAATTTTCTGACTTCTGGCCTACACATAAAGAGACAGAGGAGCGCTGTTTTGCTCACTCGGATGCTTTCTTGCGTGGAATACATTCAGCCAGTTGCGAATTGAAGGACAATTATGAAACACAGACACGAAAGACTACATTATTTTATGTTTATTTGTATTTTAGGTAATTTTTTGGGGGGGCATCCATGAAAACACCCCACTGCCGGCCTCAGAGCAATGCAAAATAATACTTTACGTATCCCCCCCACCCCTCCTTGCCCTTAGAACAGCCTCAATTCGTCGGGGCATGGATTCTACAAGGTGTCGAAAGCGTTCCACAGGTATGCTGGCCCATGTTGACTCCAATGCCTCCCACAGTTGTGTCATGTTGGTTGGATGTCCTTTGGGAGGTCGACCATTCTTGATACACACGGGACACTGTTGAGCGTGAYAATCCAGCACCGTTGCAGTTCTTGYCACAAACCGGTGCACATGGCACCTACTACCATACCCCGTTCAAAGGTACTTCAATCTTGTGTCTTTCCCATTCATCTTCTGAATGGCACACATACACAATCCATGTCTCAATTGTCTCAAGGCTTAAAAATCCTTCTTTAACCTGTATCCTCCCCTTCATCTACACTGATTGAAGTGGATTTAACAAGTGACACCAATAAGGGATCATAGACTGACCAGGTGAAAGCTATGTCACGGAAAGAGCAGGTGTCCTTAATGTTTTGTACACTCAGTGTATGATACCTACTAATGATGTAGTTACTTGAGACAGAAACAAAAGTGGGGAGGATGGGTGGAAGTAATCCACTACAGTCTAGCAATCCAAAGGTTGCATGTTCGAGTCGCATCGGGGACAACTGTAGCATTTTAGCTTCCCTTAACCCTTATTCTAAACTAAACCCAATTCACCTAACCTGCTACCTTTTGTCTTTAGTTCCCCTAACCACCAACATCAATAATTCTCCCTTGTTGTTATAGCGCAARTTGGTCTCAGATAAAGACGTGTAATACTACACATCCTCAAAGATGTATGATGAGTTACATCATCCAATTCGTATGCTATTGTATGACCGGGTAAGACGTACGCGGACAGAGAAAATATTTTTGACCCAATATTACAGTACAGCCTGTTTCTCACCTTGTACCACTTGACCACTGTGTGGATGTGCGTGTGTGTGCATGGTGTGTGTGCATGGTGTGTGTGCATGGTGCGTGCGCATGGTGCATGCCCATGGTGCATGCGCATGGTGCATGCGCGTGTGTATCTTATGTTGGCGTGTGCTTGATTGTTCTCACCTTGTACACATTGATGGGAATATCGATCACAATGTGCAGCAGGTCTCCCAGCGCCAGGCTGGCGATGAGAATGTTGGGGCCGTTGCGCATGCCCTTGTTCTTGTAGATGATTCTTAGGAGCGTGAAGTTCCCGATAATACCGACTATGAACACGAGACACGATACCACAGTGTTGATGTACTTAAATGTGTCTCTGATCTCGGTAGGCCCCGAGCACATCGGCGGTAAAGGCCGCATGTGCCGAGGAGCGGAGACATTGGCGTTGAACCTCGCCAGGCTCTCTCTACCAGAGACTACTGGTTTCTGTGTGGCGGACGGCAGGACTTCTGGTTGGTTGGGCTCGTTGGCTTGTCCGGTAACCACGAGGAGATGTCCCGCCAGGAGAACCAGCGGGAAACAGATGAACAAGGTCTTCGTCATAATCATTCTTGATCTCTCATTGGCTGCTCTGAAACGTGAAATCTTTAGGCTGTCATTTCAAAACAGGAACACAGCCCAAAATATCCCCCCCACCAATTGCATCTAAGAGTTCAATGTAACGAGACATGAGCAGGTGAATGTCAGAAGAAAACACTTTTCTTACCTGCAAGATGGAAAAATGCTTCTCTTAAGATACCTTGAGTAACAGTTTGCTTTGGTAGGCCTCCTCTCCCAGTTGAGAATAAAACGTTTGAAAACGACTTCCCCAACTTATATAGAAGGGCAGTAATGGTTACAGAAAAAAACGGAATTATTCCAAATTTATGTCATGGTTATCTTGTCCAAACGCTCCTCATCAATTCTCTTCCCACGTCCACATGATGTTTTGATGTTGATCCTTGTCTGGTAGTTGTTGGCATGTGTGCTCTGCTAGMTCTAAAGTTTAAACATATGTTATATCTCAGTGAGACAAAAAACAGGTCAAATAGCCCAAAAAGTTATAGAAAATGAACCAAAATGTCCAATTTGATGGTACAGACTTCTATCCTTTTCTGGTCCCGTTACCCTACTGGCTCCGTGCGCAGACCACAGTCTAACAACTTTAAATCCTTGGGCACTGTCATCCGTTACAGCGATTACTGCCTCCACTTGACCCCTCCCTTCTTCAGAGAGAAAGAACAATCCAGTGGATAGAATTTAGTGTATGCCAGCGGGATAGCTGCTTAAAACGTATTTATTGTTCAATAAAGTGAGGGGAAGAACATATTTTATGACCGTGGAACTTTGTGCCCTGTTACGACTGTGACTGAGGTGCATCTTGTCACCATGGGACAGGAGTCAGGGCAAGACCTCTCAGATTATAGCCTTTGGCCATTTTACAGGAATTCCTCCATCCAACTGAAAAACAGCTGAAAGGTTAGGCTTGTCTGGATTTTTCCTGATTTCGAGTTATGGAGTTCAAAATCCTGTATTTATCTTAACCACGGTTTGGGAGATAATAATATATTCGATTCTGTAGGATCTATATTCTATCCACACCTGCGGCTGTTTGCCGAGAGCTGTACTGTTACCTGCCATAATACRGTCACTACCAGATGGGTTTATTCTTGTGATTGATCACCGTCCCAGAGGTAGAGAGGGAGAGCATTGCATTGGTCCTCATCGTCAAAATGAATTAGAATAACTTACCTGGTCTCTTTCACTCTGCTCATATCTGCTCTCTCGCCTCTCTGCAAGAAACACACAAACCTTTCGGTAACTCACAGGAGTCCCACCACAGGGACTTGGTATGTGTGTGTTTTGTGTGTTTTTTCTAGAGAGGAATAGAGCCCACATTCCAGTCTTCAGACTGGAGTCCATGAACCCTAGACCATGTTTATACAGTTATGCTTCCCTTATCCAGCCTCTTTCACCAAGATGAGTGAGTGAGTGTAGCATTGTGGTTTTGCGAGCGTGCGTGTGTTCAGTAATGTTGTCTGCGCTGTAAACAAAGTGGCCTTTCTTACCAAACTGTATGAGGAGAGAATGCTCTGGTGTCTGTCTGTCTGGGCAGAGGCATACAGGCTGTTATCAACCAAAAATAAACGAATAACATTACTGACGTCCTACGAAGGAGCGACAGTTTCCCGCTCACTCTCTCACACCCCAAATCTAATTCCTCAGTCCTCCTTCTCCCCAGCTCCATAACCTCTTTTTCCTCCTTCCTTCCTCAGCTTGTCCTTTTGCACGTTCTTGTCTCTTTCTTTCTTTCTGCCCCCCTCCATCCCACCTCTTTTCTCGGTCTCCTCTTAACATTTTCACAAGCTTCACATTTCCCTTCTTTTAATTCCTTACCTCAGCCACACTTCTGTCTTTTACTTACTTCCCTCTTTTATAATGCTCTTTTAGCTTTTGTTCGTGGTTGTATCTTGCGCGCGAGAGACGGTAGTTCTTTGTTACTTCATTCCCCCCACCTTCACTACCCTTCCTCAACCGATCCCCACCACAGTCTGCGCTCACGCATGACCCCCCCCACTCCACAACCCAAATCTAATTCCTCAGTCCTCCTTCTCCCAGCTCCATAACTCTTCCTCCTTCCTCCCCAACCCAATCTAATTCCTCAGCCTCCTTCTCCCAGCTCCATAAACTCTTCTCCCTTTTTCCTCTACCTACACCCCAATCTAATCTAGTCCCTCCTCTCCCAGCCATAACCTTCTACCTCCCTCCCCACACCCCAAATCTAATTCCTCAGTCCTCCTTCTCCCCAGCTCCATAACTCTTCTCCCTTCCCTCCCCAGGCCGCACCTTTCTACTTCCGCATCTGCAATATACTGCGGGCATATAAGTATATCGTTGGTTTATTTGAAAGAAAAGGAAATAAAAAGTTGACTAAGTTTTTGTTCCCGCCAACTGCAGCCCTCCTGATATTTGCCTTTAAAGAATTGTCCCCATTGGCAAAATTACTTTTTGATACCSCTGCTTTAGGACAATGGAGAGTTTTGTGAGCGATGTCTGAAACAAGTGAATACAGTCTCAACCAGGACCCCTCCTTGGACATCCAACAGAGTCTGATCTTTCACCCCAATAGCCCTAAGCCATGTTCCCAGTCCTGCTGAGTCATGTCTTGTGTGACCTAGGCCACACACACGCGCGCACACACACATGCAGCTTAGTACTCTAGTGTGCCTCTAGCCCTGGAACTCTAACCTCTAACCCCTGGCCTTCGAACAGCAAAATAGACTTTTAGAATCAAATCAAGAGGTTGAAACTCCTGACAGATAACGCAGATTGACACACCACCCCTACAGAGTGGCAATGGGAAGTCCTGGCGCTTTGTCTTTGCACAGACACAAGCACACCCAGAGTCAGGACTCGCTGCAGGGAAAGCTGGATGTTCCTTGTTGAAACGGAGCAACAGAAGCATCACTTGTTTCACACAACACTCATAGACTGTTTCTGTATATTGTTTGGRGCTTGGAGCAAATAACATTGGTAGGGTAAACATGAGTTACTGTAGGTTATGTTGGGAGATGAGGAGCATAAGACCCAAAGCTGGATGAAAATCCTTCTTAGATATTGTACACCACAAAAGTACAAATAGTACCTTTTTTTTATACTCTTTTGAACAACTTCTGATAAGTTGACTTATTTCACCAGTCTCAAATCAAACTGCATGAGTGAGACGAAGAGAGATGGGTTGATGCACATGCAGAGTGAGAGAAGTGTGAATTGGGACAATGGAGAATAGATATGTGTATATATATGASAGAGATAAAGCAATGGATAGATGGATACAATAGATTAGGAGTTGGACTAAGGATGTGTTGACACAGTACACATAGAAGGGTTTAGAGATGTGGCCAGAGGGTTCTAGGATGGATCATTATACAAGAGTTRCATGTGGATACCATGAATGCTCGGAGTGAACAACCTCCCTTTGTCTCCGAGAAAAACATTCACCCCTGAACAACAAAAAAAGAAGAGAGCGAGCGAAGAAAAGAGTGCGTCTGGAGGGAACTTTTGCCCCAGGCACTGGTGTTTTTAAGTTGTGGAATCAAATGTAATTCGGACAGACTGCCCACCCCTTCTTGTGTCCATACAGGTGTGTGTGTGTGAGGATACACACCTTAACCAGAAGATATGGGGACGATACATTTCCCTGTACTGAGCATTTCCCAAATGGGCAGAGGTCATTAAAATAGCCAGCGTTTAGAATGCCCAAATGTGTCATGGGAAGAGCAGTGTACCAAATGTTTTTTACACTCAGTGTAGATCCCGTACATACTGGTCTTGACGAGGAGAAGAAGAAAAAAGGAGGTGGAGAGGGAGGTTCTCTTCTGCACTGTTCAACCAATCCAGTCAATGTGGAGGAGGAGTTAAAGATGGTGCGTCCAAAAGCAGAAGTCGGCATCACGGGCTGTCTTCCCATTTCCCCTGGAAACRGGAACATCCGCTTGTCGGGGACTCGGCCGAGGCTATGTCATAGCTGGCACACCTTTCTTTCTGATGGCATCTTTGAATCTTAAAATTGGTCACAAAAAAAAACTGAGGGAGGTTGATCAGAAATTCTGTTACCAAACTTTGCATCTGCACAGTTCTTCCAGTGAATGTGTTMTGTTTACAATGTGTCGTTGTAAATTGGTAAAAGTAGTCCTCGTGCATACAGTAGAGTTGTATGGATTGTTAAACTTTGAAATCAATGCTTTTTGTTTAGTATACATTTAGGTGAAAAATCTGAGTCCTAGCTCGAATTCTGTTCCCATGGAATTGACCATTACTGAACCAGGCMTGCTTTATACATGCTCGTATGTGAACACTGTCATATGAAAGGCGAGTACASTTCTATGGTGAGAAGTTTAACTCAACTTTTCCCATGACATTTGAGAAGGAACTGACGTGATGTTGCGTGTCAATCGATTACTGAACTTTAAACCTCATTAGAAAAATATAAAACCAATCAATCTCCAATCAGATAAGAGTAACACAGACCTGAATCCTCAAACTAACCATCACCACTTTATGGTAATCTAATGGATGCCTATCAGGGATCTTTGCTTTTTTACCTGTCCTGCTCTTTCACATCAGAGCAGATGGAGCCAGAGGGAGTTAGCATGGAGTGGCACAGTCACACTGGACTACTGTAACAGAAATGGGCTACATTTTTGGCTAACACCACTGAAATGTGCAAAAATTACTTTTAGTCATATTGTTTAACTGGCGTTCTTTATCAATTAGAAGAGTGATCATTTATGTAGATTTGAAGTGATCATCACACGCGACTCATGCACATAGCATAAAGACAAACTTACCAGCTGCAACACCACAGATGACCAACTACCACACACGCATGTACACACACACACACGCGCGCTGGCGCATGCGCGCGCACACACCACACAACCACACACGACACACACCACAACACACACACCCGCACACAACACACACACACACACACACACACACACACACACACACACACACACACCACACACACACACACAAACACAACACACACACACACACACACACACCACACACACACACACAACACAGTGTGTTCAGAAGGGTCCAGATGTATTAAGGTCAGTAATGACATTAGGAAGCAGTGGGTCTGACTTATAAGTTAACACCCATTCAATTTACTCTCTCTCTCTCTTCCACCATCTTTTCTTGGCCGCCATATCTCCACACACACACACATCACACAACACACACCACCTACACACAACACACCACACCACACACACACACACACATCACACACAACAATCACACAACACACACACACACCACACACACACCACACACAAATCCCACAGCACATGCACACATCAACGCCCACACACAAAGACGACAAGGCCCTCTCTTGTCTTGTCGCCTCCAGGCCCCACAGAGGCCCCCTTGATGGTCCACATTGTATCATCAATTCTCCTGTGGATTAAGTCTTCATTCCTGCGCCTAACCTACTTACATCTCATTCTACAGAGGTTCTGCCTCTTCCCCTCCTCATTTGCTATTTTATGTTGGCATTTAGAGGCAGAGATGAATGTGTTGTTTTGACAGTACTGGCAGTACCATGGAGGCTGGCTGAAGGGGAGGAGACTCATAATAAATGCCTGGAATGTACCCCGTTCTTCCCCATATTAAGGTGCCACCAACTCTCGCTGTGCTGCATGCCAGTTCGCGTCCGGGCGGTCAGGGCCGGCCTTGTTGGAAAGGTCACGGGAATGCTGGAGAGGTCATGGAACCTAAAGATGGAGGACAGGCGAAAAGGCCACAGTCGTCTGCTTGCCCCACTCTCGAACCTCTGTCTCAGTGTGGCCCCGGTGCTTAATCTGTTTATTACTCACTGATACACAGGGTAAACGAGAAGAGACAAGAAGGAGTCAAGAAGAAGGGGAGGGAGATGCATAGAGAGACAGAGGAGGGCAGAGGGATAGGGAGGGAGATAGAGAGACAGAGGGGCAGGGGAGGGAGATAATCAGAGAGACAGAGGGGGCAGTGGAGGTATGATGACAGAGGGGCAAGGGGAGGGAGCTGATAGGAGAGACAGAGGAGCAGAGGGAATAGGGGAGGGAGAATAGAGAGACAAAGGGGCAGGGAGGGAGATAATAGAGAGACAGAGGGCGAGTGGAGAGATGAGACAGAGGGGCAGGGGAGGGAGATGATAGAGACAGAGGGACAGAGGGATAGGGGAGGGAGATGATAGGGACAGAGGGACAGGGGAGGCGAGATGACAGAGGGCAGGGGAGGGAGATGATAGAGACAGAGGGACACGAGGGATAGGGGAGGGAGATGATAGGGAGCAGAGGGACGAGGGGAGGGAGATGACAGAGACAGAGGGACAGAGGGAGGAGGGAGATGATAGGGACAGAGGAGGGAGATGACAGAGACAGAGGGACAGGAGAGGCGAGATGATAGAGACAGAAGGGGCAGGAAGGAAGGGAGATGACGAGAGACAGAGGGATAGGAGGGAGGGAGATATAGAGCAGAGGGAAGGTACAGAGATGAATAGAAGGACAGAGGAGGGAGATGATAGCAGACAGCTAGGGGCAGAGAGGAGATGTAGGACAGAGGCAGAGGGCAGAGATGAAAGAGACAGAGGGGCAGAAAGGGAGGGAATGATGAGAGAGAACAGGAGGCGGATGCAGTACGAGGAAGCGAGAAATAGAGACGATGTAGGGAAGACAGGATGGGAGGGAGATGATAGAGACAGAGGGCAGAGGGAGGGAGATGTAAGAGACAGAGGGAGGCAGAGGACGAGGGAGATATGGACAGAGACCAGGGGCAGGCGGAGGGAGATGATAGAGACAGAGGACGAGGCAACTAGGGGAGGGAGAGATAGAACGAGGAACAGGAGGGATAGGCAGGACAGGGGATAGGGAGGAGATGAAGAGCGCGGGAGAGGGGGTGAGTATGAAAGGAGCAAGGGGATGAGAGAAGACGGGGTGAGAGACAGACAGAGATAGGGAGGAGAAACAAGGAAAGGAGATGATAGAAGGAATGAGAGAGGAAATTTATTGAATTGAAATACAATTCTATGACAGATGGCAAATTGGTTAGCCGGCTCTGTCACTAATAATGATATGACCTCAAGGCTGCCTGTCTGTCATATTCTAACTGCAAATTAAACATCTCCTTATCCTCCAGCTTTTTCCTTTTCCACTGCAGTCATTATCACCAGAATTTGACCCCCGTGCAAGACTGGGGTACAATGTGTAAAGATGTCCTTTGTCCCTGTCACAACACTGACTCATCTATTACTGGAAGGCTAAAATAGAGTCACACATGTTTGAATTACTTTTATATTAGGCAGTTCGTGTTAAGCAGCCATATAGCATATATGGAAGGAACCTCAAAATTGGTTCAAAGGTCGCTGACTTATGAGCCCAGCACACACATCCAGTAATCACAACAACGGACCACACACGCACGCACACACCACCACAGAGTAGTTAGCTTGTAGCAGACAATGGTTGCCTGAGGCAGGGTTTTGGGGTTAATTAAGGTATTAATAATTGGAAGTTGTATGGCGGTGCTTGCCAAATATGGGCGTTTTAAAGCACATTACAACACAATGCAAAGCAGTGTTTAGTTGAATGGTTGGTTGCGCAGAATGTCAGCGTTTGGCACCATGAAAAGAACAACCAACACGACACACACACAGCACAACCACCACACACACACCACTACACCACACACAAACCACACACTACACCACACCACACACACACACACACACAGTGCATTCCGCCTGTTCGAATGGCCTTTTTCCTACTTGTTATTGGCTGTATGGTCGGCGGGTCAGCTTATTAAACATTGAGGCCACGTTGAATGAGATGGGGGTCCCCATAACAGTCAGCCTATTACCGTAAAGAATAGTGTTATTAGTTATCTGATGCGTGGGTGAGAATGTACTGAGCTGTGTATGTTTGCGTGTGTGCGTTGAATGAATTAACGCAGTGTTATACACTGTAACCAGCAGCTGCATTGAGAGGCCCAGTGACACCACAAAGAGAGGCTCACATATCTTTTTTAAAGGGTATTTTAAGGGTCAGTATGTTATTTCATGTAAAAAGAAAAAAGGCTGCCAATGACCCCCCCCCCCCAGTAAATTAACTGCAGGCCAATAGTTTTGTTCCCTTACGTGGGCCATTTGTACAAAGGGAAACACACACGCATACAAACCCACGCTGTGAGTGTATGCGCGTACGTGTAGATGCGTGTGTGGGAGTCTGGGGAGAGGGGGAACCAAACCTGTGTAACTGGGTCAAAAGAGAGAGAGATCCTTCAAACCTGTTCCTGGAGAGTTACTGTCCTGTAAGTTTTCACTCCAACCATAATCTAGCACACCTGATTCTAATAATTAGCTAGTTGACGAGGTAAATGGGGTTGGGGTGAAAGCCTACAGGAGGGTAGCTCTCCGGGAACAGGGGTTATGCAACTAACAGTAACAGCATTGTGTAGCTGGAGAGAAGACGATGAAGTGATACGGAGTCTCATGCCTTTACGCATGTGACACTCATCTTGTGGATTACTTACACTCGTCCTTTTTCTACATTTGTTTGTTCCACTTTCCATTTGCGATGGCTCAGTTTAGCGTTGTGGGAGACAGTGAGTCAGCTAACCCAGGTCCTCTGTGTGTGTCTTTATTTTCACTGCATGGAGACCAATTGTCCACTTAAGAGAAAATAAGGAAAGTGAAAATGTACTGCAGAGGTTTTCAACCCTACGAGGTCCGAAGACTGCTGGTTTTCTGTTCTACCTGATAATTAATTGCACCCACCAGGTGTCCAAGGTCTAAACCAGTCCCTGATTAGAGGGCAGCACTGGGGGGAAAACACAGTGGAACTGGCTTTGTGGTCCAAAGTGGAGTTTGAGGGATGTTTTGAATTGAGTAAATGTAATACAGTACATACTGAGTGAGTAGTGAGTAGAACAGTGAATCCAGACTACATTAGCTCACTGACCTACAGAACGCGCTTTTGTGTGGCACGCATGTCTGTCTGTGCATGTCTGCATGCTCAGCCCTGCTCAAGGTCAGCCCAGTTGTCCTTGCGATTCACAGTCTAAACAGAGGCTTTCAGACCACTGTCTCTGTCTGTCCCCATCACCAGTCCACTCATCTCCTCTGACAACACAGTCACAACCATGTCGGAGAGCACTGCTGAAATGACCTTATTTTCTCTCTCCGTCTCCCCCCCCCCCTCCCTCATCTGCGTGTGTGTGTTCTGTCCCAAGGCAGGACATTTTAAATCAGGCGTCCGAGGGGGAAACTGATATCGCTATATTTAAAAACAGATTTATTCCTTATCTGGAGCAGCAATACAGAGTGGAAGCCGTGACAGAGGTTTAGAGAGCGAGAGAGAAAGAGAGGTTTCAGGGACTTATTCAGTGAGGACCACCCCACTAATAGGTCATACAGTACCAAGGCCAGAGCTCCAGATACTGTTCATTCTAGGTAACTACACTGACCTCCTCAATCAAACASAGGGGTTCCCCCCCTTCCAGCATTGGGGAACATCCCGCGCCCCCACCACGTCTATTTCTATGTGCACAAGCCCTGTTCATGACAGAAACTGTTCCCACCCGTCTGGTTGTCGGAGAGAACATATATACCAGTCAAACGTTTGAACCCACTTAATTTCTTTAATTACTTGTCACTTTTATCTCTTATTATTATCCTTTTTTTTTTTAAACTGCGCTGTTGGTTAGGGGGACTCGTAAGTAAGGGACTCGTACCTGTTGTATTTGGCGCATGTGACTAATACAATTTGATTTGACCTACTCATTCAACAGTTTTTTTTTTTTACTATTTTCTACATTGTAGAATACTAGTGAAGACATCAAAATGATGAAATAACACATATGGAATCATGTAGTAACCAAAAAAAGTGTTAAACGAATCAAAATATATTTTATATTTGAGATTCTTCAAAGTAGCCACCCAACCCCATTGGGGTGAGGTCGGGTGGTTGTGGAGTCCAGTTCATCTGATACAGCACTATATCACTCTACTTCTTGGTCAAATAGCTCTTCCACAGCCTGGAAGTTTGTTTGGTCATTGTCCTGTTGAAAAACGAATTATAGTCCTACTAAGCGCAAGCCAGATGGGATGGCGTATCGCTGCAGAATGATGTGGTAGCCATGCTGGTTAAGTGTGACTTGCATTCTAAATACATCACTGACAATGTCCCCAAAAAAGCACCCCCATACCATCACACCTCCTCCTCCATGCTTCACGTGGGAACTACACATGCGGAGATAATCCGTTCACCTACTCTGCATCTCAAGGACACAGCGTTTGGAACCAAAAATCTCAAATTTGGACTCATCAGACCAAAGGACAGATTTCCACCGGTCTAATTGCTCGTGTTTTTTAGATGGGCTTTTGACAATTGACCTCAGGATCTCGTCACGGTATCTCTATGCATTCAAATTGCCATCGATAACATGCAARTGTGTTTGTCCGTAGCTTATGCCTGCCCATATCATAACCCCACTGCCACCATGGGGCACTCTGTTCACAACGTTGACGTCAGCAAACCGCTATACACGTGGTCTGCGGTTGAGGCCGGTTGGACCTATTGCCAAATACTCTAAAGCGACATTGGAGGCGGCTTATGGTAGATAAATTAATATTAAAATTCTCTTGCAACAGCTCTGGTGAACATTCCTGCAGTAAGCATGTCAAACTGCACATTTTAGAGTGGCCTTTTATTGTCCATAGCACAAGGTGCAACTGTGTAATGATCATGCTGTTTAATCAGCTTCTTGATATGCCACACCTGTCATGTGGATGGATTATCTAGGCAAAGAAGAAATGCTCACTAACAAGGATGTAAAGAAATATGTGCACAAAATTGAGAAATAAGCTTTTTGTGCACATGGAAAAATGTTGGGATATTTCATTTCAGATCATTAAACATGGGACCAACACTTTACATGTTGCGTTTATATTTTTGGTCAGAGTATATGATTTTTTGGGGGAGCCCCCCTTGCCGACAGCTCACGCCCCCGCCAGAGGGCACACCCCACAGTTCGCGAACCACTGATCTAGCAGACCATAGACAACCAATTGCGTGATCTGAGTCACGGCATCAATGCGACCCACCCGGTATTGAACCCGGGTCGACCATGCTCTTTCAGACCATGTTAGCCCACAGAATGTGAAACAAGTGACTTGGAACCAGTGATGTATGTGTTAGCGTTTTACAAGCTTATCCACAGGATCCTCCCTCCCCTGTGCCTCATGCTCTACTCAAATGATCAAATGTAGGTCATTTGTTCATTTGGGTGGGTTTTGTGTTTGTTTGGCTCGTGGCGGAGTGTACGTTTTAGATCCTCTCTGGCGTAAACCGTCAGATAAATTATCCAGCAGGCTGTTGGCCCACAAACGGATGTAACTGTCAAACTTATGAGAATCTCCCTCTAAATMATCTTCTTATCTTCATAAAAGCATTATGTGTGTTTTTCTGTGTACTGTATATCAGCTCTTTCTCTCAGGGGTTGCTATGATTTGATTTAATTGATCCGATCAACAACAACAAAAATAACGTTGAGGAATGAATCCCTAAATCCCAGGATCTGTAAATATGCTAATTGACTGGTTTGATTCTAAGCAGTGGTGTAAAGTACCTAAATAAAAATACTTTAAAGTACTACTTAAGTAGTTTTYGGGGGGTATCTGTACTTTACTATTTATATTCTTTGACAACTTTTACTTTTACTTCACTACATTCTTCACTACATTCCTATAGAAAATGATGTACTTTTTAATGATGTATTTTCCCTGACACATACATTTTGAATGCTTAGTAGGACAGGAAAATGGTCATACACTTATGGTCACACACTTATAAATGGTCACACACTTGTAAAATTCACACACTTATAAAGAGAACATCCCTGGTCATCCCTAATACCTGATCTGGCGGATTCACTAAACAAAAATGCTTTGTTTGTAAATTATGTCTGAGATAGTTGGAGTGTGCCCCTGGCTATCTGTTTGGTTTACTTAATATAAGGAATTTGGCATAATTTATACTTTTACTTTTGATACTTTAAGTGCATTTTAGCAATTKCATTTACTMTTGATACTCAAGCGTATTTAGAACCAAATACTTTTAGAGACTTACTCAAGAAGTATTTTACTGGGTGACTTTCACTTTTACTTGAGTCATTTTCTATTAATGCATCTTTACTMTTACTCAAGTATGACAATTGGGTACTMTTTCCACCACTGATTCTAAGCTACATACGGCGACAGGTAGCCTAGCACTTAAAGCATTGGGCAAGTACGTAACTGAATGGCCCTTTAACCCTAATTGCTTCTGTATGTCACTCTGGATAAGCGTCTGCTAAATCACTCAAATGTAAATGTTATCTGATAAAGCATTCCTGAATAAAGTTAGGCAAAATGTTGTCTTTTAGAAAATAGTATTTTTGTTTGAATAATATACTGTTGTTAATGTGTCTCCTTRGAGCTAATGCGCTCATTGAATGATGATTCACAAAATGCAAGTATATCCCTATCAGTCAGTGAGCACATGGCATAGTAAGGTACAGTATATTGAGAGGTACAGGGGAGGGCATACGTGTCTCAAGAGAGAATCACAAAACAGAAGCAGCAGTTTGGACTGAGACCTGCGCTCAGCTCAGGAGGTCCCTAGGGCCTGGTTCCATTTRTGGCGAGAGCTCCTCACATCTGCTCCTGTTCTCCTCCCACATGGCTACATTCCAAACCAAACAGTTATTGCCTTCCCTCTGCCCTTGGTGAAACCCCAGGTAGATCTGTAGGTAAGAGTAGGTAGAGTAGGTACAGTAGGTAAGAGCAAGTGATGGTCCGAAAATACTGAATAGAGCTTCTACCATGTCTGTCCATCGGTCTTTCAGTCCTATCAAATTAGAGGGAGCAAATCATCAAGGACACATTTGAATGGAGCCCAGACCCTGATCCCTCCAACACAATGAGCCAACCCCTTTACCCCAGGTGCAGAATGGGGAAGAATACTACCCACCATGCACCACAGCGATTGGAACCCCCCACTCTATGGCCATTGGCTCTCTGCGTGTGCGTGTGTTTCGTTGGTGAGCTTGGATTTACACATTCTGTGGACTGTTATTGGTCAATATTGGCTTTATTTGGGTTTCTAACTGAGCCTTCTCCTCTGTGAAATGACTGAACACACCAGCATTCTCAAACTTGTTCAAGTAGTGAAGCTTTGCATACCAATGATAAGAGTAAAAATACAACCATAATGGCTCAGATTCAGCAGCGTTAGAATAACAGGCATCCATACATGTCTAATAAGTCCCATGGTGTCTTTTCGTAAATAAAAGAACTAGGCACAGGCATTCCACACACACACACACACAACACACACACACACACACACACACACACACACACACACACACACACACACACACACACACACACACACACACCACACACAAAGTCGAGCGTTCACGGCAATCTTTCCCCAGCGGTCCCCTGAGTTCCCATCATCTTCTCACAAACACTCTGAAGAGGAAAACTGGGAATTTATCCACCGAAATAAAATAACAATTACATCCAAGAGCTTTTGAATTATTCATGAGTCATTGTCTGAGAGATGCTGTGTGTGTGTTTTTAGAGAGATTGTGTCGTTTAAAAAAAAAAAGTGTGCTAGATTTAGGGTCCTGGCGGAGAGTAAAATAACGCATGTGTGCAAGAGAGCGCATGCAGACACATGGTGCACAGTGCCACACTGTGGAGGAATGTGTAACTGTCTGCTCTGGGACTTGGATGAAATGACAGGTATGACAAATCCATAGCTGATATGAACGGACTGGACAGTAAGCATATTGTAGTAACTTCATATTGCCTTGATAGTCTAAGTGGAATTTTACCATATTGATTATACGATTGCGCTTATAAGACACTATTTGCTGTATCCACATAAAATGATCGTACTTATGCACACACGTCTAGTACCAGTCAAAAGTTTGGACACACCTACGCATTCAATGTTTTTTATTWATTTTTTAACAATTTTCTACATTGTAGAATAATAGTGAAGACATCAAAACTACTCTTGGAATTCTCTCAACCAGTTTCACCTGGAATGCTTTTCCAACAGTCTTGAAGGAGTTGGCTGCTTTTCCTTCACTCTGCGATCATCCGTTCACCTACACTGCGTTTCACAAAGACACGGCGGTTGGAACCAAAAATCTTAAATTTAGATGGATTTCCACCGGTCTAACGTTCATTGCTTGTGTTTCTTTGCCAAAGCAAGGCTCTTCTTATTGGTGTCTTTTAGTAGTSGTTTCTCTGCAGAAATACGACCATGAAGGCCTGATTCACGCAGTCTCCTCTGAACAGTTGATGTTGAGATGTGTCTGTTACTTGAACTCTGTGAAGCATTTATTTGGTCTGTAATCTGAGGCTGGTAACTCTAATGAATTTATCCTCTGCAGCAGAGGTAACTCTGGGTCTTCCTTTCCTGTGGAGGTCCTCATGAGAGCCAGTTTCATCATAGCGCTTGATGGTTTTTGTGACTGCACTTGAAGAAACTTTCAAAGTTCTTGAAATGTTCCGGATTGACTGACTTTCATGTCTTAAAGTAATGATGGACTGTCGTTTCTCTTTGCTTTTTTAAGCTGTTCTTGCCATAATATGGACTTGGTCTTYAAGACCAGATATGGCGATRTTCTGTATACCAACCCTACCTTGTCACAACACAACTGAAACACATTAAGGAAAGAAATTCCACAAATTAACTTTTAACAAGGCACACCTGTTAATTGCAATGCATGCCAGGTGACTACCTCATGAAGCTGGTTGAGAGAATGCCAAGAGTGTGCAAAGCTGTCATCAAGGCAAAGGGTTGCTATTTGAAGAAACTCAAATATAAAATATTTTGATTTGTTTAACACTTCTTTGGTTACTATATGATTCCATATGTGTTATTTAATAGTTTTGATGTCTTCACTATTATTCTACAATGTAGAAAATAGTAAAAAATAAAGAAAAACCCTTGAATGAGTAGGTGTACTAAAACCTTTGACCGGTAGTATAGGTTGTAATAGACCTATGGCTTTTTTCTGGTTTGGCTTCCCCGTGATTTTACCCACGCACCACTACTGCATTGTAAGGGGTTGGTTTGAGGAATTTTAAYCAGCAGAGAAGGTAATTTAGAGACCAGTCCCTGTGTACTACTATGAATAAATACACTGAACAAAAATATATAATGCAACATGTAAAGTGCTGGTTTRATGAGCTGAAATAAAAGATCCCAGAACTTTTCCATTCGCACAAAAAGCTTATTTCTTACAATGTTGTGCACAAATGTGTTTACATCCTGTTAGTAAGCATTTTCTCATTTGTCAAGATAGGCCACATCTGTGGATGGATTATCAAGAAGCTGATTAAACAGCGTGATCATTACACAGTTGCACCTTGTGCTGGAGACAATAAATGACCACTCTATTTGCAGTTTTGTCAATGTCACAGATTGAGGGAGAGTGCAATTGGCATGCCTCTTGAAGCTGMTTGAGTGAATGCCAAGAGTGTACAAAGCTGTCATCAAGGCAAAGGGTGGCTACTACATGACTCCATGTGTTATTTCATAGTTTTGATGTCTTCACTATTATTCTGCAATGTAGAAAATAGTAAAAATAAAGAAAAACCCTTGAACGAGTAGGTGTGTCCAGACTTTTGACTGGTTCTGTGTGTATTCCGGACTCCGACATTGCTCGTCCAAATATTTCTACATTTCTTAATTACACGTGTGTTAATTATAATTATATGTGTGTATTGTTAGATATTACTGCACTGTTGGAGCTAGGCACACAAGCATTTCGCTCCACCCGCAATAACATCTGCTAAATGTCTATGCGACCAATACAATTGTATTAGATAAATAAAACTGATCCGATTATATAAAGTGATCTGTAACAGAGCTTTGGTCCGRGATGCTTTATGCTAGAAACAAGCTGTAAAATACCRGGTTAAAACGTGACTGTGACTGATGCATATGGGGATGTCATTGTTTCGGTTATTTGACATTCAGGGAACGACTTTGCTTGGGAAGTAATCCAATTAGGTCACTATCACTTGATTTAGCTATTCACTTTCTGTACAATAGAACATGTTTAAACCCAGATAGCTTTTAGGGAAACACTTGTGAGTTAAAGCAGTTAAAGCTTACATGTTCTGCCTCGGTAAGCCTACTCCTGCCGGGGCTGGAAAGGGTAAGCCTACTCTGTCCGGGGTGGAAAGGTAAGCCTACTCTGTCCGGGGTGGAAAGGTAAGCCTACTCTGTCCGGGGTGGAAAGGTAAGCCTACTCTGTCCGGGGGTGAGTAGCTACTCTGTCCGGGGTGAAAGGTAAGCCTACTCTGTCCGGGGTGGAAGGTAAGCCTACTCTGTCCGGGTGGAAAGGTAAGCCTACTCCTGTCCGGGGTGGAAAAGGTAAGCCTACTCTGTCCGGGGTGGAAAGGTAAGCCTACTCTGTCCGGGTGGAAAGGTAAGCCTACTCTGTCCGGGGTGGAAAGGTAAGCCTACTCTGTCCGGGGTGGGAAAGGTAAGCCTACTCTGTCCGGGGTGGAAAGGTAAGCCTAACTTTTGGAAGTACCATGCTCAAGATTCCCAATGATGTCTCAGATGTAATTAATTGCAAACGGGCAGTTTCGTTGCAAACAACACATGGATTTGGCATTGGAGAAATATGATAAGATAAACACAGGCCTATTTCTGTCCATTCTTAGCCTGTCATTTCAGTAATTTGTGTGGTATTAAAAAAAAAAGATTCTGCTAACATGTAAAATTACATAGAATTGCATGATTTTTTTCAGACTTACAAATACAATGCTAGATTCATGCCAATTCTTTTCCTATAAAAGGAGATCTTTCCACCCCTACTCTTGTCCACGGTGGCCTTCTGGCCTGCAGCCCTGTGCGCTATAAAAATTCCAGCCTTGCTATTTAATGCTTACAGGACTAATAATAGTTAGCAAAACTGTATATCTAGTCTCTGGGCCCAGATTAACAAAACCTTAAGAATAAATGTCTTCTTAAGTATAGGACTTATGAACAAAGTAAAGCAAATGTGCTATTCCTCAAAAAGGTTATTGAAATGTTCTTGCGTTATTCATGTTTCTCCTTAAAAATGTAATTCTTGAAGATAAAATGATTGAATTTGTTCTAATTCCAAGATAGTAAACCCCTGTCTTATAACTCTGGGCAGTGGGAGATAAGTTAATGAAAGCAATGTTTAATTCACTCAAACTTATCTGAAAGATGAAGTATTGATTATTTGAAACCCAACGTGTCTCAGTATGAAATATGCCAACATGATTGCCATTGTAGCTGGATACAGTGGAACGTCGGAAGTTTACATACACTCTTAGCCAAATACATTTAAACTCAGTTTTTTCACAATTCCTGACATTTAATCCCAGTAAAAAATTCCTTTTATGTCAGTTAGGATCATCACTTAATTTTTAGAATGTGAAATATCAGAATAATAGAGAGAATGATCTAGTTCAGCTTTTATTTCTTTCATCACATTACCAGCGGGTCAGAAGTTTACATACACTCAATTAGCATTTGGTAGCATTGCCTTTAAATTGTTTAACTTGGGAAAAAATGTTTCAGGTAGCTTTCCACAAGCTTCCCACAGTAAGTTGGGTGAATTTTGGCCCATTCCTCCTGACAGAGCTGGTGAACTGTGACAGGTTTGTTGGCTTCCTTGCTCACAACATGCTTTTCAGTTCTGCCCACAACTTTCTATAGGATTGAGGTCAGGGCTTCGTGATGGCCACTCCAATACCTTGACTTTGTTGTCCTTAAGCCATTTTGCCACAACTTTTGAAGTATGCTTGGGTCATTGTCCATTTGGAAGACACATTTGCGACCAAGCTTTAACTTCCTGACTGATGTCTTGAGATGTTGCTTCAATATATCCACGTAATTTTCCTGCCTCATGATGCATCTATTTTGTGAAGTGCACAGTCCCTCTGCAGCAAAGCACCCACAACATGATGCCGCCACAACCGTGCTACACAGTTGGGATGGTGTTCTTCGGCTTGCAAGCCTCCCCTTTTTCCTCCAACATAACGATGGTCATTATGACCAAACAGTTCTATTTTGTTTCATCAGACCAGAGGACATTTCTCCAAAAAGTACGATCTTTGTCCCAATGTGCAGTTGCAAACCGTAGTCTGACTTTTTTATGGCGGTTTTGAAGCAGTGGCTTCTTCCTTGCTGAGCGTCCTTTCAGGTTATGTTGAGATAGGACTCGTTTTACTGTGATATAGAAACTTTTGTACCCGTTTCCTCCAGCATCTTCACAAGGTTCTTTGCTGTTGTTTCTGGGATTGATTTGCACTTTTCGCACCAAATTACGTTATCTCTAGGACACAGAACGCATCTCCTTCCTGAGCGGTATGATGGCTGCGTGGGCCCATGGTGTTTATACTTGCGTACTATTGTTTGTGCAGATGAACGTGGTACCTTCAGGCTTTTGGAAATTGCTCCCAAGGATGAACCAGACTTGTGGAGTCTACAATTTTATTTCTGAGGTTTGGCTGATTCTTTTGATTTTCCCATGATGTCAAGCAAAGAGGCACTGAGTGAATAGGCCTTGATATCATCCACAGTACATCTCAATTGACTCAAATTATGTCAATTAGCCTATCAGAAGCTTCTACAGCCATGACTTAATTTTCTGGAATTTTCTAAGCTGTTTAAAGGCACAGTCAACTTAGTGTATGTAACTTCTGACCCACTGGCATTGTGATACCGTGATTATAAGTGAAATAATCTGTCTGTAAACAATTGTTGAAAAATTACTTGTGTCCTGCACAAATTAGATGTCCTAACTGACTTGCCAAAACTATAGTTGTTTACAAGAAATGTGTTGGGTGGTTGAAACAAGTTTTAATTGACTCCAACCTAATGTATGTAAACTTCTGACTTCAACTGTAGGTTGCCTAGTGAATCTTAAGATAGTTAAGAAATTTGTGAGAAGATATTTTAGAAGTTCGTAAGAAAAACATTAAATGTTAAGATAGTTTAAGTGCAATTCCTCAACAATATCTTTTGAACTTCTAAGAAGTGTTTTGTTAATCTGGGCCATGGTCTGTCATTTTTGGGGTATCTGTACTTTACTATTTATCTTTGACAACTTTTACTTCACTTCATTCCTAAAGAAAATAGAAAATTATCCATCATTTTCCCTGACACCCAAAATTACTCATTACATTTTGAATGCTTAGCAGTACAAGAAAATTGTCCAATTAACGCATTTTCAAGAGAACATCACCTACGCAACATGCAAAAATCTGAAACTTTCTGTCCAAAAATGATGCAGAAAAATGAATCCATGCTTTTGTTACTTCTAGGTTAGGACTACTGCAATGCTCTACTTTCCGGCTACCCGGATAAAGCACTAAATAAACTTAATTTAGTGCTAACACGGCTGCTAGAATCTTGACTAGAACCAATTTTTTAAATCATATTACTCCAGTGCTAGCCTCTCTACACTGGCTTCCTGTTAAGGCACGGGCTGATTTCAAGGTTTTACTGCTAACCTACAAAGCATTACATGGGCTTGCTTCTACCTATCTTTCTGATTTGGTCCTGCCGTACATACCTACACGTACGCTACGGTCACAAGACGCAGGCCTCCTTACTGTCCCTAGAATTTCTAAGCAAACAGCTGCATGCAGGGCTTTCTCTCTAGAGCTCAATTGTTATGGAATGGTCTGCTACCCATGTGAGAGACGCAGACTCGGTCTCAACCTTTAAGTCTTTATTGAAGACTCATCTCTTCAGTAGGTCCTATGATTGAGTGTAGTCTGGCCCAGGAGTGTGAAGGTGAACGGAAAGGCACAGGAGCAACGAACCACCTTGCTGTCTCTGCTTGGCCGTTCTCCTTCTCCACTGGGATTCTCTGCCTTAACCCTAATACAGGGCTGAGTCACTGGCTACTGGTGCCTTCCATGCCGTCCCTAGGAGGGGTGAGTCACTTGGTGGGTTGAGTCACTGACATGATTTCCTGTCCGGGTTGGAGCCCCCCCTTGGGTTGTGCCGTGGCGGAGATCTTTGTGGGCTATTCTCGGCCTTGTCTCAGGTTTGTAAGTTGGTGTGAAGATCTCCCTCTAGTGGTGTAGAGGCTGTGCTTTGGCAAAGTGGGTGGGTTTATATCCTGCCTGTTTGGCCCTGTCCGGGGGTATCGTCGGATGGGGCCACAGTGTCTCCCGACCCCTCTGTCTCATAGGCTGACCAACACCGCTCGCGTTCGCGTGCGCTGCAAAATAAATTTAGAAATCTATGTTATTCAATTATTGAACCCACATTGCTCACGAGCGTCTGCATTGCCAAGGGCTAAAATAGAACTCCTTTCTATTTCTGACGCAGATCGCGGCTGCAAGTCCTGCCTCTCCCATCTCCTCATTGTTTATAGAAGCAGGTACCCAACGTGCCATCTCCTCATTGGTTATACCAAGTGGGTATTGAAAGACGAACTGTGTTGCCGGTCGTTGTAGTAATACTATGAAAGTTTAGATGCCAATCACCATATAAGTTTCGTTGATGACTAGAAACGATTCGGTGACCGTTTATGTGTGGATTAATTTCGGAGTAGAGGACCTTGTGCATTCAGGTAAAATAACAACTCAATGTTTATATCCCAGACAAATTAGCTAGCAACAGCATGCTAGCTAAATAGGACAAATTAGCTAGCAAGTGCAAGATACTAGCTAAATTGCATAAATGTTTAATGCTTTTCGACTGTTCCCAAATTAATGTATTGGTTCAGAGTTTGTTTTGATGTTTTAACCTGCGTGTCGTGATTGTGTTGGTGTAGTGGGACAAAATAAATTTATGCCAGGATGGCGCAGCCGGTTTGGGTTCCGTGTCAGCCTCCTGTATTTATGCTGCAGTGGTTTATGTGTCGGGGGGGGGGGTCAGTCTGTTATATCTGGAGTGTTTCTCCTGTCTTATGTGAATTAGGTATGCTCTTCTCTCTTCGGAGGACCTGAGCCCTAGGACCATGCCTCAGGACTACCTGGCCTGATGACTCCTTGCTGTCCCCAGTCCACCTGGCCGTGCTGCTGCACCAGTTTCAACTGTTCTGCCTGCGGCTATGGAACCCTGACCTGTTCACCGGACGTGCTACCTGTCACAGACTGCTGTTTTCAACTCTCTAGAGATAGCAGGAGCAGTAATGGATACTCTGAATGATCGCTATGAAAAGCCAACTGACATTTACTCCTGAGGTGCTGACCTGTTGCACCCTCTACAACCACTGTGATTATTATTATTTGACCCTGCTGGTCATCTATGAAATCTTAGACGTTTTCTGTTATAATCTCCACCCGCACAGCCAGAAGAGGACTGGCCACCCCTCATAGCCTGGTTCCTTTCTAGATTTTCCTCCTAGGTTCTGGCCTTTCTAGGGAGTTTTTTCCTAGCCACCGTGCTTCTACACCTGAATTGCTTGGTGTTTTAGGCTGGGTTTCTGTACAGCACTTGTGACATCATGCTGATGTAAGAAGGCTTTATAAATACATTTGATTGATTGATGGTCATCCCTACTGCCTGTGATCTGGCAGATTACTAACCACAAATCAAATTTTATTTGGTCACAATACACATGTTAGCAGATGTTTAATGCGAGTGTAGAAACATGCTCGTGCTTCTAAACTCAGCAAAAATAGAAAAGTCCCTTTTTTCAGACCCTGTCTTTCAAAGATAATTTGTAAACTCCAAATAATCTTAACAGATCTTCATTGTAAAGGTTTAAACACTATTTCCCATGCTTGATCAATGAACCATAAATAGTTAATGAACATGCACCTGTGGAACGGTCGTTAAGACACTAACAGCTTACAGACGTAGCATTAAGGTCACAGTTATGAAAACTTAGGACACTAAAGAAGCTTTCGACTGGACTCTGAAAAACACAAAAAGAAAGATGCCCAGGGTCCCTGCTCATCTGGCGTGAAGCATGCTGCCAGAGCATGAGGACGCAGATGTGGCCAGGGCAATAAATTGCAATGTCAGTACTGTGAGACGCCTAAGACAGCGCTACAGGGGAGACAAATGGACAGCTGATCGTCTCGTTAGTGGCAGACCAGTGTAAACAACACCTGCACAGCATCGTATCATCTGAACATCACACCTTGCGGGACTGGTACAGGATGAGCACACATCGCCGAGTTACACCAGAATGCCAATACAATCCCTCCATCAGTGCTCAGACTGTCTGTTCTCTCACCAGACCTCATTGGCAAACACGTCGCCTATGGGCACAAACCCACCGTCGCTGGCCGCCG
>NC_036859.1:8590044-8638775 GCF_002910315.2 Salvelinus sp. IW2-2015 | reverse complement strand
TGCTGACTGACTTGCCATGTGTCTTACGTAGCTAATAGAGGATGTCGTTCTCTTTGCTTTTTAGAGCTGTTCTCCTTAATATTGTGACTTGTGGTCTACTGGATGACCAGATATGGCGTCTTCTTGTATACCAGAAACCCTCTAACCTTGTCGCAACAGCAAGCTGAAACACACTAAGAGAACAAAATTCCACAACATTAAACGTCCTTTTAACCACCTACACACAACTTTAGTATGACCTGCATGCATAGCCAAGAGTGACTACCATAACATGAAAAGCACAGTGCGTTTTTGGAGAAGATATATTGCCAGATGGGAGTGCAACGCTAGTTCATCCAGGCAAAGAGTCGCTATTTTGAAGCAAACTTCCAAATATAGAATAAATTCTGTCGCATATTGGCTTTATCACCACATTCTTTGGTTTACCATATACTTATTCCAAATATGTTGTTTTAAATTACGTTTTACCTTCTTCCGACTATCATTCAACTAAATGCTAGTACAAATTATTGTAAGTGAAAGAATAAAAGAAAACCCGTTGTGATAGGCTGTCACTAAACACCTTTTGACCCCGGTCAGGTTACCTAGTTGTATAAGGCCTATGGCTTGTTTTTAGTGCTGAGTACTCTTAGCGTGCATCTTCCAACCGATGTATTCCTTTCCTCACACGCACCACTTACTGTGTCAGTGTCGTATAGACTGGTAGATGGTTTGGAGCGAATTTTAGGCCCAAGCAGAGATAGGTAACTTTAGAGACCTAGCCTGTGTTACTACTATGAATAAATACACTGAACACAAAATAATAATGCAACATGTAAGTGCTGTTTTATGACTGAAAAAAAAGACCAGCGAACTTTCCATCGCACAAAAAGCTATATTCTTACAATGTTGTGCCACAATGTGTTTACATCCTGTTAGTAAGCATTTTCTCATTTGTCAAGATAGGCCACATCTGTGGATGGATTATCAAGAAAGCTGAACAGTACACACGTGATCTACAGTGCCTTTGCTGGAGACAATAAATGACCACTCTATTTGCAGTTTTGTCAATGTCACAGATTGAGGGAGAGTGCAATTGGCATGCCTCTTGAAGCTGGTTGAGTGAATGCCAAGAGTGTACAAGCTGTCATCAAGGCAAAGGGTGCTACTACATGATCCTCATGTTTATTCATAGTTTTGATGTCTTCACTATTATTCTGCAATGTAGAAAATAGTAAAAATAAGAAAAACCCTTGAACGAGTGAGGTGTGTCCAGACTTTTGACTGGTTCTGTGGTATTCCGGACTCCGACATTGCTCGTCCAATATTCTACATTCTTAATTACACGCTTGTTAATTATTAATATATTTGTGTGTATTGTTAGATATTCTGCACTGTTGGAGCTAGGCACACAAGCATTTCGCTCCACCCCAATAACATCTGCTAAATGTCTATGCGACCAATACAATTGTATTAGATAAATATAACTGATCCGATTAATATAAGTGATCTGTAACAGAGCTTTGGTCCGCGATGCTTTATGCTAGAAACAAGCTGTAAAATACCCGGTTAAACGTGACTGTGACTGATGCATATGGGGATGTCATTGTTTCGCTTATTTGACATTCAGGGAACGACTTTGCTTGGGAAGTAATCCAACTTATGTCACTATCACTTGATTTAGCTATTCACTTTCTGTAACATAGAGACATGTTAAACCCAGATAGCTTTTTGGGAAACACTTGTGAGTTAAAGCAGTTAAAGCTTACATGTTCTGCCTCCGGTAAGCCTACTCTGTCCGGGGTGGAAAGTAAGCCCTACCTTCTGTTCGGGGTGGAAAGGTAAAGCCTACTCTGTCCGGCGTGGAAAGGTAAGCCTACTTGTCCGGGGTGGAAAGGTAAGCCTACTCTGTCCGGGGTGCGAAAGTAAGCCTACTCTGTCCGGGGTGGAAAGGTAAGCCTACTCTGTCCGGGGTGGAAAGGTAAGCCTACTCTGTCCGGGTGGAAAGGTAAGTCCTAGTCCTTGTCCGGGTGGAAAGGTAAGCCTACTCTGTCCGGGGGGAAAGGTAAGCCTACTCTGTCGCGGGGTGGAAAGGTAAGCCTACTCTGTCGGGTGGAAAGGTAACCTATCTGTGCGGCGGTGGAAAGGTAAGCCTACTCGTCCGGGGTGAAGGTAAGCCTACTTTTGGAAGTACACTGCTCAAGATTCCCAATGATGTCTCAGATGTAATAATTGCAAACGGGCAGTTTCGTTGCAAACAAGACACATGGTTTGGCATTGGAGAAATGATAAGATAAACACAGGCCTATTTCTGTCCATTCTTAGCCTGTCATTTCAGTAATTTGTGTGGTATTAAAAAAAGATTCATGCTAACATGTAAAATTACATAGAATTGCATGATTTTTTTCAGACTTACAAATACAATGCTAGATTCATGCAATTCTTTTCCTATAAAAGGAGGATCTTTCCACCCCTACTCTTGTCCACGGTGCCTCTCTGGCTGCAGCCCTGTGCGCTTAAAAATTCCAGCCTTGCTATTTAATGCTTACAGGACTATATAGTTAGCAAAACTGTATACTAAGTCTCTGGGCCCAGATTAACAAAACCTTAAGAATAAATGTTTCTTAAGTATAGACTTATGAACAAAATAAGCAAATGTGCTATTCCTCAAAAGGTTATTGAAAATGTTCTTGCGTTATTCATGTTTCTCCTTAAAAATGTAATTCTTGAAAAATGATGAATTTGTTCTTAATTCCAAGATAGCTAAACCCCTGTCTATAACTCTGGGCAGTGGGAGAATAAGTTAATGAAGCAATGTTTAATTCACTCAAACTTATCTGAAAGATGAAGTATTGATTATTTGAAACCCAACGTGTCTCAGTATAATAATTGCCAACATGATTCCATTGCAGCTGGATACAGTTGAACTCGGAAGTTACATACACCTAGCCAAATACATTTAAACTCAGTTTTTCACAATTCCTGACATTTAATCCCAGTAAAAAATTCCCTTTTATGTCAGTTAGGATCATCACTTAATTTTAGAATGTGAAATATCAGAATAATAGGAGAGAATGATCTAGTTCAGCTTTTATTTCTTTCACACATTACCAGGGGTCAGAAGTTTACATACACTCAATTAGCATTTGTAGCATTGCCTTTAAATTGTTTAACTTGGGAAAATGTTTCAGGTGCTTTCCACAAGCTTCCCACAGTAAGTTGGGTGAATTTGGCCCATCCTCCTGCACGAGCTGGTGTAACTGTGACAGGTTTGTTGGCTTCCTTTTGCTCACACAATGCTTTCAGTTCTGCCACAAACTTTTCTATGGATTGAGGTCAGGCTTCGTGATGGCCTCCTACCTTACTTGTTTCCTTTAAGCTTTTTGCCAACTTTGAAGTATGCTTGGTCATTGTCCATTTGGAAGACACATTTGCGACCAAGCCTTTAACTTCCTGACTGATGTCTTGAGATGTTGCTTCAATATATCCACGTAATTTCCTGCCTCATGATGCCATCTATTTTGTGTAAGTGCACCAGTCCCTCTGCAGCAAAGCACCCCACACAACATGCCGCCACACCGTGCTACACAGGGATGGTGTTCTTCGGCTTGCAAGCCTCCCCTTTTTCCCAACATAAGATGGCATTATGACCAAACAGTTCTATTTTGTTTCATCAGACAGAGGACATTTTCTCCAAAAGTACGATCTTTGTCCCTATGTGCAGTTGCAAACCGTAGTCTGACTTTTTTATGGCGGTTTTAGGCAGTGCTTCTTCCTTGCTGAGCGTCCTTTCAGGTTATGTTGAGATAGGCTCGTTTTACTGTGATATAGAAACTTTTGTACCCGTTTCCTCCAGCCTTCACAAGGTTCTTTGCTGTTGTTCTGGATTGATTTGCATTTTTCGCACCAAATTACGTTATCTCTAGGACACAGAACGCATCTCCGTCGGTATGATGGCTTCGTGGGCCCAGTGTTTATACTTGCGTACTATTGTTTGTGCAGATGAACGTGGTCCTTCAGGCTTTTGGAAATTGCTCCCAGATATACCAGACTTGTGGAGGTCTACTAATTTATTTTCTGAGGTTTTGGCTGATTTCTTTTGATTTCTCATGTGCAAGCAAAGAGGCACTGAGTTTGAAGGTAGCTTGATATACACACAGTCCTCTCAATTGACTCAATATTCAATGCCTTACTCATGTTTTCTGACTAACTTTTACGGAATTTCTAAGCTTTTTAACACATGATACCATGTATGTAATCTGACCGATGAATTAATTAAGTGAAATCATCTGTCTGTAACAATGTTGGAAAATTACTTGTGTCCTGCACAAATTAGATGTCCTAACTGACTTGCCAAACTATAGTTTTACAAAAATGGTGAGTGGTTGAAAAACAAGTTTTAATTTGACTCCAACCTAAGTGTATGTAAACTTCTGACTTCACTGTAGGTTGCTAGTGAATCTTAAGATATGTAGAAAATTTGTGAGAAGATTTTTAGATAGTTCGAGAAAAAATTAAATTAATAGTTTAAGTAGCAATTCCTCAACAATATCTTTTGAACTTCTAAGAAGTTTTGTTAATCTGGGCCATGGTCTGTCATTTTGGGTATCTGTTACTTTACTATTTATCTTTGACAACTTTTACTTACTTCATTCCTTAAGAAAATACGAAAATATCCTACATTTTCCCTGACACCCAAATAATTTAGCTCTTATTTTTACATTTTGAATGCTTAGCAGTACAAGAAAATTGTCCAATTAACGCATTTATCAAGAGAACATCACCTACGCAACATTGCAAAAATCTGAAACTTTCTGTCCAAAAATGATGCAGAAAAATGAATCCATGCTTTTGTTACTTCTAGGTTAGACTACTGCAATGCTCTACTTTCCGGCTACCCGGATAAAGCACTAAATAAACTTAATTTAGTGCTAAACACGGCTGCTAGAATCTTGACTAGAACCAATTTTTTAAATCATATTACTTCAGTGCTAGCCTCTCTACACTGGCTTCCTGTTAAGGCACGGGCTGATTTCAAGGTTTTACTGCTAACCTACAAAGCATTACATGGGCTTGCTCCTACCTATCTTTCTGATTTGGTCCTGCCGTACATACCTACACGTACGCTACGGTCACAAGACGCAGGCCTCCTTACTGTCCCTAGAATTTCTAAGCAAACAGCTGGATGCAGGGCTTTCTCCTATAGAGCTCAATTGTTATGGAATGGTCTGCCTACCCATGTGAGAGACGCAGACTCGGTCTCAACCTTTAAGTCTTTATTGAAGACTCATCTCTTCAGTAGGTCCTATGATTGAGTGTAGTCTGGKCCAGGAGTGTGAAGGTGAACGGAAAGGCACAGGAGCAACGAACCACCCTTGCTGTCTCTGCTTGGCCGGTTCTCCTCTCTCCACTGGGATTCTCTGCCTCTAACCCTAATACAGGGGCTGAGTCACTGGCTTACTGGTGCTCTTCCATGCCGTCCCTAGGAGGGGTGAGTCACTTGAGTGGGTTGAGTCACTGACATGATCTTCCTGTCCGGGTTGGAGCCCCCCCTTGGGTTGTGCCGTGGCGGAGATCTTTGTGGGCTATTCTCGGCCTTGTCTCAGGTTTGTAAGTTGGTGGTTGAAGATATCCCTCTAGTGGTGTAGAGGCTGTGCTTTGGCAAAGTGGGTGGGGTTATATCCTGCCTGTTTGGCCCTGTCCGGGGGTATCGTCGGATGGGGCCACAGTGTCTCCCGACCCCTCCTGTCTCATAGGCTGACCACACCGCTCGCGTCGCGTGCGCTGCAAAATAAATTTAGAAATCTATGTTATTCAATTATTGAACCCACATTGCTCACGAGCGTCTGCATTGCCAAGGGCTAAAATAGAACTCCTTTCTATTTCTGACGCAGATCGCGCTGCAAGTCCTGCCTCTCCCATCTCCTCATTGGTTTATAGAAGCAGGTACCCACGTGCCATCTCCTCATTGGTTATACCCAAGTGGGTGATTGAAAGACGAACTGTGTTGCCGGTCGTTGTAGTAATACTATGAAAGTTTAGATGCCAATCACCATATAAGTTTCGTTGATGACTAGAAACGATTCGGTTGACCGTTTTATGTGTGGATTAATTGTCGGAGTAGAGGACCTTGTGCATTTCAGGTAAAATAACAACTCAATGTTTATATCCCAGGACAAATTAGCTAGCAACAGCATGCTAGCTAAATAGGACAAATTAGCTAGCAAGTGCAAGATAACTAGCTAAATTGCCATAAATGTTTAATGCTTTTCGACTGTTCCCAAATTAATGTAATTGGTTCAGAGTTTGTTTTGATGTTTTAACCTGCGTGTCGTGATTGTGTTTGGTGTAGTGGGACAAAATAAATTTATGCAGGATGGCGCCAGCCCCGTGTTGGGTTCCGTGTCAGCCTCCAGTATTTATCGTGCAGTAGTTTATGTCGGGGGGGGGGGGCAGGGTCAGTCTGTTATATGGGTGTTTCTCCGTGTTAATTTAGTGTACTCTCTCTCTCTCGGAGGACCTGAGCCCTAGGACCATGCCTCAGGACTACCTGGCCTGATGACTCCTTGCTGTCCCCAGTCCCCTGGCCTGCGTGCTGCACCAGTTTCAACTGTTCTGCCTGCGGGCTATGGAACCCTGACCTGTTCACCGGACGTGCTACTGTCACAGACCTGCTGTTTTCAACTCTCTAGAGATAGCAGGAGCAGTAGAGATACTCTGAATGATCGGCTATGAAAAGCCAACTGACATTTACTGATGGGTGCTGACCTGTTGCACCCTCTCAACCACGTGTTATTATTATTTGACCCTGTCTGGTCTATGAAAATCTTAGACGTGTTTTTATCTACCCGGCACAGCAGAAGAGGACTGGCCACCTCGCTCCGTCCTTTCTAGTTTCCTCCTAGGTTCTGGCTTTCTAGGGAGTTTTTTCCTAGCCACCGTGCTTCTACACCTGAATTGCTTGCTGTGTTTGTGTGTGTGGTGTGTCTGTTACAGCTTTGTGACATCAGCTGATGTAAGAAGGGCTTTATAAATACATTGATTGATTGAGTCCATCCCTACTGCCTGTGTATGGCAGAGTTTACTAACACAACATCAAATTTATTGGTCACATACACATGGGTTAGCAGATGTTAATGCGAGTGTAGAAAATGCTTGTGCTTCTAACTCAAGTCTTATAAAAGAGATTATATCTTGAGCTCTCAAAATGAATTTGTAAAATCCAAATAACTTCACAGATCTTCATTGTAAAGGGTTTAAACTATGTTCCCATCTGCATAATGAACCATAAATAGTTTAATGACCATGAACCTGTGGAACGGTCGTTAAGACACTAACAGCTTAACAGACGGTAGGCAATTAAGGTCACAGTTATGAAATTGACACTAAAGAGGCCTTTCGACTGACTCTGAAACACAAAAAGAAAGATGCCCAGGGTCCCTGCTCATCTGCGTGAATGTGCCTAGGCATGCTGCAAGGAGGCATGAGGACTGCGATGTGGCCAGGCAATAAATTGCAATGTCAGTATCTGTGAGACGCCTAAGACAGCGCTACAGGGAGACAGAATGACAGCTGATCGTCCTCGTAGTGGCAGACCAGTGTAACACCACCTGCACAGGATCGGTACAGCTGAACATCACATCTGCGGGACAGGTACAGGATGGCAACACAACTGCCACAGAGTATGCATCAGTCCTCCATCAGTCTCAGACTGTCTGGTCCTCACCAGACATCATTGGCAACAACGTCACCTATGGGCACAACCCACCGTCGCTGGACCAGGGACAGGCACAGTGCACTAACTCGAACATAGCATGAACTTCACTAAGAAAACATCACTATAGAGATTCATAGTATCAGTTACGTGAACTGACAAGTGTTTGTAGTGCGTACCGCCCGTAGTGGCATGCTTCAGGTATTCTCAACCGACTTTTCTACGTCTTCAGAGAGGTTGTGAACAAAAATATACATACCCGAATGGTATACAGTGGACGTTCGACGCGTCCGCAGACAACTATTACTCCAGTTGGTACGAAGGCGGCGCAACGATCAATGCGCAGTAAGCGCTCTTCACTGAGTGTCCGCGGGTTGTCTCACAGGTCGGATGTCAGATTCGCGTTTTCGTCGAAAGAATGAGCGTTACACCGAGGCCTGTACCTCTGGAGCTGGGAGATCGATTTGGAGGTGCGGTCCGTCATATGGCTACTGTGCGGTCGTGTCACCAACAGTCTATGGACTGAGCTTGATTTCACTCTTCGGAGTGTGGGGGGTGCTATGGTGTTAAATGCTGAGCTGTATTCAATGAACAGCATTTTTACATATGCTTCCTTTGTAAATGATGTCAGTGATGGAGTGTGCCCCTGGCTTTCAGTAAATACATTTTTTTTTTTAAAGAGTAGTGCCATCTGGTTTTCTTAATATAAGGGATTTCAAATGATTTATACTTAGGTAACAAAATTAAAAGTAAGTGTTAGTAATTACTTTTGATACTTCAATATGTTTAAAACCAAATACTTTAGACTTTTACTCAAGTAGTATTTTACTGGGTGACTTTCACTTGAGTCATTTTCTAATAAGGCATCTTTACTTTCACTCCGGTATTACAATTGGGTACTTTTTCCACCACTGAATTTAACCTTAAATTGAGTGGGGGGAAGAGAGACAAGACTGAACTACAACTTTCGTTTAAGAACAAAACGGAACMCAACAGCATTTGGTGTAAACGGTTTCTGTTGCAAAACGTTTTGCAAGAGACGAACGGTTTTGCAACAGAATATGTATAATGAGACCACCCCAGCTATGTTGTAAACTGACTGCCTGGAATGAAGTATTCTCAATTTTACAATTTACCAGCAAAATTGTTTTACGGATTTTCCTCGTCATCTTCAATTGGTTATTTTCCACCCGTAAAAAAATAATAATCTTCACTCACGTTTTCCCTCGTCTTTTTAAATCACATTTTCCGCACTTAAAAATCACGTGTTTGGAAGGTCCCCATTTGTCTTTCTACAATTTTGCCTGCAGTTTGAACCATTTGTTTAAACGATTATCTGCATAAACACAGTTGCAGAATTTAATGTATCATTATATAGGACATATTACAAATAACAACTGTGTAGCTTAAACATTTGTAACGTTGAAGATGATAACATGGTACAGAAAAACAGGCGTTTTTAATGTCGTACTATGCACCGTGTGATGCTGTAAACAAGATTTTCACGGACAGATCTGTGAAGAGATCTACTGTTTTTGGTGTAGCTAATGTTTACGAAAGCACAKAATGCAAACGCTCCGGGAGGAACAGGGTAATTTATTAATATATTGCAATTAACTGTAAAGGTGTATGTTGCAGTCTGCATTGCTGCCACAATTTCAAGCTAGCTACCTTACTAGCTAGCTAGCCAACCACCATCTTTGCCAGTAGTCTCGCGGAAAGGGCTATAACAAAGATGGTTTATTTAGTGGCAATACGGACTTTAAATATTTAATTTGATAATTGGTAAAACATTTGGTTTGGGTCAAGGTTAAGGTAAGGGTCAGTTATAGATTTTGGCAAGTCGTTTTGCACGTCAGAACTATAGCCCTTCCCCACTTCTTCAGCCTGAAGCTGAAGCTGGGCCCTGGCTTGAGCCTTGGAACGTGTTTAAACCATAACCAATTTAGTAAAATACCCATATCCAGATAGAACATCATGCATTAGTATAAGAACTCAAGAATATGAGTCATTAGAAATGTTGTGCAACTCAGACAGTAATGTTTTTTTAGTGTAATGTGTGTAGCCTAGAGTAATGTGTGTAGTAAATACTGTAACTTCCTCCATAGAATTAGGAATTCTAATAATTTKATAGGATTTCTATGGCTTCCTCGTTGATCAAGGCTCAGTTTTATTCCAAAAAGATGTTCCCTCCCACTGTTACTCATTATATATCTGACATGGATGGCACTGTTGTTTACACCTGCCTGTATCTAGAAGAGCTGGAAAGGGGCGTGAACAAGTGCAGAAAGGGTTGGGGCATTATATAAACTACTGCCCAAGTTATAGTAGCTAGCTTTCTTTTTCATTCATGTTATCTTTGAATGCACATAATCTTSTCTTCTAGGTCTTCCTCTGTCGTCTCTGCGTCTTTTTGTTCCGCCCCTGCGGCTGGTGTGTGCTGCTCTGTGGCAGGTGATCGAGCGGAGAGACATCATGGACTATGGGCTGCTGGAGGAGTTTGCCACCACCGTGTTGGAAATAGTCCCTGAGCTGATGAGTTACAGAGAGAGGGTCCAACTTCTCATGGGACTAAGAGCACGGGTGAGTGGGGGTGACGAGGGAAAGACGTAGAAGTTGCCGCTAGGCACAGATCTAGGATCAGTGTACCGTCAAATCWGAACCTTTTTTGAAGGAAACGCAAGATTTACCTTAGATAAGTATCTCGGGGAAACCTCAACCTACTTCAACATTAAACTCAACGATCACATACACACCTGTTGCCATGAATACTCAATTCTCATTTTATTGACAGCTGGTCCTAGAGTTATGTCGCTGTGATGATGAGTTGTGTCGCCCTGACACCGTTCAGCCACACCTGAACAGGATGAGGAGCTGTATCTCCAATCATAAGGGAGAGGTGAGGACTACTCAGAGGAGGAACCGTGATTCTAATGGCTCAGTTGGTTGGAGTGTCCTTGTAACATGGAACACAGTGCTTATAATGTGGGTTTTATTCCCACATTCGCCTCAAAATACTAAGTATACAGTATGTAAGGCTGTAAGTATATTTGCTAAATMGCATTATGGATGAACATTGTAAAGGATTAACCTATGTTGCTAACCAATGGTTAGTTATATTTATCCACTGTGCATTCTTGCTGCAGGTTTCAGATCCAAATGTGGAAGCATCAGAGGCGAACTTCACGAAGCTGATTGAAACCCTAATGGAGGAGCCAAAGGAGAGGGACCTCTTCTTCCAGGTCAGTGGCTGTGTCCCAATACCCATACTTGCATTCTAAATAGTAGGCATTTTGGGTATGCGAAAARAGTACGATTTATAGGTTGATTCCGTGTAAAAGTTCATCTTGAGCATGCACAAATAAAGTTAATTTCCAAYTGAAACCATGTCATAATTATCCTTGAAGTCAATATGTTGGAGTTCAGGCTCTATTTGATACGTTTTTAAGTAGGAAATTGCATGAATTCTGACCYTTACACAGTAGTCAAAGGCTTTTCAGACAATCATATTTCATGGTTTTTAGACAGGGCTCACTGAGCTTGTTTTTCCACTCACAGCTGTCTCCCAGTATTAGTATCAAAAGATGAGATGTTAATGAAAAACAATCCAAACCAAGTTGAAGTGTCTTGAATTTTGTTTGCATGTTCTACAGTCTTGTAAAGATAGGGGGGTGAATGGGACAGGCAAAGTTACATTCATGACTTTTTTTTAGGTTAAAAGTTTTTGTAAAACATGCACCTTTCATCGGATCTTGAAACTTAATCAGTATAGCTAACGTTCATCAAGGTTTTATATGGTCTATAAATGTACTTGAMTCCAGATTTTCATGACTTGTGACTCGACCGTTAGTGACGTGGACTCGCCTTCTCGTGACTTATATTTGCACTTGAACTGAATAGGCTACTATGATAAGCASAATATTAGCAAAACTGGGTGCGCAGAGCAGCGAGGGTTCTGTTCTCTGGCAGTGGGAAGGGTGCGGAACACACAGCCTACWTCAGCTGGTGAGCTGCAGCGAAGCAAGCGATGACTGTGGGGAGACAGGCAGGCTCCGCTCCGCCTCCGATCATATGCTTCACATCACACAAGCGACTCTTGCTTCCCCATAATCACCAGTCACCAGCCTACTATTTGATTTTGCCTGTGTGGCTACCCAATATGCATGGGGTCTATTGTTGCCCCATAGTGACGAAGGACTTGTTTTGATAGCTACGTTGCTCTACGTGGCTACATTAGCATCAACTTAGGGTAGCTACCATGAGAGTTTTGATTTCTGTTAAAGGGTAGGTAGCATAAATGTAACATTTGGATTTGCATTAGTATACGCATCAAAAGTCCCAATGCAGTTTGATACAAATCAGCTTAAGGTTGCTAGCCAAGTAGCCTGCTATCATTCGCCCTACTAGCCTGATAGCGTTAGCCCTACGAACCTGCTAACGTTAGCACTGCGTGAGTCAGCCAAGTTGCAATCAACACCTAACTTACACCTTCATTAAAGTAAACCAAAGTTTGCGAAATGCAGCGCTCTAAGGCACTGCATCTCAGTGCCAGAGGCGTCACTACAGACCCTGGTTCGATCCCGGGCTGTATCACAACCTGCCGCGATCGGGGGTCCCATAGGGCGGCGCAYAATTGGCCCAGCGTCGTCCGGGTTAGGGGAGYGTCTGGCCGGGGTAGGCGTCATTGTAAAATAAGGATTTGTTCTTAACTGACTTGCCTAGTTAAATAAATAAAAAATAAAATCTAACCAGTTATCAAATAATGTTACCGGTATATGCAGTTTTCTTAGCCAGCAAGCCAGCCAGCTGAAGTTTATTTTAGCCTGCTAGCTAGCCTAACCAGCTAACTAGCCTAGCTAACCAACCACCACGGTCGACATAGCTAAGTAGTAAGCCAGAGAACAACTAGTCTAGCACAGGCATGGACCCACAGAACAACAACAACAACAAAAAAGCCAGCAGGTAAAAAGTAGAGAGAGGAGACTTCTCAATTGACGACTGAGTTAGCTACCAAGTTAAAGAAGAGCCAAGGAGAGGCCTTCAGAGGGAGAGGCCGTTTCACCAGTCGAGGGAGAGTTAGCTAATCCAATAGCGAAACAGGATGCACCTGAGCTCAATTTCAATTCTCATAGCAAAGGGGCTGGATAATTATTTAAATAAGGTATTTTTAATTTTATTTTTCTAAACCTGTTTTTGGTTTGTCATTATTGGGTATTGTGTGTAGATTGAGGTCATTTAAAAAATGTAATCCATTTTAGAATAATGTAATTTTTGGGGGGGAAGTCGAGGGGTCTGAATTCTTTCCGAAGGCACTGTAAYAACGGATAAGATTATGATCACGAGTATGACAAGTTCGGCACACCCCTAGTAAAAACTCATGCTACCTACCCTTTAACGTTACAATGAGGGAAGTAACTAGCTAGCTATGAAACCGGTACACAGTGTACTTTGCCCATGAAGTAGCTCGTTATTTTCCAGTTGTTGACAAACAGTTTTCCATAACAGCTAAATAGCTTCTTTTAGTCGTTTGTCACCATGGACCTCGTGTGAATTTGGTAGTATGATCATGGGATACCCAATTCACACAGGGTCCATTGTTAACAAGGACGTAACGTTAACAGAAGTCCAATCTCTTGTGGTAGCTACTCATAGTTGACACTTGCCAAGCCACGTAGAGCCTGACATGACCAAAGCTATGTGGACAACTGCTCGTCGAACATCTCATTGCAAAATCATGGGCATTAATATGAAGTAGGTCCCCCCTTTTGCTGCTATAACAGCTTCCACTCTTCRGGGAAGGCTTTCCACTTGATGTTGGAACATTMCTGCAGGGATTTGCTTCCACTCAGCCACAAAAGGTCGGACACTGATGTTGGGCGTTTAGGCCTTGCTCGCAGTCGGTATTCCAATTCATCCCAAAGGTGTTTTTTGGGGTTGAGGTCAGGGCTATGTGCAGYKCAGTCAAGTTCTTCCACACCGATCTCGACAAACCATATCTGTTTGGACCTCGTTTTGTGCACAGGGGCATTGTCATGCTGAAACAGGAAAGGGCCTTCSCCAAACTGTTGCCACAAAGTTGGAAGCACAGAATCGTCTAGAATGTCATTGTATGCTGTAACATTAAGATTTCCCTTCACAGGAACTAAGAGACCTTGCCTGAACCATGAAAAGAGCCCCAGACCATTATTKAATTTCCACCAAACMTTACAGTTGGCACTATGCATTGGGGCAGGTAGCGTTCTCCTGGCATCCACCAAACCCAGATTCATCCATCTGACTGCCAGATGGTGAYGTGTGATTCATCACTCCAGAGAACGCGTTTCTACTGCTCCGGAGTCCAATGGCAGAAAGCCTTACACTTCTCCAACCGACYCTTGGCATTGGGCATGGTGATCTTTGGCTTGTGTGCGGCTTCTCGGCCATGGAAACCCATTTTGTGATGTTCTTGATGAATAGTTAAGTGCTGATGTTGCTTCCATAGGCAATTTGGAACTCGGTAGTGAGTGTTGCAACTGAGGACAGACGATTTTTACGCTCAACACGCTTCAGCAATCGGCGGTCCCGTTCTGTGAGCTTGTGTGGCCTACCACTTCGCGGCTGAGCTGTTGTTGCTCCTAGACATTTCCACTTCAAAATAACAGCACTTACAGTTGACCGGGGCAGCTCTAGCAGGGCAAAACATGTTACAAACTGATTTGTTGGAAAGGTGGCATCCTATGACTGTGCCACATTGAAAGTCACTGAGTGCTTCAGTAAAGCCATTCTACAGCCAATGTTTGTCTATGGAGATTGCATGGTTGTGTGCTCGATTTTATACGTCTGTCAGCAATAGGTGTGGCTGAAATAGCCAAATCCACTAATACTTATGTATATATAGTGTAGCTATCAAAACAACGTCATTCGTCACAATGGGGCTGATGGAATGAACCCAGTGCTCATTGGGTAGCCACACCTGGTTAAGAAACACAAACTGCTTTACGAAATTGAAAACAATAGTATTGAGTTAAATTGTTAAACAACAGTCTAGCTATTTGTCTCTCTCCTAGAGTATAAAAAAGTATTTAAATTTGTCATGTCTCTCTACCCTCTCAATTTCCCCCCTGCATCCCATAGCCAGGTTTCTTCTGATAAGTCTCCCTTTAGTTTTCACTCTGCAATAAAAAAAAAACATCCACAAATATCAGTGGGCGATTACAAAAACGTAGCTGAGAAGCTGTTACAATTATTGCAAATAATAATCTCATCAATCTGACAGGAGCAATAGCCAACACTTATTCGTTTCATAGGCTATTGCATATTGCAGGCAATTATGACCATTGGGCAGGGAGAAAAATCTTTGCATTACTCTAATTCTCACATGAAAATCTTCCCGCCAGTCGTTGTTGCTAGGCGGATTTATTCGACCAAATCCGAGCCTAGCAACTCTGAATCATTTGTTTTGCTTTCAAACGTTTTTCAGCAGATGTTGCAAAGTGGGTGGCAGAATGTCAAATATGTAACAGAAAAATAGAAGAGAAGCTTCAAAACTCAGACCTACTGACTCAGACTTGAGCACTTGGACTCGGAGTCAAGGTTTAGTGACTCGACTACAAGACTTTATGATATCCGTAACATGTGGAWGTAATGGATATTGTTGTATCATATCTTGGCTTCAGAAGCTTGTGCATTCACCACATTTTGTGTGCTTGTTCTGGGATGTATTCTTCATACTTTTACCGACTATATTGTTTATCTTAAAATTGTGTGTGTTAGCTAAGATTCTCTTGGAAAATATATGCTGAAATGCATTTCTCATACAGTTTTTTTTATTTTTTATAAAAAGATGAGAAGAGTGTTTATCAACAATCTGTGAATAGTCCTGGAGTGTCTTTTTCAATTGAAAGACCCCAAAATATACTGACTTCATCCAGTCTCCAGAAAAGTGGATTGGCAGTATAGGCACACATACAGTGCAGTGCATTCGGAAAGTATTCAGACCCCTTGACTTTTTCCACATTTTGTTACATTACAGCCTTATTCTAAAATAGATTAAATAAAAATAATCWTCATCAATCTACACACAATACCCCATAATGACAAAGCAAAATGTATTTAATAAAAAAACAGATTTTTTACGAGTATTCTGGCACACAATCCTGTCTCGGAGCTCTACGGACAATTCCTTCGACCTCATGGCTTGGTTTTTGCTCTGACATGCACTGTCAACTGTGGAACCTTAAATAGACAGGTGTGTGCCTTTTCAAATCATGTCCAATCAATTGAATTTACCACAGGTGGACTCCAATCATGTTGTAGAAACATCTCAAGGATGARCAATGGAAACAGGATGCACCTGAGCTCAATTTCGAGTCTCATAGCAAAATGTCTGACTACTTATGTAAATATGGAATTTCTAAAAACCTGTTTTCTGCTTTGTTATTATTGTGTGGAGATTGCTGAGGGAAAATGTATTTAATCCATTTTAAAATAAGGCTGGAACGTATCAAAATGTGTAACAAGTCAAGGGGTCTGAATTCTTTCTGAATGCACTGTACATTGAAAGTAATCAAAATCAAATCAAATGTTATTTGTCACATACACATGGTTAGCAGATGTTAATGCGAGTGTAGCATAATGCTTGTGCTTCTAGTCTCAAGTAGCCTATTATTTGCATTTGTCACTATGACAAACACACACAGAAAGCACAGAATGGTCTTGTTACCACTTGTATTAATAGTAGGATGCGTTGATCAGTTGATCGACAGGTGTAGGGACTATAGAACAATAAACTGTAAACTTTCCTCTAGTGTGGATGCTCACAAACATTTTATAGTTAGGCTATGTAGCGTATAGTTTATCGTTACACTTACACTTGTTTACTTTTATGCTCTATAAATTGACTCCTTCGAATAATTTACTACAGCAAGTTTGCCACCGCGCATCGTATCCATCACTTCTTTTGTTTGGCTGTGCCCATAGCAACGTTAGAAAATGAGGCGGATACTATTCAGGCWACCTATAATTATGCGATTCTAAAGTACTGTGCCTTCTGCTGACATTTTAAAAACATTCCAAATGACAACAAATGTTATGATAGATTTTGATCAAGAAATCTATAAGATTTGAATGTCTATTTTAGACTCTTAACGTCTATAATGGAGGGTGTAACATCGTATGATGCCGGCAATTCTTAGTTAATGGAAATCACAATCTTTTCAAAATTATCGCTTTTTATGTTCAGCCAAGCCTTTCCTTCGAAATGGCAATCCATGTTTTGACTTATGACTTACAAACTCAGACTTTTCCTAATACAGTCACCTGTATTAGGAAAGATGAGCCAGAAAAACTGTATAATATAAAAACAGACCTATATTGTATGCAGAAACAGGTGAAAATTATATTGTTTTATTCTAATACAATTGCTCATTTCGTTTTTTCAAAAAGTTAGGTGTCAACATTTTTGGCACCCCTAAAGATTCTTTTAAATAAAATCAAACTAAATAAAATCTGCATTAACATTCTACTTTTTAAAGTTAATCTCACCTTAAGGAACTGTGTTGTGGCCTTCCATGGCTCCCTGTTTTACTGTGGTATAAAAAATTWGGTAACAGGTAAAATCTCTTTGTCATCCATCACCATGGGGAAAGGCATAGAACTCACAAACAAAAAGAGGGTGTTGACCTTCATAAATCAGGCAATGGGTTRATTTACCACTATTAGGGCAACAATTAAAGGGATAGTGACATTGGTTTCCTTACCTTGTCCATAGTCTGCTTACAGGGTAAATAGCATGATCATTACACAGGTGAACCTTCTGCTGGCGACAAAAGGCAACTCTAAAATGTGCAGTTTTGTCACAACACAATGCTACAGATGTCTCAAGTTGAGGGAGCATGCAATTGACATACTGACTGCATGAATGTCCACCAGAGCTGTTGCCAGATAATMTWATGTTAATTTCTCTACCATAAGCCTACCAATGTCATTTTATGTCATCTACCAATGTCATTTTAGAGAATTTGGCAGTACGTTCAACCGGCCTTACAACCGCAGACCACATATAACCACGCCATCCCAGGAACTCCACATCCGGCTTCTTCACCTGCGGGATCATCTGAGACCAGCCACCCAGAAAGCTTATTAAACTGTGGGTTTGCACATCCAAAGAATTTCTGCCAAACTGTCAGATACGAACTCAGGGAAACTAATCTGCGTGCTCTATATATATATTTCTGTTTAATATAATTTGACCACATTTGTTACGATAATAATCCATATAAAGTACAGTAAATTGTCAAATTAGAGGGATGTGTGAAACCGTTGTTGAAATACTATAAAAGACTGAGATAATGGGAAATCGAATGGGAGATGGCTGATCTTGCTCTGTTGGAAAATGTGGCACATGCTGCATTTAGCAGAGAGTGTGTTTTTAGGAGGGTATCATTTCCCAAAATATCATTTCCCAAAGCCAATATTATTGGATTTATGCCAAGATTTAATACCTACTTTAGAAAGGCAAACAAAGAAAACGCATGCCATTCCGGTGCACATCCAAGTGCTATTCTCTAGTTTTTGGAAACAGCATTTTTCAGCTGGAGCTTGCCATTGGTTTGGCATCTCACAACCCTAGATGAGTCGATTCATGCCAGCTGTTTTGGATTGAATCATCAGCAAGGGCTACAGTTGCATCCAGTTACCACCGTCGCACAAAAGGTTGAAGTCAAGAGGGGTTTGTTTGCCATCAACGGTTTCTGAAATACCATCACAGCAATAGATGATACCCACGTCTCGATAAAAGCACCATCCCAAAACGGGTTCAACTATGAACAGAAAAGTTTTCCGCTCAATGGATGTCATATGTGATGCTCAAAAGACGCTACTGAATGTGGTGGCCAGGTGGAACACACGACTCGCTCYTTCTGCAGAACAGCAATGTTGGCCTTCGCTTACAGGAGGGAGCTGTTGAGGATGGATGGCTTATTGGTGAGTGCCTACTCGTTTGAAGTATATTTGACATTGCTAAAGCAACTTGATTTGTCCTAATGGTTCTCTCTCTTTGTAGGACACAGAAGTTATCTGTTAAAACCCTGGCTGATGACAAGGGTGGGAAATTAACTTTTTGGTRCACCAGCCACTGTGGCAGGTATATGAAAAAAATCTACCAGCTACTCAGATTTCTTTTTTATCAGCCGAAATTTGTTTTTCTGTAATTACACCAACAAAATCACAAAAACATGGATGAGCACACTTTCTAATGTTTCAAAGACAATACATGTACTACTAGGAAGAAGTAATGGGGTATATTGCTTCATTTCATTTTATGACTTGCGTCTTTTAACCAATGTATGTTAAAAGAAATCATTTATATCCAATAATAAAAACAAGAACATCAAGAACGTCTACAACTGAACATCAAGAACCAACAAAGTGCCCTGCCACAAAATGCTGAGTGATACGACTAATTTATTATTATAGTTCAGGGCTCTACGCTGACATTTTTCACAAGGAGTACATGATGTGATCCTAAGTAGAAATGTAGAAGCACACAAATAAATCTAGGAGAACAATGACTAAAMGTTAATGAATATTTTTGTTTTGGTAGTGATCCATTCTCAATCAAGCACAATCATTAGATGAGACCAAAATGTTCAGCTTYCCCCTTAAGGAACAGGCTGCTACTGTGGTAACTTGGCAAGTCAGTTAAGAACAAATTCTTATTTTCAATGATGGCCTAGGAACAGTGGGTTAACTGCCTTGTTCAGGGGCAGAACAACAGATTTTTACCTTGTCAGCTCAGGGATTCAATCTTGCAACCTTTCGGTTACTAGTCCAACGCTCTATCCACTAGGCTACTTGCCGCCTCGATATTGACCTGAAAAGGCTTTGCCATATTGTAATGGCTTGCAGGGTGCTCCAAAATATGTCCATCAAGCCTGGCCTCCCTCTACAGCAGGTGGACCGACCTGACGACCCTATGCCTGATGCACAAATWGAATTTTATAGCCGAAGGAATTATTTAAAAGGCGCATACGTGAATGTAGTTTAGATCATTTGATTTGCACATGTGACCTGTTGCTTTAGTGAATCATTTATGTTATTTAATGCCTTCCTCAATTGATTGTTTATTTCAAGGATYGAGTTATTGATGTCGTCTTGTTTTTTCAGGACCGCGTCAGTCAGTACCGTTGGCTCCCGACTTGATGTGGCACGAGTTGACTTCCCCTGGTTGGCACTSTCACCAGTTCCCCTGGGTGGCACGGTGACTGGATCTCTGCCAGTCACTATCCGCAATAGATGTTCTTTTGTGTGTATTAATGACTTGTCGTGTTATTGTTTGATTRGTTTTGTTCCGAATCATTAGCCTACAATTATTTGTTTTAAACATAGGACAACGAAAAAACTACTTGTTTTCAATATCGTGATAAATAAATATGAATTGAATGAAATTGATATGCTGTATCCTTACCTTCAACCTGAACTTGCGATGGCCTTGAGTCAGACACCGGGCTGGGGGTCACTGTCACCCCCCAGTAGTATCCCTTACAGTAGTGGTTCTAACCAGTGGTACTAGGAGCCCTGGGGGTACTTGGTCAATCCACAGYGGTACTTGAGAAGACTCATGAGACCATAGGCCTACTGGTAAAATGCACATGAGGGGGTACTTCAGGGGTACTCCGGGCAGAGCAAAATTCAGTTGGTGGTACAGTAACCYAAAAAMGTTGGGAACCACTGCCGTATGATGCCGGCAATTCTTAGTTCTAGAGGAGAGAGGCTCATCTCACTCAAATAACATTTTATTTGTCACARGCGCTGAATACAACAGGTGTAGKCCTTACAGTGAAATYCTTACTTACAAGCCCTTAACCAACAATGCAGTTTTAAGAAAAATACCTACAAKWTTTTTGAAATYAAAGTAACAAATAATGAAAGAGCAGCAGTAAAATAACAATAGCGAGGCTATATACAGGGAGTACCGGTACAGAGTCAATGTGCGGGGGTACCGGTTAGTCMAGGTAATGGAGTAATATGTACATGTCGGTAGAGTTATTAAAGTGACTATGCATAGATAATAACAGAGAGTAGCAGCAGTGTAGAGGAGGGGGCGGGCAGTCCAAATAGTCTGGGCAGCCATTTTGACTAGATGTTCAGGAGTCTTATGGCTTCGGGGTAGAAGCTGTTTAGAAGCCTCTTGGACCTAGACATGGCGCTCCGGTACAGCTTGCTGTGCGGTAGCAGAGAACAGTCTATGACTAGGGTGGCTGGAGTCTTTGAAAATTTTAGGGCCTTCCTCTGACACCGCCTGGTATAGAGGTCCTGGATGGCAGGAAGCTTGGCCCCAGTGATGATCTGGGCCATACGCACTACCTGCTGTAGGGCCTTGTGGTCGGTGGCTGAGCAGTTTCCATACCAGGCACTGATGCAACCCGTCAGGATGCTCTCGATGGTGCAGCTGTAGAACCTTTTTACGTTCTCTGCCACCCTCCAGTTGCACCAATGTCCTGTCTGTGAACTATTAGTGCCTTTTTGGCATTTAACTTAAGATCAAACCACTTTACTTTATCTCCACCACTGACCGGCATTCTGAAGAGGCAGCATTCACTGCAATTCCTACTTTCTCCCACACTATGTTTGTATTTTTACTGGTCAAGCCACAACTGAGCGAGCCAAGTAAAATGTTTTGGTTGCACTCAACCTCTGACACTAGCACCTTTTATTACAMTCTCGGATCAACAACAACAAAAATATTTTCCTTTTGTGGTTGAGCCATTGTATTTCATGGTACGGGGTTGTATCTTCGCGACGGGCTAGAAAGGGATGATTTTCATCATATATGGTTAACTATGGGCGTTTCAAAATGCAAATAGCAAGGCTGTGCACAAGCACTGGGGCTGAAAACAATGGTGATCGACCACCTGTGTGTGTGTATGACGCTCGTAGGATTGTTTGATAAATCACTATGCATACGAACATTCTAAATTCCTTCCGTATGTATTATTTTAGAATAGTTACGACGTAATATTGATAAATGAATCCCCTGGAGTTTGCTAAATGGCATTGGCACTTGGAATGAAACTGGTGCGAGCTTCACATTCTACCTGGTCACCTCAATCAAAACGTCCCATTTTTGGGGCGGATAAAACCATGAATTTGATCAACAGTAAATGACATTATCCACATGATTCCCTGCCGCTGTGCCTTCCTGTTTCGCTGCAGCCGGCTGCTGTAATGAGTGAGTTCTGAAATGTTCTCACACTCTCCCTGCCCCTCGTGAGTGTATAACATTTCAAAATGCAATTACGGGGGTAAAAAACTACTTTGGAAACAACTAGTTGTCCATATTCAAGAGAGGATGGTCAGCTTTCTGTAGTTATAACTTTGTATTTCTCAACGATCATTATTGAGCTCAAAGCACACTGTTTTACCATCAAGATATCTGATATAGCTTTGAAATCCAAAGCGTGCAAAATGAAGCATCGGCCATCGCGAGTGCACTAGGCCTCATTGCTAAGTGTTTTTAGTACATTGCATTTACACTTGCGAAATGCACTCATTAAAAATAACCTCTGTGATCTCCATCTCGCTAGTTCATCTTTTTTATTTTATTCAAGCGGATAAGGTAGTGATGTAGGCCGTGACGTGGCCACAATTGAAACCAGAACCTAGTCATTGTTGCCTAGGGTCAGGTGTTCAAAAATGTAGTATATTTTAAAACACCAGGATGTCATACTCATTGCGGCTTTTCGTCTAGTAGAATTTGCCGCACACGATTGAGGAAGATAATCAAGATAAGGTGATGCGCTGTACCAAAATTAACCAACGGCAGGAATCAACTCAATCGAACATTAGATGAGGTATTATCAGTATGAATAAGCCTGGTATGTTGATATTTGTMGCTTACTGCATTCGTTTTTACGTAGGAGTACATTCTAATTAGCATGTAGTATGATTAGTACACAGTATATCGTTTTAGTAAGTAGTAGGCGAGACAGATTTTGGACACGGCCAGTGTCAAAATATGCTGGGGAAAAGTGAAATGATTGCATTTCATTGCTTCCTGTTCCAATCTGGTGCCAGTGAGCCATTCATTTCAATGGAACTCGTTTTTTTCCCATGAATAGCAAACCAATAACCATATTTCTAGGCTTGTGTTATAGAGACATAATTGATGTATGTACTTTTGACTGTCATCTGCTTGCCCTGTATTTTAGAATGTTTTTCCAGAGGAGTTTGGCCCCAAGTATGACTCAACACTGCAGATTCTTGTGTGGGAGTTCCTGTCCAGACTGGAGAAACTGCTTCCTGCTCCAAACATTAAACAGGTATTATTTTACTGTACATCATTTGAGGTATGCATTACGGATGGGCATTTGAAAGAATTTCTGTGTTTGAGTACTCAAGTACTTAAATGTCAGCGTGAAAGGGGGATGAATGCAAAACGTTTATGGTATGCWATCGGTTGCTACAATTTCTGGTTGTTCTGATACAACTGAAAACGAAYTGTAACATTTTCACTGCACTTGACATATATCCCACAAATAATGAACACGTCTTAGAGTTTGAAATGTTGTCAGTGGTTTTAATGTAACCTGCTACTTAATAGAATTTGTACATGTATGATTAGCAATCAAATACAAACCTTYAATCGAGTGCTTGCGCACCATACCTAGTATGCATGCGGATCTCAAGTAATTATTTGGCCCAAAGTGCCTTTGATTCCAGTCAAGACCTTGAAACGCCATTTTTACTTTCTCCACCTCTTAGACTGCATCGTGGCTCAACCTTGCCCCTGCTCTCTTAGAGGAGTGTGTGCAGTCTGTGGCTCACCCTGAGCCATTACAGGCACTCCTCCATCACCATAAAAATGGAAAACAGTTAGACACCAATGGTAGGTGGGGTACAGGATTTGTAAATAATTGACTTGCCTGAATTTCTATATTTATGGGTAGAAATTAGGAAATGCAGGAAATGAAGGAAAAAGTTATCATTGATCTCAATAGTTATTCCTGATGTTTACTCGTGATGCTCTCCTTGTTTCTAGCTCTAAGGTCGACTGGTGGTGACTACATCCTCTCTTCACTGTCTTCCCCTTCCTCTGTGAAGGAAGAAAGTGCCTCTTACCAAGCTGGCCCAGAGAGACAGTCCTATCCCACCATGCAGGGATATCAAAGCCCTTTCCCATGTGATGAACCAGAGATGAGTTGGGACTGCCGAATGGCAGATTGTAGGGTCTGGACTGTAAAGCCACCAGCCGGTTCTGCTTCTGTGGAGGTAGAGGTCGAGACTATAGAGGACGCCACTGATATAATGGTTAAACGCAAGACAATCGACAAAGAGTCGATAAAAGAGACGAGGAGAGAAGAAGCTGTTTTCTGCCCTCAGACACGCAGCGGACTGAAAACCAGCCGCTTGACAGCTGCCTGTCTGCGCCGTCAGCCTGTACTGCGTTTGAACAGGCTTGACATTAGCAATATGCCATTACCCAAGTCCTTGCTAACACTGATTCTAAGGAGAGGGAGACTGCAGGCTGAGGTGACAAGACGCCCAGGACCGAAAAGAAGAGGCAGAAAGAAGAAACGGAGACGAGGACGGGGTGTTGCAAACGAGAAGATTGAAACAGACACACTTGACGTGAGCGATATGCCGCTACCCAAGTCATCACTAACGCTGACTCTAAAGAGAGGGATAGTGCAGGCTGAGGCGACGAGTTCCCAAGTACCGAAGAAAAGAGGCAGAAAGAAAGGACAGAAAATAGGACCTGGTATCACAAGATTAAAGATTGAAAATGTTGGAGTACATACYCTTGACATTAGCGATATGTCATTACCCAAGACCTCGCTAAAGCTGATCATACGGAGAAGGAAACTGCAGGCTGAGGCAACGGACAGAAAAGAAGGACAGAAAAGAAGAGGCAGAAAGAAAAAATGGAGAAGAGGACGTGATGTCAGAAATGAGAAGACTGAAGCAAAGGGTGTGAAAAGAGAGCGGTCACCTGAAACTGAGTGAGTGTCAGCTGTGGAACAGACGTATTCAAATCCAGGCCTCAAGGTCTGCAGTGCTGCTGGTTTTCTTTTCTCCCAGGTAGTAAATTGATTTATTYATATAATTYATTGACCAGAGAATACAGTCACCTAGTGWACAGAGAGGACTGAATCGGTCCCTGATTCGAGGGGTATTAGGGGATGGATGAAAACCAACAGTGGTGCAGACTTCAAAACCCAGATTTGAAGGCCCCTACAGTATTGGCTACCCAGCAAACCAAAAGTGGTTCTATGAAAGTTCCCAGAATATTTGTTAGGTTGCCACAAATGTTCTCATAACACAAAAACTGTCCAGTTATACTGATGATTATACAATGTTTGTATAAAATATTTGCCTGCTGTTGCAAGAACGTTCCCAGAACGTTGCTCATATATTTTGCTGCCGCACTATGTTCTGAAAAACATTACTGGTACATTTTGTTATTACATAACCTGGAMAACGTTTGGGGAATGTTCTGTGGTGGTTGTTACAGATTTTGTGCACAACATTTTAGTGAATGTTAGGACATTCCAAGGATATTTCATTTAAAACGTTTTCTGAACAAACAAACAAAAACTGTTATGAAAAACAGTATTTGAATGTTTTTGGAATGTTAACCTAATGTTATATAAAAAACCCTAGCTTATGTTCTGGGAATGTTCTCAGTTTGCTGGGTAGGACCTTGGCAATGAACTCGAATATTGAAAATCATAACTGACTTTAATTTTGGACTCTTCTCAGGGAAGATGCCGAACCATCAGATAATGAACTTTGGACCACTGTCAATAAAGGGGCCACTGTCGATGAGTCTGGTAAGAAAAGTTCCTTAGTGAGTGTAGAGCAGRGAACGTCKAGCTCCTTAGATATACACAACTCCTGAATAAAGAAGAAGAAACTAGAAATGACACGCTTAAAGATGCAAAGAAAGTGGTTACTAGACCTAAATGTCCATGATATTCTGCTGTGAGAATAGCTAAGTGCTTATCATTCCATTGCGAGTTCAGTAAACACTTTCTCTGCATCTATAAGGCTGCAGTACCTTGTTCTTTATTTTAGGAAAGTTCTGTATCCCTTCACTTTATTGAGCTTTGTTCAAATGTGGTCTATTCTATTTTTATCAAGCACCAGATCTGTRTTACTTGTGCTRTTTGACTTTGATTGAGTTCATGTCAATATGGAGATGTCTTGCTCACTTCTSTCTTTTCAACACTAGGTGGGGTCCGTGCTTCTCCTCATTGTCCATCATCTCATAAGAGGGAGGAGGAATTGCAACAGCCCATACAGCACTTTCACTCAGAGGAGCACGGGGGTCATATGGCCAAAGGGCAGAACAGAGAAGAACACTCAGAGAGTGTACCTCAGGACTCTCTTTAATTGAGTTTTTTTATGCTATATCGGAGGAACAATTTGAAATTAACAGATTTTTTTAGTGCCCCATTTTAGGGGACCAAAAGATTGGGACAGATCACTATGTGTATTAAAGTAGTAAAAAGTATTTGGTCCCATATTCATAGCACGCAATGACTACAAATCTGTTGGGTACATTTGCTGTTTGTTTCAGTTGTGTTCAGATGATTTTATGCCCAATAGAAATTAATGGTAAATAGTGTCATTTTGAAGTCACTTTTATTGTAAATAAGAATATATGTTTCTAAAAACTTCTACATTAATGTGGATGTTCAATGATTACGGATAATCCTGAATGAAGTGAGAAAGTGACAGACGCCAAAATATAATACCCCAAAACATGCGTAACCTCTCACTATACAATAACAGGGAGGTTAGCATTTTTGGGGGTATAAAATTTGTGCGTCTGTAACTTTCTCACTCATATATTCAAGATTCTATTCAGAGATTATGTCGTAATCATGGAGCTAGGCTGTGGGCGTTATACCATATATAGCGTTTACCGTGGTATGTGGAAATAGCCACGGGATGGTGTTTCAATACCGTGTTTAAACTTTTTTAATACATTTTCATATTTCAGCCACTTTTAAGTCAATACCTGCAGGTCACTTGTGCAATACGGTTAGCAGATTGCGTTCTTGCGTTTCCCAGGGTCACATTCATTGTTACCTATCAAAGCTATCATAGTTCCCGAAACAGTTGAGCCAGTTACGGTTTGTTTGTAAATAGCACAATGGGAAGAAAAGCGGAGCAGGGTGAGTCAGCTGTGTGATTGACAGGGGTCGCGTTTTATCTTGAAAGTCAACCAGAGTGATCAGGCACATTCAACATAGTTTTACCTTACAGAAAATATTATAGTGCCAACACATATGCAGGAAAATAGCTCATTTTCATCAGATGACAACAGAATGCAACGCTATTTGGTTTGCAGCCACAAGTAAATGAGCTTACAATGAAAAAGCTAAGTCTTTTTTTGGCAAAAACGATGCCATGGCCATCATGATTATAATGTTTTATCAAACAGAAAGACTGAGCCAGCTACATTTCCTAAAGTTATCTTTGCATTTACCAAGAGAAAAGTGACCAGAGAGAAAATAGCTACACATCAGTCAGAGTGCTGTCTGCTGATGAATGCCCATTCGTGAAATTCTCATCTGAGTGAATTGCAAATACGGAATCAAATTTTTTTACTGAAATTAATAAATAAGAAGCATTTAGATCTGATTTACAAAAACAGCAAGAGATTTCTTAGCGTTCTTTTTTTCCTGCGTGATAATATTAATATGTCTGCATTAAACGTGAACACCAAGTTTATATCTTCTAGTTATCTGAAGTGATAGTTTTACTGAATTGAAGGGGAGAATCATATTGTGTAAGATTTCTGGCCGTGTTTGAGAAGTCAAAGCTCTTTGTACAGTTTGCTCACTGGATCTTCTTGATTTTCCATTGTTTTTTTTGTTTTTTTTTTTTTTTTTTTTTGCATTTTCTTCTTCCCTCTCCATCTTGGCCAGTCTGCTCCTCCAATTTCACAAGCAGAACACCGGCAGGCACTGTTGCCGAGCTAGAGACTCCAGAAGCATAAGCACAGTGGTGTACACATGCTGCTTCAGAGACAGTCTTCCTTCAGACAAGCAGTGTTAATATTGCGCATGTCTCTCGGGTGCACTCATATCTTTAGCTAGCAGCGCTCATGGAACAATTCCGTTATTTACGTTGGCTAATGTGTTAAGCATCTGGTAACAGACGCCCAATGGTCTTTTTAGCATGCTTTGGCGCCCCTTGTGTACTAAACTGGTAATAATATAGAATCCACGGATGAGAGAAGGATGGTAATGACCAGTGGCGGATTTAGGCATAGGCACATGGGCCAGCCGCCCAGTGGCAGCATCTTGCCGGGGGCGTTATGGGGCGCCCGCACCACAAAAACAAAAAAATATATATAATAACATTTAGAATGGTGACATTTGCGCAATCGTTTTCTATGCTCATTTTTGCACGTTGCCGTCAATTGATATCAGTCCACCGTGTGGGAGCTGTGGTCCAATAAGCCTTGTCGGAGTGGTGGCCCTGAGTTCTAGTTTGAGCTAGGCAGGCTACTGGCAGATTTAGTTTTATTTGTAGGTTTTTTTTGTTAGCAATTAGGTAATGGGGTTAATAATTAAATTCTCTTTTTATTTGTATTTATATACTACAATTTGTTACTCTTTTGATATTTATGAAGTTATTTTTTTATTATTGTTAATATTTAGAATAGTTTTAAATGTTATGATTTTTTATTTGTGGTTGGTCCAAATGTCGTAATAAACAATGACAGTTTAGTGCAGCATGGGCTTTTGTTTTTTGTTGGGGGGCTGAACGGGGGGGCTGCGCCGCAGGGAGCCATAACAAGCTAGAACTTGCCAACTGGGTTGAACGATGTGGACATCTGGATCTGGCCAACCCTAAGTAGATCCAATTAATGTAGAAGGTTCAGACAATATTCCATTGTTTACAATAAAATACACTCCGAAATGACACAATCATTATTTATCCCATTCCAGTTTCAAATGGGCACAAAAAATATCTGAAACACTTCCAAGAACAAACAGCAAATGGCATCGAACAATATGTATGAAGTCATTGCCGTGTTATGAACATGGGACCAAATAAGCTACTTTTTACTACTTTAATACACATATATAGTGAATTTGTCCCAATACTTTTGGTCCCTTAAAAAAGGGACTATGTAACAAAAAGTGTGTAATTTTCTAAACGGTTCAACCGATATGGAGGAAAAATACCCCCAATTAAAAGCGGAGCAGTCGCACTTTAATCTCAATAGTGCCATGTGTATCATGTCAACATTCCAAGTGCCTGGAGTCAGAGCCAAAACAACATGTCACATGCCGCCAATAGTTTTGAGGCTCACTGATGTTTTTTTTGGAGGAATTGTTCCTGCATCGCTTCACTTTATTCTATTTGTACCTCATTAGATCGTGTCGTCATTCTATTGTTATGGAAGACTGGATCGTTCTTGTTTTTCTGACTGAGTTCATGGTCCAATTTTTAGATGTTTTTTAAGCTTTCTGATGTAGTCAATACCAACCCGTTAAGGATGTTGACTTGAATACCCTCCATGAAGACTACAGTCAGGCAGAGATCAGTCAATACCAACCCGTTAAGGACGTTGACCCAGAGGAGGACAGAAGGTCTGTGGATGATTCAGGGGGAAATGAGATGGCCAWTGACAAAGAACCAAACTCAACCGAATGCTTAACAGAGGAGCAGGTGTCACACACTGAGGCATGCCCTCTCCAGGATTCTCAATCAGAGACAAGCGGAGAAGTGAAGAACGAGATACAGGTGATACCGGTATCAACAATAGATACGACAATACTAAAGGCACTCCAATTTGAGGTTTTAAGAAAATGATGGACTGCAACAACTTCCTACCACTTTCCCTATATTTCATTGTATTYTATGGCCATAGCTCTCCTAAACCTGGGGCTGTATTCACAAAGTGTCTCAGAGTAGAAGGGATCTAGAATAAGTTTTTCCTTTCAGATCAGAATAACTAAGAGGATCAGCATTCCTACTCTGAGAAGCGTTAGGAATATGGGCCCAGATTGGAAGGCAAATGGAGCACCAACATGTTGCTGTAAGCGAGTGAGTTCCATCTCACCCTCTCTCTGTTACACAACCCTTGGCACTGAAGTCAACCGTGCTGACAGACGGAGCTTGTTACTCAATGAGAAATAGTTGCCGTGAGATCTCGGCGCGGGTGACATCACCCCATGACGGCTACCAATTCCAGCCTGCTAGTTCCACATCCACTACACTCACTCCCTAGTAGTCTGCTACAGCCGATTTGTAATCTCGAGTCACGGCARCATTGTACCAGAGTGAGTTCTGTCCCCACCTGGGGGGCAAACTCAGCGTTGCCTTTGGACTGGGCTGAAATGACATTACTTTTTTGTTTGTTTTGGTTTTTACTTAATGTAAAAATGTGACAACTATATCTTTCCCCTTTCTCTCCCTCGCTATCATTAATTATCCACTTTTATAACACTTTTATAACACGTTAATATCATGTGATGTCACTGTATACTGTAAGTTACTTTGGATAAGTGTCTACGCCGTCTAGTATTATCTATCTAGTATTATCTACATGTTTATCCACCTTGTTTTGAAGTTTTACATAGGTGTGATACATTTAAATTCATTAAAGAAAACATATGAAAAGGCATGGCTTTGAGTCAGACTGTGCATTTTTATGACTATCATATATATTGTATACAGAGAGGGAAACTGCAGGCTGAGGCCACGGGATCCCAAGGACAGAAAAGAAGAGGCAGAAAGAGAAAACAGAAAAGAGGACGTGGTGTCAGAAATGAGAAGACCGAGGCAAAGAGTGTGAAAAGAGAGCACTCACCTGAAACTGAGTGAGTGTCAGCTGTGGAACAGACGTATTCAAATCCAGGCCTCAAGGTCTGCAGTGCTGCTGGTTTTCTTTTCTCCCAGGTAGTAAATTGATTTATTYATATAATTYATTGACCAGAGAATACAGTCACCTAGTGTACAGAGAGGACTGAATCGGTCCCTGATTCGAGGGGTATTAGGGGAAGGATGAAAAAKAGATTTGAATGTCGCTACAGTGGTGGCTAGTGAAATCGAAAACAAGCTATAATATATTGAAGGATAATTCACTTACATTTTTTTCTTCGTTTTTTTTTACCAAGCTAAATTATTTCATGTCATTGGCAGATAATTTTGCTTATTTTAACTTTAAAAAAGGCTTAATACAATATATGGTCCTGTGTGGCTCAGTTGGGTAGAGCATAGCGCTTGAAACACCAGGGTTGTGGCTTCAATACCCACAGGGGACGAGTATGAAAAGGGGAAAAAAATCTGAAAATGTATGCACTCACAATTGTAAGTTGCTCTGGATAAGAGCGTCTGCTAAAATGTAAATGTTATTAAGGGAAAATATATTGAATTAAGATAAATTACTTGTATTATGCCTTTTTTTTGGTTAACATAAGCCAAATTATTTGCCAATGACGTTATATAATTTAACTTATCACTCAATATAAGATATTATGGCTTGCTCAGATTTCACTTTTTGCACTGTGGGATCTTGGCAGTGAACTTACCCATTGAAAATCATACCTGACTTTCATTTTGGTCTGTCCTCAGGGAAGATGCTGAACCATCAGATAAAGAACTTTGGACCTCTGTCAATGAAAGGACCTCTGTCAATGATTCTGGTAAGGAGTGTTCCTTAGTGTTTAGAACACTGAACGTCCAGCTCCTCATGCAAAACTTCTGAAATAATGAACAAACAAGAAATGACAGRGTTAAAGATGCGGGAAAAATGGTTACTATACCTAAACGTCCATGCTATTCATGCCTAGTGCTTATCATACCCTTGCGAGTTCAGTAAATACTTTCCTTGCGTCTACAGGGAGCTCCCAAAGTATTGACAGTGACACAGTTTTTGTCTTCTTTTTTGTTTGTCTCTGTACTCCAGCACTTTGGATTTGAAATGGTYCAGTGGTACCACTATGAGGTTAAAGTGTAGAGTGTCAGATTTAATTTGAGTTTTTTTTTATCTATATCGAGTGAACAATTTAGAAATTACAACTTTTTTTAGTGCCCCATTTTAGGGGACCAAAYTMATTGGGACAGATTCACTTATGTGTATTAAAGTAGTAAAAAGTATTTGGTCCCATATTCATAGCACGCAATGACTACAAATCTGTTGGGTACATTTGCTGTTTGTTTCAGTTGTGTTTCAGATGATTTTYTGCCCAATAGAAATTAATGGTAAATAGTGTCATTTTGAAGTCACTTTTATTGTAAATAAGAATATATGTTTCTAAAAACTTCTACATTAATGTGGATGTTCCAATGATTACGGATAATCCTGAATGAAGTGAGAAAGTGACAGACGCACAAATATAATACCCCAAAGACATGCTAACCTCTCACCATTACAATAACAGGGGAGGTTAGCATTTTTGGGGGGTATAAAATTTGTGCGTCTGTAACTTTCTCACTCATCATTATTCAAGATTCATTCAAGATTATCCGTAATCATGGSAGCTAGGCTTGGGCGGTATACCATATATAGCGTTTACCGTGGTATTTGGAAATAGCCACGGGATGGTGTTTCAATACCGTTMAAACTTTTTTTWAATACATTTTCATATTTGCAGCCACTTTTTAAGTCAATACCTGCAGGTCAACTTGTGCAATACGTTAGCAGATTGCGTTCTTCGTTTCCCAGGTCACATTATTTTACATTATCAAGCTTATCATAGTTCCCCAGAACAGTTGAGCCAGTTACGTGTTTGTTTGTAAATAGCACAATGGGAGAAAGCGGTAGCAGGTGAGTCCAGCTGTGTATTGACAGGGGTCGCTTTTTATCTTGAAAGTCAACAGAGTGATCAGGCACATTCAACTATAGTTTTCCTTCACAGAAAATATATTAGTGCAACACATWTGGCAGAAAATAGCTTCATTTTCATCAGATGACAACAGAAGTGCAACGCTATTTGGTTTGCAGCCACACAAGTAAATGAGCTTACAATGAAAAAGCTAAGTATTTTTTGCAAAAACGATGCATGGCCATCATATTTATAATGTTTATCACAGAAAGACTGTAGCCAGCTACATTTCCTAAAGTTAATCTTGCATTTTACCAGAGAAAAGTACCAGAGAAAAATAGCTACACATCAGTCAGAGTGCTGTCTGCTGATAGAATGCCCATTCGTGAATTCTCATCTGAGTGAATTGCAACGGAATCAATTTTTTTTAACTGAAATTATAATAAGAAGCATTTTAGATCTGATTTACAAAACACAGCAAGAGATTTCTTATGCGTTCTTTTTTTCCTGCGTGAAATATTAATAATTCTGCATTAACGTGACACCTAAGTTTAACTTGCTAGTTATCGAAGTAAGTTACTGAATTAAGGGAGAATCATATTGTGTAAGATTTCTGCCGTGTTTGAGAAGTCAAAGCTCTTTGTACAGTTGCCACTGCGATCTTTTGATTTCCTTGCATTTTTTCTCCTCTCCATTCTTGGCCAGTCTGCTCCTCCCCCATCTTCACAAGCAGAACAGGCAGGCCTGTTGCCCTAGAGACTCCAGACTCCATACAGACACAGTGTGTACACATGCTGCTTCAGAGACAGTTCTTCCTTCAGACAAGCATGTTAATTTGCGCAATGTCTCTCGTTTGCACTCATCATCTTTAGCTAGCAGCCTCCATGGACATTCGTTATTACTTGTGCTAATCTTGTTAGCATTCTGGTAACAGACGCCCAATGGTCTTTTTAGCATGCTTTGGCGCCCCCTTGTGTACTAAACTGGTAATAATATAAATCCCAGGATGAGAGAAGGATGGTATGACCAGTGGCGGATTTAGGCATAGGCGACATGGGCAGCCGCCCAGGGCAGCATCTTGCCGGGGGCGGTATGGGGCGCCCGCACCAACAAAACAAAAAAATATATATAAATACATTTAGAATGGTGACATTTGCGCAATCGGTTTTCTATCGCTCATTTGCACGTTGCGTCAATGATATCATGTCACCGTGTGGGACTGTGGGTCAATTAACCTTGTCGGAGTGGGTGCCCTGATTCTAGTTTGAGCTAGGCAGGCTACTGCAATTTAGTTTTATTTGTGTTTTTTTTGTTAGCAATAGGGTAATGGGTAATAATTAAATTCTCTTTTTTTATTTGTATTTATATACTACAATTTGTTACCTCTTTTTGATATTTATGAGTTATTTTTTTATATATTTTTATATTTATATAGTTTTAAATGTTATGATTTTTTATTTGTGTTGGTCCAAATGTCGTAATAAAAATGACAGTTAGTGCAGCATGGTGCTTTTTGTTTTTGTTGGGGGGCTGAAGGGGGGGCTCGCCCAGGGAGCCATACAAGCTAGAACTGCCACTGGGTATGACGATGTGGACATCTGGATACTGCCCAACCCTAGTAGCATCCACATTAATGTAGAAGTGTTCAGAAACATATTCCATTGTTATTTACAATAAAATAGACTCCAAAATGACACAATACATTATTTACCATTCATTTCAATTGGGCACAAAATAATCTGAAACACTTCCAAAACAAACAGCAAATGCATCGAACAAATGTATGAAGTCATTGCGTGTTATGAACATGGGACCAAATACTTAACTTTTTACTACTTTAATACACATATAAGTGAATTTGTCCCAATACTTTTGGTCCCTTAAAATAGGACTATGTACAAAAAGTGCTGTAATTTCTAAACGGTTCAACCGATATGGAGGAAAATACCCCCAAATTAAAGCGGACAGTCTGCACTTTAATCTCATAGTCATTGTATCATTTCACATCCAAAGTGCTGGAGTACAGAGCCAAAACAACATGTCACTGTCCCAATAGTTTTGGAGCTCACTGATGTTTTTTTGGAGGAATTTCACTTTATTCTATTCGTACCTGCATTGAGATGTGTTCTATTCTATTGTTATGAAGCACTGGATCGGTCTTGTTTTCTGACTGAGTTCATGTCCATTTTTAGATGTTTTTCTTACTTCTTGATGTTTATTTGAGGAAAGTTCAGTATCCCTTTACTGTATTAAGCTTCAAGCACTAAGCTGTGCTCTTTGACTTTGATTGAGTTCATGTCAATATGGAGATGTCTTGCTCACTTCTCTCTTTTCAACACTAGGTGGAGTCCGTGCTTCTCCTCATTGTCCATCATCTCATAAAAAGGAGGAGGAATTGCAACAGCCCATACAACACTTTCACTCAGAGGAGCACAGGGGTCATATGGCCAAAGGGCAGAACAGAGAAGAACACTCAGAGAGTGTACCTCAGGACTCTCTAACTCCTGAGCCATCCAACASCTCTCACAAAAGAAGCCAACGCYTCAAAGCATGCTCTTTCTGTGGCAAGACTTTCACTGACACACTGGGCTTGACAAGACACATGCGATCTCACATTGAGCAGAMYTCACATCAATGCACCCAGTGTGGGCAAGACTTTGAATTCAGTGAGGACTTCGAGGAACACCAGAAGCKTGGCTGTGAGGAGAAGAAGAATGAGGATGGAGGGAACAATAACGAGAACGGCGAGGACAATGGGGATGACTACTGTGGAGAAAGTGTCCAGCAAAAAACTGAATTGAAAAAAAATCGTGATCTGCAAGGAGACCTAAAACAACATGTAAAAGGAGACCCACAAGACTGCTCCATAAAGTGCCATGTTTGCGGGAAAATAACTACTCGTATGCTGGGTTTGCGAAGGCACCTTCTACTTCACTTCAACAATGGAGCATACAAGTGCTCTGCGTGTCCAAAGACTTTTATATCAAATGCTGATTTGAGATCGCACCTGAGATCAAAAAGATCTTGTAGGGAGAAATGTTCTGATGAAGTAATTACTACCGGGCTCCACCTCAAATCTGTCCCTGGTGAGTACAAGTGTCCTTACTGTGGGGACACTTTCCAGCTCCCACATGATCAGAAAGGACACACAAAAGATTGTTCCAGAAAGTGCCATGTGTGTGGGAAAACCATCTTGAAGGTATGTGACATGCGAAGGCACATGTTAAAGCACAACAACAACGGCCCCATCAAGTGCCCGGTGTGTCCGAAGACTTTTATATTCCATACTGATTTGAAGACGCACCTGAAAATGAAAATACTTTGTAGGGAGAAATGTTCTGATGTGACGGCGAAGGAATTACTGTCTCCCGTAGATGGTAGATCAAGGGATTTTTTTCATGAAACAGGTGTCATGACAAGGTGCCAACAACCAAGCTCCAGCAACACAGGTGGGCCTTCAAAGATCGGGCCTGTGTTGGGTTTGAAGAGCTTTGAAGAGTTCTTTGAAGATCTCTCTCATGACTCCGATATCAGCATGAGTAGTGATGTTAACCTGAATAGCCTCCATGAAGACTACAGTCAGGAGGTCAGTCAATARCAACCCATGAAGGACATTGATCAATCCAACCCTGGTGAATACAAGTGTCCTCACTGTGGGGACACTTTCCAGTTCCCACATGATCTGAAAGAACACACAAAAGACTGTTCCAGAAAGTGCCATGTTTGTGGGAAAACAACTTCGAAGACATGTGACATGCGAAGGCACATGTTAAAACACTACGATGGCCCCATGAAGTGCCCGGTGTGTCCYAAGACTTTTATATTCCATACTGATTTGAAGAAGCACCTGAAAACGAAAAGACTTTGTCGGGAGAAATGTTCTGATGTAATGGTAAAGGAATTACTGTCTACAGTAGATGGTAGATGTAGGAAAAACGTCAGTGAAACKGGAGTCATGACAAGGTGCCAACAATCAAACAGTTTGAAGAGCTATGAAGAGTTCTTTGAAGAGCTCCCTCATGACTCAGATAAGAGCATGAGTAGTGYTGTGAACCTCTATAGCCTCCATGAAGACTACAGTCGGGAGATCAGTCAATACCAACCCATGAAGGATGTTGACCTGAATAGCCTCCACGAAGACTACAGTAATGATATTAGTCAATACCAACCCATTAAGGACATTGACGCAGATGAGGACAATAAGTCTTTGGATGATTCAGGGGGGAATGAGATGCCCAATTGTCAGACCCTGGACGAAAGGGGCTGTGACTAAGCTCAGTCAGTATCATAGATCAGACTACACCACCCTATGTTTACACTAAGAATAGGGAGCTCTGAATAACAGTTCTACCATAGACAACACCGGTTCTTTTAGTTTGGGTTTGAGTAGAAGAACATGGAAGAATGGTCAATCTCAGTTTCCATGAACCACAGTAGCGTAAGCTTTTGTTCAGCACAAGATGGAGGATACACCATAAAACAAGTAACACCATCAAATAACAACAACAGGTTTCAGTTCAGGTGGAAGGTAATACTTCTCTTAGTAAAACCAAGGCTTCCGAAGGAGCTCGGCCACAGCTTCAACACAAACACAGCTTCCCTCTCACCTGCACCTTCCCCAAGGCGGCCGCACCCCAAACAGAAAGGGTTATAAAGGGGCAGGGAAACACAGGGAGACAATCACATCTTTCATTTAATCACGGAGTTAACAAATACTAAATTAGGAGCACCTGGGCCAAAGCATGCACAGTATAGGGCATTCGTCACACCTGTGACACAATGACAAAGACCAAACTCGACCAACAGCTTAACAGGGAAACACTGACCCAAGCCCTCTCCAGGATTTAATCTGAGAGAAGAATGAGATACAGGTGATACCAACCTGGTCTCAGTATTTCGTATTATTCTTTACGTAAATTCGAGACACCCCATTTAGTATGATATGTTACATTTCGAATGGTATGTACAGTTGAAGTCGGAAGTTTACATACACTTAGGTTGGAGTCATTCAAACTCGTTTTTCAACCACTCCACAATTTCTTGTTAACAAACTATAGTTTTGGCAAGTCGGTTAGGACATCTATTTGTGCATGACACAAGTAATTTTCCAAAAAAATGTTTACAGACAGATTATTTAACTTATAATTCACAGTATCACAATTCCAGTGGTCAGAAGTGTACATACACTAAGTTGACTGTGCCTTTAAACAGCTTGGAAAATTCCAGAAAATGATTGTCATGGCTTTAGAAGCTTCTGATAGGCTAATTGACATAATTTGTGTCAATTGGAGGTGTACCTGTGGATGTATTTCAAGGCCTACCTTCAAACTCAGTGCCTCTTTGCTTGACATCATGGGAAATCAGCTAAAAGTGAAGTCGGGTTCATCTTTGGGAGCAATTTCCAAATGCCTGAAGGTACCACGTTCATCTGCACAAACAATAGTACGCAATTATAAACACCATGGGACCACGCAGCGTCATACCGCTCAGGAAGGAGCCGCGTTCTGTCTCCTAGAGATGAATGTACTTTGGTGGAAAAGTGCAAATCAATCCCAGAACAACAGCAAAGGACCTTGTGATGATGCTGGAGGAAACGGTACAAAGTATCTATCTCACAGTAAAACAGTCCATATCGACATTACCTGAAAGGCGCTCAGCAAGGAAAAGCCACTGCTCCAAAATTGCCATAAAAAAGCCAGACTACGGTTTGCAACTGCACATGGGACAAAGATTGTACTTTTTGGAGAAATGTCCTCTGGTCTGAATGAACAAAAATAGAACTGTTTGGCCATAATGACCATCGTTATGTTTGGAGGAAAAAGGGGAGGCTTGCAAGCCGAAGAACACCATCCCAACCGTGAAGCACGGTAGGTGCAGCATCATGTTTGGGGTGCTTTGCTGCAGGAGGGACTGGTGCCTTCACAAAATGATGGCATCATGAGGAGGAAATAATGGATATATTGAAGCAACATCTCAGACATTGGTCAGGAAGTTAAAGCTTGGTCGCAATGGGTCTTCCAAATGGACAATGACCCCAAGCATACTTCCAAAGTTGTGGCAAAATGGCTTATAGGACAACAAAGTAAAGGTATTGGAGTGGCCATCACGAAGCCCTGACCTCAATCCTATAGAAAATGTGTGCAGAACTGAAAAAGCGTGTCAAAGCAAGGAGGCCTACAAACCTGACTCAGTTACACCAGCTCTGTCAGGAGGAATGGGCCAATTTCAGCCAACTTATTGTGGGAAGCTTGTGGAAGGCTACCCAAAACTTTGAGCCAAGTTAAACAATTTAAAGGCAATGCTACCTAAATACTAAATTGAGTGTAGTGTAAACTGTCTGACCCACTGGATTGTGATGAAAGAAATAACAGCTGGGAAAAACATTCTCTCTCTACTATTATTCTGACATTTCTCACATTCTTAAATTAAAGCGGTGATCCTAAACTGACTACGGGATTTTACTAAGGATTAGAATTTCAGGATATTGTGAAACAACTGAGTTTAAAATGTATTTGGCGTAAGGGTGTATGTAATACTCGTCGACTTTCAACTGTATTCCGTGAATGTCCATCATCCATGTTATGGATTTGCAAAACTTAAAATATATGTAACAAATTTGCAAAATGTACAATATGTTACGAATTTGCAAAACGGATGATATGTTACGAATTCCAATTTGTTGTGGCTGTAATTAGCTAGGTGGCTAATGCTAATGTTTCCTAGCTGGAAGACGTTAGCTAGGCTAGGGTTTAGGAGTTAGGTTAAAGGGTTAAGTTTAGGGTTAGCTAACATGCAAAGTAGCTAAAAAGTAGTAAGTAGATGAAAAGTTGCCAAAATGCTGAACTTATCCATGATGATATTCAAACATGCAATCTTTGGGTTGCTAGACGTTTGCGTTATACGCCCATCCATCCACCCTGACCAACCACCCTCCTTCCATTTTTTTCTTCAAGTCATTTTCTGTCATACGTAACCATGCCAAAACCTTAATTTCAGGGTCACAGATTTACATTTAGTATGTTATGTCTAGTCTATGAGACCAGGCTGGTGATACCAGTAACTACWGTAGATACAACTAACTATACTAAAGGCACAATCATTTACAGGTTGACATTTTTTTTTTTTAAGAAACAACTTCCCTATATGTCTTTGTTTTTTTTCTAGATGTTGTTATAGTATAGGTTAGGTAGTTAAGTTGTACGAACACAAAATAAAAAGGMGGAAAGAAATATAAAAAGTTTGGAAAATTCCGGAAACTACATAGTCGTGACTATGTGAGTTTAAAAAAAATATATTTCTTTTTGGAGGATGTGTTATGGGGAAGGTGTTTGTTATTTAAGCAAGCATGAACACACTTMGACACTACACTGGCATTTCCACACTCCATCCCCAGGGGGCAGCAGCAACTGGGTCCAGYTGCTGAGCGAGGCTTTGATAAGCCCACAGGTGCAGGTAATCAGGAGGATTTTCAAACCGTGAGAGTGCGGTGGCTAAGTAGCCTGCCATTTTTTGTTTGAGTTACCTTTTTAGTTTTGGGCGTGCCTTATTGTACTATCGTTTTTGTTTATATTTATTTTGTCACCATGAACTGGACAAGTCAAGAATCAGCTTGGGCTGCTGACCCAAGGAATCATTACTGAGCTGGACCAAGGTAAGGTTGCTGTCTCTAGGGGGCACATGCAAACAACACAGTTTGCATACTCTTACTTATTACATAAATGCACACATTACATCAGGTTGCAGACTATTTAGCTAGGCCTAGGACCCCTAGACATAACGAGTGTAGCAAAATCAGTAGGGTAGTTAATCGGTTTCATAACATAATTGGAGCTCGTCCAGGCATAAATGTTGGCATTTGGGTGCTCATGTGGGGCAGGTGTTAAGTCTGGGTGGATTTGAACCGGTTTGGTATTGTGGTGGTGCATTTGTTGAGAAAGTTTGTAGCCAGTGTTTGTGTCGAGCTCGCATGCTAGGAGAGGTTTCCAGCAGCGCAAGTGTGGTTTTCAGTTTGTTAGTTAGRAAGATAGCTGATATTATTGGTCAACAAAACATTTTGGGCTGTCGGCCAAGAGGTTAGTCCAATTGTTTCCAGCTGGTATTCGTTATCTACTGTAGGGCTGGTGAGTGTTTTGCTCGTGGGCAGGAACATTTTCTGTTGAGTTAATTACTAGTTAATTACAAAGGTTTTCTGTGGTAAACTGTTGAATATTTGCCTGTTGAAAACCACAACTTCCTACTAAGTCCCACTGTTTGTGRTGCTTGATTTGATTTCTCTCTAAAAACTGCACTTTMAGCTCACAAAAAATGGAAWTCAAATAATTGAATCAATCAATTCGTTTTTTMAAACTGAAAATAAACCAACATTTCGGCTAATCCCTCAGCACTAGTGTACATATTGGTACTTAGTTAAGGAAGTTTTATTAAAATAAAAAATAAAGATTAAAAGTTTGAAAAAATTCAGGAAAATAGATAGTGGTGACTGAGGTTTTCTTTTCTTGTTGGGGCAGGTGTTCTGGAATATGTTTGGTAGTTAAGTAAGTAGGCCGAGGACCTCTGGACATCATGAGTGTAGCAAAATCAGTAGGCTAGTTAATCGTTCGTAACAATGTGTAGGAATAGGAATATGGCTGTAGCTCTCCTAAACCTGGGCCTCTATTCTCAGAGTAGGAGTGTTGATCTATGATCAGTTTTGRCTTTCAGATCATAATAAATTAGATAGGGAGGACAAATGGTGACTTTTGTTTGTTTTTGTTTTTACTTTGTCAAAATGTGACAACTATATCCCATCTTTCCCCTTTCTCTGCCTCTCTTTATCATTATCCACTTTTATAACATGATTATAATACTTATCATGTATTGTCACTATACACTTTGGATAAAAGCTATGGGTTTCCACTGGACCGGGCTGAAGCGACCATCGTTTTTGTTTGTTGTTTTTGAACTATGAGTTCTGTGCCACCCGGGACGCAAACTCTTGGTTGGCTCTCGACTGAGCTAAAGTGACATTCCTTTTTTTGTTTGTTTTTACTTTACGRCAAAATGTGACAACTATATATCTCTTTTTTCTCCTTTCTGTCCCTCTCTATATCATTATTATCCACCTTTATAGCATGTTTATAATACTTAAATATTATGTAAAGTCACTGTACACTGTAAGTTACTTTGGATAAAAGCATCTACGACTCTTGGAATTATCTACATGTTTATACATCTTGTTTTCAAATTCACATTGGTGTGATACATTTAATGTATTAAAGAAGAAAAATGAAAAAGCGTGGATTTGGAGAGTGRATTTTTATGACTAATATATACAGTGCAGTGGCGGTCGGTGCCGTTTAAGATGACGGYGGACCATTCATATTCCATTCACCCAGTTCATTGTAATTTTCCCTATACCCATCATGATGTTGCTACAACCTAGCCTATGAATGAAAGTTTACAACGTAGGTGCACACAAGTCGAGAGAAAAATTTGAGGCGATGGACAGTGACACATGGACAGACTGTGACGCATTCAATACCGCCATGCACACTCGTGCCTACATCTAGCTGATCTAGGGTGTAATCATTAGTCCAACAGTTGCAAACGAGAGTTTCTATTGGACAAATTCAGGTATGTTTATCCCCTTCCGTTTGCTTCTATTTAATAAACGTTTTTCAACAATCGGCAGAATGAATACATCCCTGATCACAGGTAAAAACAGTTCACTTTCATAGCAGCCACGTATTACGTCTCGCATCTACATGCTCTCCTCCTCTCCCATTTTCCCTTCGCTTGTGGACTTCTATGCACAACACATCAGCTCTATATGACCAGGCGAAAAATCCTTTCCAAGTAAAACCATATCATAACCGCAACACACAGCCTACATCATTGTCACCATATTAGCTAAAGTAATGTCATAGTCAACATAGCTAATAGAACTAACACGTTAGTAAACCCTTTACAAACTCTATTTTCATCTCATCTGACCATAGCACCGCCTGAAGTTTGCTAAATGGCTTTGGCACTTGGATTGGAACCAGTGCTATGATCAAATTACATGAAAATAGAGGCRTTTGGCCACACACACCAGCAGTGAGTTTGTCATTCAAAAMAACAATTTATAGGCAGAAAATACCTCAACCCTACTGTAAAATATGGTGGTGGAGCTTTGATGTTATGGGGCTAWTTTGCTACAACTGGTCCTGGGGCCCTTGCTAAGGTCAACAGCATCATGAACTTTATCAAGTACCAGGACATTTAGCCAAAAACCTAGATGCCTCTGCCAGGAGGCTGAAAGTTGGCCGCAAGTGGATCTTCCAGCAAGACAACCCATGTCTACCTCAGATSAGCCTTTCAGAATAGTACTAAAAACCAAATAAATGGAAAAAAATAACCCATATTAACATATGTAGCCTGCAAAACAAGGTTAATGAAATTGACAATTTACTAACATATATTCTAGCCATCTCTGAAACACACATAATTCCTTTGATGCAGTAGTAGCTATACTGTACATGGTTATACAGGAAATATAGAAATGCAAATGAAGGAGGTGTTGCTATATACACTGAACAAAAATATAAACGCAACATGCAACAATTAGAAAGATTTTACTGAGTTACAGTTCATATAAGGAAATCAGTCAACTGAAATACATACATTAGGCCCTAATCTATGGATTTCATATGACTGGGAATAGAGAGCTTTAAAAATTAAAAAAAGTAGTGGTCTAGATCAGAAAACCAGTCAGTATCTGGTGTGACCACCATTTCCCTCATGCAGCACGACACATCTCCTTCGCATAGAGTTGATCAGGCTGTTGATTATGGCCTGTGGAATGTTGTCCCACTCCTATTCAATGGCTGTGCGAAGTTGCTGGATATTGGAGGGAACTGGAACATGCTGCCGTACACGTCGACCCAGAGGATCCCTAACATGCTCAATGTCTGGTGAGTATGCAGGAAATGGAAGAACTGGGTGTGCAGACTATTTCAGCTTCCAGGAATTGTGTACAGATCCTTGTGACATGGGACTGTGCATTATCATGCTGAAACGAGGTGATGGCGGCGGATAAATGGCACGACAATGGGCCTCAGGATCTCATCTCGGTATCTCTGTGCATTCAAATTGCCGTCGATAAAATGCAATTGTGTTTGTTGTCTATAGCTTATGCCTGCCAATACCATAAACCCACCGACACCATAGGGCACTCTGTTCACAACGTTGACAGCAAACCCCTTGCCCACACGTCTGCCATCTGCCCGGTACAGTTGAAACCAGGATTCATCTGTGAAGAGCATACTTCTCCACTGTGCCAGTGGCCATCGAAGGTGAGCATTTGCACACTGAAGTCGGTRACGACGCCGAACTGCGGTCAGGTCAAGACCCTGGTGAGGATGACAAGCATGCAGATGAGCTTCCCTGAGACAGTTTCTGACAGTTTGTGCAGAAATTCTTCAGTTGTGCAAACCTACAGTTTCATTAGCTGTCTGACTGGCTGGTCTCAGACGATCCTGCAGGTTAAGAAACCAGATGTGGAGGTCCTGGGCTGGCATGGTTACACATGGTCTGCGGTTGTGAGGCAGGTTCGACGTACTGCCAAATTCTCTAAAATGACGATGGAGGTGGCTTATGGTAGAGAAATTAACATTCAATTCTCTGGCAACAGCTCTGGTGGACATTCCTGCAGTCAGCATTGCAATTACACGCTCCCTCAAAACTTGAGACATCTGTGGCATTGTGTTGTGTGACAGAACTGCACATTTTAGAGTGGCCTTTTATTGTCCCTGGCACAAGGTGCAAGTGTGTAATGATCATGCTGTTTAATCAGCTTCTTGATATGCCACGCCTGTGGCAAGATGGATTATCTTGGCAAAGGTGAAATGCTCACTAACAAGGATGTAAACAAATTTGTGCAGAAAATTTGAGAGAAATAAGCTTTTTGTGCGTATGGAACATTTTTGGGATCTTTTATTTCAGTTCACGATACATGGGACCAACACTTTACATGCTCTTTTTTTTCAGTGTATGTCCAGAGTCATATTCCTGTTAGGCTGAGAGACAATCTCATCACATGATGGCTACAGGTTCATCTGCCTTACGTGAAGCCTATTCTTGTAGGAAGTTGCTAAAAGTCAGTATTTGGACTATATGTGTGAAATGTATGTGATATCAACAGAGGTATATATTCTGGGTGACATAAAAATMGACTGGTTGTCATCAAGCTGTCCACTCAAAAAAAGCTTTAAGCTGTAACTGTAAGGTWCATTTTTTKTTTTCTTAGTCAACCTTGTGTTCTTTTTCTTTGTGTTCTTGAACGTAGCCCTGTTTCTTTGTGTTCTGGAATGTAGCCCCGTCTTTCATTTTTGTTCATTGATTTCACCTGCATTCGTTTCTCACCTGGTCTCATCAGCTTCCTATTTAGTTCAGTTCTTTCTGTTTGTATGCTTGTGAGGTATTGTTTGTTTTTGACTGCCTACCTGTGTTTGACCATTGCCTGCCTGTGACCACAATTCCTGCCTTCTGTGAAGGCTTAATAAACATCTGCCGCGCATTGCGTGTGAATCTACACCTTTTTCTCCCTGAGTATTCATTACAGTAACTGATGCCTGCAATCTGGTTCAGGTTATCAGTCAACCAACCAGGGTTTTTACAAACAGAACAGGAAATAAATCATGCATGTGTAAATCTTTTCTAAAGCAGTATCCAAATAAAATGTTATTTGTCACATGCTCCGAATACAACAGTGAAATGCCAGCAATGCCGTTTTAAGAAAATAGAGTTCAGAAAATATTTACTAAATAAATAAAGTTAAAAAAGTAATACAATAAAATAACGAGGCTATATACAGGGCGTACTGGTAGTGAGTCAATGTGCGGTGGTACAGGTTAATTGAGGTAATTTGTACATGTAGATAGGGGTAAAGTGACTATGCATAGAAAATAAACAGCAAAGTATAGGCAAATAGTCTGGGTGGCCYTTTCATTGATTGTTCAGCAGTCTTATGGCTTGGGGGTAGAAGCTCTAAAGGAGCATTTTGGACCTAGACTTGGAGCTCCGGTACTGCTTGCCGTGCGGTAACAGAGAGAACAGTCTATGACTTGAAACTTCAACAAACTTGAAGCATTTATGAAATTMCTCCTTCCTGTTACTGATAGGCATGCGCCCATCAAGAAACGGACCGTTAGAACCGCCAAATCCCCATGGATAGATGATGAATTGAAACTGTATGGCTGAGAGGGGAAAGGGAATAGCAAATAAGTCTGATAAAACAGCAGATTCTCAAACATACAGTCCCGTGTGGCTCAGTTGGTAGAGCATGGCGCTTGCAACGCCAGGGTTGGGGACCCACGGGGGGACCAGGATGAATATGTATGAACTTTCCAATTTGTAAGTCGCTCTGGATAAGAGCGTCTGCTAAATGACTTAAATGTAAATGTAATACAGTAAATTGAGAAATCACTTAACTAAGCTTAACAAAAAGAAAAACTATACTATGGAACAAATATAAATTATATAAAGAATGACAGTAAAATGCTCTGGAGTACCTTAAATMAAATTCTAGGCAAAAAAGTTAACTCTGCTCCATCCTTCATTGAGGCAGATGGCATGCCAACCACTTGAATAACTTTTTTGTTGACACGATTAGCATACTTAGGCATGACATGCAAAGAACAAACGCTGAGCATTCATATTCATGCATAACAGACCAAATCATTATTACAAGCACTGTAGTTTTGAGTTCTGCAAAGTTGGTGTGAAAGAGGTGAAAATATTGTTGCCATCTATCAATAAGGACAAGCCACCTGGTACCGACAACCTGGGTGGTAGGTAAATTGCTGAAGTTGCGACTCTTGTTTGCCACATCTTCAATTTAAGCCTAGAAGATGATGTGTGCCCTCAGGACTGGAGGGMGCAACGGTCATTCCGCTGCCCCAGAATAGCACCCTTTAATGGTTCAAACAGCCAAACAATCAGCTCCTTACCGATGCTTAGCAAACTTTTGGAAAAAAATGGTGTTTGACCAAATACTTTCGGTTTGACCAATTATTTTGACCAYTTATTTTATGAAAAACGAAATTAACAAACTTTCAGCATGCTTATAGGGAAGGGCACTCAACATGCTCGGCACTGACATAAATGACTGATGATTGGCTGAAAGAAATTAATAAGAAGATTTTGGGAGATGTTTCGTTAGATTTCAGTTTTTGATATCATTGATTATAACCTATTGCTGAAAATAGGTATTTTATTAGCATCCACATTAGCTGTTGCAAAAGCGGCAGCTACTCTTCCTGGGGTCCACACAAAACATTACATAATACAGAACATTAATAGACAAGAACAGCTCAAAGACAGAACTAAATACATTTTTTTAATGGGTGGAAAGTCACCTATCTAATAGAACACAGAGGGMTTTCTTTAATGGAAGCCTCTCTAATGCAAATTTGTTTGACTGTGGTGTATCGCAGGGCCGTTATTTCTTTCTGTTTTTACCAATGACCTTCCACTGACCTTGAATAAAGCCTGTGTGTCTATGTACACTGATGACTCAACCATGTACATATCAGCTACGTCAGTAAAATAAATAACTGACACACGTAACATAGAGCTCCAGTCAGTTTTAGAATGGTAACTAGCAATAGGCTGGTGCTAAATATCTTAAAAACTAAAAGCATTGTTTTTGGGACAAATCACTCACTCAACCCTAAACCTCKTCTGGATCTATTACAGAATCATGTTGCAAATTGAGCAAGTTGAGGAGACTAAACTGCTGGGTGTTACCCTAGATAGCAAGCTYTCATGGTCAAACATATAGACTCAATCGTTAATAAAATGGGAAGAGGTCTGTCCATGATAAGTCGTTGCACTACTTTCTAAATCAACCAGGCAGGTCCTATAGGCCCTAGTTTTGTCGCACCTGGACTAATTCATCCACTGTTAACCCACTGTTCCTAGGCCGTCATTGRAAATAGGAATTTGTTGTTAATTGACTTGTCTAGTTAAATAATGGTTAAATAAATATAAAAAGTATGCCCAGCTGTGTGGTCATGTGATGCAAGAGGAACCCATAAATAAGGGAAAAAAAAAATTCCAGTTGGTCCAGAACAGAGCAGCACGTATTGCACTTAGATGTACACAGAGGGCGAATGTCAATGACATGCATGTCAATCTCTCCTTGCTCAAAGTTTAGGAGAGATTGACTGCATCYCTATTGGTSGTTGTGTGAGGTATTGATGTGTTAAAGGTACTGAACTGTCTGTTCAAGCAGTTGGTACACAGTTRGGACACTCATCGGTACCACACAAGACATGCAGCCAGAGGTTTCTTTACAGTCCCCAGGTCTAGAACAGAGACTGGGAAACGGTATTAAATAGAGCCATGACTACATGGAACTCTCTACCACCCCAGGTAACTCAAGARAGCAATACCAGATTAAAAAAACMGATTAAAGAACACCTTTCGGCATACCTGGACTGTGTAGAGACAGACATTTTGTGTTATATTTGGCACTGTATTATGTATTGTATTATATAGGTGCAACGTGTACGCTGAGAGTCGGGAAGCAAGTACAGGGAGTGTATTTAATAAATAAACAAACATGGACCAAATCAAGAAACACGGGTAGCGTACAGACATGAAACACTGGAACAGAAACAATAACGCCTAGGGAAAAAACCAAAGGGAGTGACGTATATAGGGAAGGTAATCAGGGAGGTGATGGACTCCAGGTGAGTCTGATGAGGCGCTGGTGCGCATAACGATGGTGACAGGTGTGCGTAATAATGAGCAGCCTGGTGACCTRGAGCGCCGGAGAGGGAGTATACGTGACAATAGGGTTATATATTTTATGAATTTGTTCTGTTTTGTTTCCGGCTTTGGAACCCAGGAAGACTAGGGGATCCTAATCAAATACTAAATAAATCCAAGCATACATCAAATCCACAAATAAATAGTTAATTGACCACAAAATCAACATTTTGCAATGGCCATCTTAGTCTCCAATTGTAATTGTATTAGTATTATATATATATATATATATATACACACACTACCAGTCAAAAGTTTTAGAACACCTACTCATTCAAGGGTTTTTCTTTATTTGTACTATTTTCTACATTGTAGAATAATAGTGAAGACATCAAAACTATGAGATAACACATAATGTAGTAACCAAAACAGTGTTAAACAAATCAAAACATAAACTCAGCAAAAAAAGAAACGTTCTCTCACTGTCAACTGCGTTTATTTTCAGCAAACTTAACATGTGTAAATATTTG
>NC_036859.1:8580945-8587584 GCF_002910315.2 Salvelinus sp. IW2-2015 | reverse complement strand
TTATTTGTAATTTGCTGGGGTCCAGCAAAATTAAGGCAGTTCATACAATTTTAAAAATTACAATACATTCACAGATTTCACAACACACTGTGTGCCCTCAGGCCCTACTCCACCACTATCACATATCTTACATTACTAAATCCATGTGTATGTATAGTGCGTATGTTATCGTATGTGTGTGTGTGTGTGTATATGCATGTGTCTGTGCCAATGTTTGTGTTGCTTCATAGTCCCGGCTGTTCCATAAGGTGTTTTTTTAATCTGTTTTTAAATCAAATTTTACTGCTGCGTCAGTTACTTGATGTGGAATAGAGTTCCATGTAGTCACGGCTCTATGTAGTATTGTGTGCCTCCCATAGTCTCTTCTGGACTTGGGGACTGTTGAAGAGACCTCTTGTGGCATGTCTTGTGGGTTATGCATGGGTGTCCGAGCTGTGTGCCAGTAGTTTAGACAGACAGCTCGGTGCATTCAACATGTGAATACCTCTAATAAATAAAAGTATGTAAAGTCAATCTCTCCTCCACTTTCAGCCAGGTGAGATTGACATGCATATTATTCATATTAGCTCTCTGCATACATCCAATGGCCAGCCGTGCTGCCCTGTTCTGAGCCATTGCAATTTGCCTAAGTCCTTTTTTGTGGCACCTGACCACAAGACTGAACAGTAGTCAAGGTGGCGACAAAACTAGGGCCTATAGGACCTGCCTTGTTGATAATGTTGTTAAGAAGGCAGAGCATTGCTAATAGACAGACTTCTCCCCATCTTAGCTACTACTGCATCAATATGTTTTGGCCATGACAATTTTACAGTCATTGGTTACTCCAAGCAGTTTAGTCATCTCAACTTGCTCAATTTCCACATTATTTATTAGAAGATTTAGTTGGGTTTAGGGTTAGTGAGTGTTTTCTTCCAAATACAATGCTTTTAGTTTTAGAAATATTTAGGGCTAACTTATTCCTTGCCACCCACTCTGAAAAATACTGCAGCTCTTTGTTAAGTGTTGCAGTCATTTCAGTTGCTGTAGTAGCTGACGCTGTATAGCGTTGAGTCATCCGCATACAAAGAAACTCAGTGGGCATGTCAGTTAGTAAACATTTTAAATAGCAAGGGGCCTAACAAGCTACCCTGGGGAATTCCTGATTCTAACTGCATTATATTTGATAGGTTTCCATTAAAGAACACCCTTTGTTCTGTTTAGACAAGAAACTCTTTATCCACATATAGCAGAGGGTGTAAAGCCAGAACACATACGTTTTCCAGCAGTAGACTATGATCAATAATGTCAAAAGCTGCACTGAAGTCTAACAAGACAGCCCCCACAATCATTTTATCATCAATTTCTCAGGGGATTGTTGGAGGCCAGGTCATCTGATGCAGTATTCCATCACTCTCCTTCTGGTAATATAGCCCTTACACAAGCCTGGAGGCGTGTTGCGTCATTGTCCTGTTGAAAAACAAATGATAGTCCCACTAAGCCCAAACCAGACTTGTGATGGCGTATCGCTGCAGAATGCTGTGGTAGCCATGCTGGTTAAGTGTGCCTTGAATTCTAAATAAATCACAGACAGTGTCACCAGCAAAGCACACCTTAACACCTCCTCCTCCATGCTTTAGATCATCCGTTCACCCACACCGCGTCTCAGAGACAAATCTCCAATTTGGACTCCAGACCAAAGGACAAATTTCAACCGGTCTAATGTCCATTGCTCGTGTTTCTTGGCCCAAGCATGTCTCTTCTTCTTTTACCAAATAGGGTTATCTTCTGTATACCACCCCTACCTTGTCACAACACAACTGATTGGCTCAAACCCATTAAGAAGGACATAATTTCCACAAATGTACCTTTAACATTGCACACCTGTTATTTGAAATGCATTCCAGATGACTACCTCATGAAGCTGGTTTTGAGAATGCCAAGAGTGCGCAAAGCTGTCATCAAGGCAAAGGGTAGCTACTTTGAAGAATCTGAAATATAAAATATATTTTGATTTGTTCAACACTTTTTTGGTTACTACATGATTCCATGTGTTATTTCATAGTGTTGATGTCTTCACTATTATTCTACAATGTAGGGAAAAAAAAAAAACTTGAATGTGTAGGTGTGTCAAAACTTTTGACTGGTACTGTATGTTCAGTGTAATTTACACATTTGCGAATCATACTTGCAACCACAAATCTCAATGTGCGAGCACGAAATTCAAAATCCAAACTCTCATACAGTAGTTCTGTCATCATTATCATCCCTTAGAAATCAGTGTGATCTCGCATTTTTGCAACACACAGTTTGAAAAAGCAGATGAGCAAACAAAGCTTCGGTCATCATTGATGACATATTCTAATAAAGTAATACACGCTCGGCACACTCCTTCAAAGTTAGCTGCTTCAAGATTTTGATGCATGCCTTGGAGCTCCGGTTTCAAACGTAACATCAATAGGACTTAATAGAGCAATGGTAACGATTTTTGGTGTGCTGAGACATGTAATGTGTGTGTTTTGGTAAATTCAATTAACCAAAGGTAGCTAGGTCAAATCCTGGACTGCTATTTTTACACCACGTTGTTGATAGGTACAACGGTCAACTCTGTCCGATGTGGAACACTTGCCAGGCAGTTCAGGGAAATTAGCTAGCTAGCTGTTAGCCAGCCAGCTAACTTAGCTTCAACTTGTCAGCTGTCCGCAAACAAACTAGCTAGCTAGCTAATGGTCATTTCTGAAATTATGACCTCTGTTTCATAAAGTTTCAAGTCTCAGTATTGTTGTGCTGAGCGATTAGTGCTTTTTGAGTTCGGTTTGGTTTAGGTTCGATTATGTAAAAAAATATCACGCTTTCGATTTTGTTTTTTTTTAAATTTTTAAACATTAACTGCATTATGAAATAGTGACATTACAAAGATTTTTGTTTTTTAATGGGAATTCCAAAGCTAAAAATAGTGAACATTCAATTGCCAAAGCATTGAAATATTTGTTGTCCTTAAGCCATTTTGCCATAACTTTGGAAGTATGCTTGTGATCATTGTCCATTTGGAAGACCCATTTGCGACCAAGCTTTAACTTCCTGACCGATGTCTTGAGATGTCGCTTCAATATATCCACATAATTTTCCTCACTCATGATGCCATCTATTTTGTGAAGTGCACCAGTCCCTCCTGCAGCAAAGCACCCCCATAACATGATGCTGCCACCCCTGTGCTTCACGGTTSMGAAGGTGTTCTTCGGCTTGCAAGCGTCCCCCTTTTTCCTCCAAACATAACGATGGTCATTATGGCCAAAAAGTTAATATTTTTGTTTCATCAGACCAGAGGACATTTCTCCAAAAAGTACAATCTTTGTCCCATGTGCAGTTGCAAACCGTAGTCTGGCTTTTTTATGGTGGTTTTGGAGCAGTGTCTTCTTCCTTGCTGAGCGGCCTTTCAGGTTATGTCGATATAGGACTCATTTTACCGTGGATAGATACTTTTGTACCTGTTTCCTCCAGCATCTTCACAAGGTCCTTTGCTGTTGTTCTGGGATTGATTTGCACTTTTCGCACCAAAGTACGTTCATCTCTAGGAGACAGAACGCGTCTCCTTCCTGAGCGGTATGACGGCTGCGTGGTCCCATGGTGTTTATACTTGCGTACTATTGTTTGTACAGATGAACATGGTACCGTCAGGAATTTGGAAATTGTCCCAAGGATGAACCAGACTTGTGGAGGTCTACAATTTGTTTTCTGGGGTCTTTTTTTTTTTTCTGAGGCTGATTTATTTTGATTTTCCCATGTCAAACAAAGAGGCACTGAGTTTGAAGGTAGGCCTTGAAATACATCCACAGGTACACCTCCAATTGAATCAAATGATGTCAATTAGCCTATCAGAATTATACTAAAGCCATGACAACATTTTCTGGAATTTTCCAAGCTGTTTAAAACACAGTCAACTTAGTGTATGTACACTTCTGACGCACTGGAATTGTGATACTGTGAATTATAAGTTAAATAATCTGTCTGTAAACATTTGTTGGAAAAATTACTTGTTTCATGCACAAAGTAGATGCCTAACCGACTTGCCAAAACTATAGTTTGTTAACAAGAAATTTGTGGAGTGGTTGAAAAACAAGTTTTACTGACTCCAACCTAAGGTAACTTCAACTGTATATCACAAAGAGTGTCGTAAAACATTACTCAAACCCACATCAGTGCATCTTCCTTTTTCCCACAACATATACACTTTGATCAACAAGCAATGCCAATTCACAATTCATCCCTGTTCCAATATGGTCATTAGTGAAATATCAAAACAACACCAAGAACTCAGTGAGTCCGCCTCTGTCTTTGGTCCATTGAACATCACCTCTGAATAGTCCGTCTTTCTGGAGGCCTGCACTGTGTCATTAGCTACTGTCACACTCCCAGTACCTGGTATCAAATAAACATCCCCACTACTGTCACACTCCCAGTACTTGGTGTCACATAACATCCCCACTACTGTCACACTCCCAGTACCGGTATCAAATAAACTCCCACTACTGTCACACTCCCAGTACCTGGTATCAAATAAACATCCCCACTACTGTCACACTCCCAGTACCTGGTGTCACATAAACATCCCCACTACTGTCACACTCCCAGTACCTGGTATCAAATAACATCCCCACTACTGTCACACTCCCAGTACCTGGTGTCACAGAAACATCCCCATTACTGTCACACTCCCAGTACCTGGTGTCAAATAAACATCCCCACTACTGTCACACTCCAGTACTTGGTGTCACAGAACATCCCCAGTACTGTCACACTCCCAGTACTGGTGTCAAATAAACATCCCCACTGTCACACCCCAGTAACTGGTATACAGAAAACATCCCCACTACTGTCACACCCCAGTACCTGGTGTCACAGAAACATCCCCACTATGTCACACTCCAGTACCTGGTATCAAATAAACATCCCCACTACTGTCACACCCCCAGTACCTGGTGTCACAGAAACATCGCCACTACTGTCACACCCCCAGTACCTGGTGTCACAGAAACATTCCCACTACTGTCACACTCCCAGTACCTGGTGTCAATAAACATCCCACTACTGTCACACCCCAGTACCTGGTGTCACAGAAACATCCCCACTGTCACACCCCAGTACCTGGTGTCACAGAAACATCCCCACTACTGTCACATCCCAGTACCTGGTGTCAATAAACATCCCCACTACTGTCACACCCCCAGTACCTGGTGTCACAGAAACTCCCCACTGTATCACCCCCAGTACCTGGTGTCACAGAAACATCCCCACTGTCACACCCCAGTACCTGGTGTCACAGAAACATCCCCACTACTGTCACACCCCAGTACTCGTGTCACAGAAACATCCCACTGTCACACCCCAGTACCTGGTGTCACAGAAACATCCCACTACTGTCACACCCCAGTACCTGGTGTCACAGAAACATCCCACTGTCACACCCCAGTACCTGGTGTCACAGAAACATCCCCACTGTCACACCCCCAGTACCTGGTGTCAAAAAACATCCCCACTACTGTCAACCCCCAGTACCTGGTGCACAGAAACATCCCCACTACTGTCACACTCCCAGTACCTGGTGTCACAGAAACATCCCCACTACTGTCACACCCCCAGTACCTGGTGTCACAGAAACATCCCCACTACTGTCACACCCCCAGTACCTGGTGTCACAGAAACATCCCCACTACTGTCACACTCCCAGTACCTGGTGTCACAGAAACATCCCCACTACTGTCACACTCCCAGTACCTGGTGTCACAGAAACATCCCCACTACTGTCACACCCCCAGTACCTGGTGTCACAGAAACATCCCCACTTGTTTCTTGTTCCTGTGTGTCCAGTGGCAGTATGCCTGTGTCCGGAGCGTCTTCAAATGTCTCCTGTGTCCTCAAAAGGTTTTGTCTATTGCGCCGATACACATCCCCATCTTCTGTCCTGATTGTATATGACCGAGGCACAACCTCCTCCAAGACAGTAGCCTTTCTATCCCATGAATCGGACCCCGATTCGAACCACATCCTGAGCTGCCAATGGTGGCAACACTCTACCAATTTTGTCAAAGTAGAGTTTTTGTCTTTCCTTCAACTGCAGGGCCCTGTCCTGCACAGCTGATGGGCAGTCATTCCTGCAGAGAACAGGCAACCTGGAACGCAACTTGCATCCCATTAGGATTTCTGTAGGTGACCAGCCATACTTAGATCAGTCCCACTGTGTGCTGCCTTTTTAAAGAGTCTTTTCACGATTTGCACACCTTTTTCAGCCTTATCATTACTTTTAGGATATAGTGGACTAGAGGTTATATGTCTGATCTCATAATGCTCTGCAAAAATCTTAAACTCACTGCAAGCAAATTGGGGTGCATTATCAGAAACCACCACTAGGGAGAGCCCATGCCCAGCAAAACATTATTTCAAATGCAAAATGACAGTCGTTGCTGTAGTGCTGGACAGGAGTGCAATTTCCGGTAATTTGAGAAGGAGTCGATAGTTAACAAATAGTCCTTATCATTGCAGTGAAACAGGTCAACTCCATCCTCTCCCAGGCTGTAGTGGGTACCTTTCCCAAACAGATAATATCCCTAGGTCTTCTTGGGGCTCATTGGGTCCTGGTTGATTATCGCTTACTCACAAGCTTGT
>NC_036859.1:8556087-8578275 GCF_002910315.2 Salvelinus sp. IW2-2015 | reverse complement strand
TCACACCCCCAGTACCTGGTGTCACAGAAACATCCCCACTACTGTCACACCCCCAGTACCTGGTGTCACAGAAACATCCCCACTACTGTCACACTCCCAGTACCTGGTGTCACAGAAACATCCCCACTACTGTCACACTCCCAGTACCTGGTGTCACAGAAACATCCCCACTACTGTCACACCCCCAGTACCTGGTGTCACAGAAACATCCCCACTTGTTTCTTGTTCCTGTGTGTCCAGTGGCAGTATGCCTGTGTCCGGAGCGTCTTCAAATGTCTCCTGTGTCCTCAAAAGGTTTTGTCTATTGCGCCGATACACATCCCCATCTTCTGTCCTGATTGTATATGACCGAGGCACAACCTCCTCCAAGACAGTAGCCTTTCTATCCCATGAATCCGGACCCCGAATTCGAACCACATCCTGAGCTGCCAATGGTGGCAACACTCTACCAATTTTGTCAAAGTAGAGTTTTTGTCTTTCCTTCAACTGCAGGGCCCTGTCCTGCACAGCTGATGGGCAGTCATTCCTGCAGAGAACAGGCAACCTGGAACGCAACTTGCATCCCATTAGGATTTCTGTAGGTGACCAGCCATACTTAGATCAGTCCCACTGTGTGCTGCCTTTTTAAAGAGTCTTTTCACGATTTGCACACCTTTTTCAGCCTTATCATTACTTTTAGGATATAGTGGACTAGAGGTTATATGTCTGATCTCATAATGCTCTGCAAAAATCTTAAACTCACTGCAAGCAAATTGGGGTGCATTATCAGAAACCACCACTAGGGAGAGCCCATGCCCAGCAAAACATTATTTCAAATGCAAAATGACAGTCGTTGCTGTAGTGCTGGACAGGAGTGCAATTTCCGGGTAATTTGAGAAGGAGTCGATAGTTAACAAATAGTCCTTATCATTGCAGTGAAACAGGTCYACTCCATCCTTCTCCCAGGCTGTAGTGGGTACCTTTCCCARAACCATGGGRTCCTTGGGCTGTCWATAATTACATTTGAGACGTGTCACAATTTCCCACCATTTGCTCAATGTCCAAATTTATATTTGGCCAATAAAGGAAATCTGGCCCTTATCTTACATTTCTTAGCTCCCAAATGTCCTTCATGCACTCTCTGTAGCATCTCCTGATGCATTGAAGTGGGTATCACCATTCTGTTTGTCTTCAACAGCACACCGTCGACCACTGACAGCTCTGCYCTTAGTGGGAAGTACTGCCAGCCATTTTCCAGATTCTGGATCACCTTGCAAAGATTGGGATCTTTTGTGGTCTCTTCAGCTATTTTCCTTAGTTGCTGCTCAGAAACAGGAAATGACCATGACCATATCCACCATGACCATATCCACCTGCAAGGCAACCTCCTCCATAGACTCCTGARTGATGCTGATTTGGGTCACCACTGGTGGAGCCCTTGAGAGGGCATCTGCTACCACTAAAATTGACCCCAGGCACATAGGTTASAACAAAATCATAGCGTTGCAACCTCATCATCATCCTTTGAATATGAGGAGGCGGGTCATTCAGATTCTTTAAAGGGATTGGAATAAGTGGTTTATGGTCTGTTTGTAGAATCAGCTTTGGTAAGCCATGAATGTAACAGTAAAACTTCTCACAGCCAACAACCAATCCTAGGCACTCCTTTTGTATTTGAGCTTAATGCTGTTCAGCATCGGGAACGGGCTTCCACATATCTTGATGCTCCTGAATCAGCACTGCTCCAATGCCATCTTTGGAGGCATCCGTGAACACTTTCGTAGGCCTGTCAGGTTCTACAAAAGTTAGCACTGTCTCTTCAGCTAAAATGTTCTTTACTATCTTTCATGTTCTCTGTTCCATGAGAACTRTMTCTTGTCCTGAAGGAGTGTCCTTAAGTTCACTGTTTTAGCTGACAGGTTAGGTACAAACTTCTCCAAATAATTGACCATGCCCAAAACACACTGACTGCCTTTCCTATCAGTGGGGTTTGCCATCTCCCTCACAGCTTTGACATTGGCATTATCAGGCTGCACACCCTCAGAGGACAGCTTATCCCCATGAAATGTAATCTCCTTCACACAGAACTGGCATTTAGCCTGGTTTAGCTTCAAACCATGCTCCTGAACCCTGAGCAGAGTATTTTCCAGCCGCTCAATGTGTTCCTGAATGGAGGACCCCAGACCACAAAATCATCCACATACACTCGGACTCCCTCTAATCCCCCAATGACACTTTCCTTGGRCTTGTGAAAGAGCTCAGGGGCAGAGTTTATGCCAAAAGGTAACCCCTTAAAGGAATATCTTCCAAAGGGGGTATTGACTGTACAATGTTTGGTGCTGGCTACATCCTCACCTTCCAGAATCCATTTGAAGCATCCAYCTTGGAGAATTAGTATGCACCAGCCATTTCACATACCATATAGATTCCTCCCTCTTAGGAATCTGAAAATGCTCCCTTTTGATACATTTGTTAAGGTCCTTGAATTCCATACAGACTCTCAGATCTCCATTCCTTTTACGAACATACAGTTGAAGGCAGAAGTTTACATACACTTAGGTTGGAGTCAGGCAAACTTGTTTTTTAAACCACTCCACACATTTCTTGTTAACAAACTATAGTTTTGGCAAGTCAGTTAGGACATCTACTTTGTGCATGACAAGTCATTTTTCCAACAATTGTTTACAGACAGATTATTTCACTGTATCACAATTCCAGTGGGTCAGAAGTTTACATACACTAAGTTGCCTGTGCCTTTAAACAGCTTGGAACATTCCAGAAAATTATGTCATGGCTATAGAAGCTTCTGATAGGCTAATTGACATAATTTGAGTGAATTGGAGGTGTACCTGTGGATGTATTTCAAGGCCTACCTTCAAACGCAGTGCCTCTTTGCTTGACATCATGGGAAAATCAAAAGAAATCAGCCAAAACCTCAGAAAAGAATTGTAGACCTCCACAAGTCTGGTTCATCCTTGAGAGCAATTTCCAAACGCCTGAAGGTACCACATTCATCTGTACTAACAATAGTACGCAAGTATAAACACCATGGGACCACGCAGCCGTCATACCGCTCAGGAAGGAGACGCGTTCGGTCTCCTAGAGATGAACGTACTTTGGTGCGAAAAGAGCAAATCAACAAAAATAGAACCTTTTGGCTAAAATGACCATCATTATGTTTGGAGGAAAAAGGGGGAGGCTTTCAAGCCGAAGAACATCTTCCCAACCGTGAAGCATGGTGGTGGCAAAATCATGTTATGGGGGTGCTTTGCTGCATGAGGGACTGGTGCACTTCACAAAATAGATGGCATCATGAGGCAGGAAAATGATGTGGATATATTGAAGCAACATCTCAAGACATCGGTCAGGAAGTTAAAGCTTGGTCGCAAATGGGTCTTCCAAATGGACAATGATCACAAGCATACTTCCAAAGTTGTGGCAAAATGGCTTAAGGACAACAAAGTCACGGTATTGGACTGGCCATCACAAAGCACTGACCTCAATCCCATAGAAAATGTGTGGGCAGAACTGAAAAAGCGTGTGTGAGCAAGAAGACCTACAAACTTGACTCAGTTACACCAGCTCTGTCAGGAGGAATGGGCCAAAATTCACCCAACTTATTGTGGGAAGCTTGTGGAAGGCTACCCGAAACGTTTGGCCCAAGTTAAACAATTGAAAGGAAATGCTACCAAATACTAATTGAGTGTATGTAAACTTCTGACCCACTGGGAATGTGATGAAAGAAATAAAAGCTGAAATAAATAATTCTCTCTACTATTATTCTGGATTAAATGTTAGGAATTGTGAAAAACTGAGTTTAAATGTATTTGGCTAAGGTGTATGTAAACGTCCGACTTCAACTGTACACCATGGAATTGACTCAGTCTGTTGGATTCTCTGTTTTCACGAGTACGTCAAGTTTCACCATTCTACCCAACTCCTTTTCTTTAGATCCTTTCATAGTGGCAAAGGAACTCTTCGCGGTGCATGAATCACTGGCTTGGCATTTTCTGGGAGAGTAATACAGTGAATGAGAGGCAATTCTCCAAATTCTGTGAACACATCAGCATATCTTTGAGCAATATCTTCACCGTTTTGATAACTTGTCACCTGCTGAACACTGTGTAGCCAGTCAAAGTCATTAATAGTGTACACTCGTTTAACTAGACCCGACGACTCACATATATATTACTTCGCCACCATGGCATATGTGTGTGCAGAATGAGGCAAGATAAGGGAGGTACGGCAATAAATAGGCCATGGTGGCGAAGTAATTACAATATACAAATTAAACACTGAAGTGATTGATGTGCAGAAGATGAATGTGCAAGTAGAGATACTGGGGTGCAAAGGAGCAAGATAAATAAATATATACAGTATGGGGATGCGGTAGTTGGATGGGCTATTCACAGATGGGCTATGTACAGGTGCAGTGATCTGTGAGCTGCTCTGACAACTGCTTCAGTGATTTTTTCAGTTCGTTCCAGTCATTGGCAGCAGAGAACTGGAAGGAAAGGCGGCCAAACGAGAAATTGGCTTTGGGGGTGACTATTGAGATATACCTGCTGGTGTGCGTGCTACGGGTGGGTGCTGCTATGGTGACCAGTGAGCTGAGATAAGGCGGGGCTTTACCTAGCAGAAACTTGTAGATGACCTGGAGCCAGTGGGTTTGGCAACGAGTATGAAGCGAGGGCCAGCCAACGAGAGCGTACAGGTCGCAATGGTGGGTAGTATATGGGGCTTTGGTGACAAAACGGATGGCACTGTGATAGACTGCATTCAATTTGTTGAGTAGAGTGTTGAAGGCTATTTTGTAAATGACTTCGCCGAAGTCGAGGATCGGTAGGATGGTCAGTTTTACGAGGGTATGTTAGGCAGCATGAGTGAAGGATGCTTTGTTGTGAAATAGGAAGCCAATTCTAGATTTCATTTTGGATTGGAGATGCTTAATGTGAGTCTGGAAGGAGAGTTTACAGTCTAACCAGACACCTAGGTATTTGTAGTTGTCCACATATTTTAAGTCAGAACAGCGGCGATCGGTTGAAGAGCATGCATTTAGTTTTACTTGCATTTAAGAGCAGTTGGAGGCAACGGAAGGAGAGTTGTATGGCATTGAAGCTCGTCTGGAGGTTAGTTAACACAGTGTCCAAAGAAGGGCCAGAAGTATACAGAATGGTGTCGTCTGCGTAGAGGTGGATCTGAGAATCACCAGCAGCAAGAGCGACATYATTGATGTATACAGAGAAGAGAGTCGGCCCGAGAATTGAACCCTGTGGCACCCCCATAGAGACTGCCAGAGGTCCAGACAACAGGCCCTCCGATTTGACACACTGAACTCTATCAGAGAAGAAGTTGGTGAACCAGGCGAGGCAGTCATTTTAGAAACCAAGGCTGTTTAGTCTGCCGATAAGAATGCTTGTGGTGCCTTTGTTCATAGTGCCCCCTTGTGTCCTTGTCAACAAAATCCACTGCTGCACTTTTCACCTCCATAGTAGTGTTTGTTGGTATGGAGCTAAATATTTTAATATGCAACTGTGCCAGCTCATTCGCAGCAATCTTTCTCTAATTTTGGAGTCATTTACACCAAACACCATCTGATCTCTAAGCATTGATGAGGTTAGGTCTACGAAATTGCATGTCTATGCTTTAAATTTCAAGTCCGTAAGAAAGACATCTAACTTCTCACCTTGCCGTTGAACACGACAACGAAACCCAAAACGTTCATGTGTCTCGTTCTTCTTAGGTGAACGATATGCYTCAAAATAATTCAGTACCAATGCGAACTGTCTCATTTGCAAGTGTGAAGGTATCGAATATATCGAATGCCTGCGGTCTCGCTTTGGTGAGCAAGAGAGCAACTTTATGTTATTCTGGCTCCTTTTGTAACTCCAATGGCAGACACATAGAGCAAAAACCGGTGCCAAAATGTTTTCCAATTCGCGTCCACATTCCCATCCAGGATCAATGTCTCTGGTGGCTTGATTACATCCATTGCTTTTCCATAAACTACAACATTCACAGAAACAACAAGATTTTCACTCCTGGTACCGTGTATTACTTTGTTGGTTGCAGCGAGCAAAGACGACKGTCAATCATAGTTAACACGTTTTCTATGTTGTTCCGACAGTTGCCACACGTACACAACAGGTATAGGAAAAGAGTGTSGTAAAACATCACTCAAACCCACATCAATGCTGCGGTATATCTCTGAGTTCTGTGCTCAGCTCTTTTGCCGCCAGTTGCTCTCGGTGTATCCATTATAGCTCAGTGGGTGTKTCATACAATGCGTCCATATGGCAGAGGGAGACACATTCATAACTAGAGTGCAGAGGCCTSWCRMCRGTCCCGTGATAGATGGAGCCCCATCTGTGCAAAAGCCKACCATTCAATCCCATGGATTCTGTTTTTCGTCAATATAMCCATGCACACACTGAACATCCCCTGTGCCGTTTCATGCTCGGGAATCATGAGACAGAACAATATGTCCTTGTGAATAGCATCCCCCAACATGTATAGTGAACAAAAGTCAATGCATGGGCATCTCGGCTCTCACAGCTAACGTCTATTTAGAGAGCATAAGATGGGGAGTTTTTGAGTCTTTCAGTGAGTGTTTGCTCTTGATTGCTAGCAATAGCATACATTATTTGTTTAACAGTGTTATCTGACAGAGGTATTGATGTGAGTTCTGCCTCCCCACACCTTGTTTTCACCATATCAATTACGGCCAGTAATATCAAAGTCTCTGCAATAGTGTGTMGTTTCATAGCGTAGCGGGCCTAGTCATTCACCTTGGGAATTGTGCAATGGTCAAGTGCAGCCTTTTCCAATGATCTAAGGGTGCTCTCTTTTTAAGGTTAACCATATTACAATGATTTTGAGATACAAAGACAATATTAAAATATATATACACTACCGTTCAAAAGTTTGGTGTCACWTAGAAATGTCCTTGTTTTTGAAAGAAAAGCACATTTTTTGTCCATTAAKATYACATCAAATTGATCAGGAATACAACGTTGTTAATGTTGTAAATGACTATTGTAGCTGGAAACGGCTGATRTTTTATGGAATATCTACATAGGCGTACAGAGACCCATTATCAGCAACCATCATGTGTTCCAATGGCACGTTGTGTTAGCTAATCCAAGTTTAGCATTTTAAAAGGCTAATTGATCATTAGAAAACCCTTTTGCAGTTATGTTAACACAGCTGAAAACTGTTGTGCTAATTAAAGAAGAAATATAATTAGCCTTCTTTTGACTAGTTGAGTATCATTAGCATTTGTGGGTTCGATTACAGGCTCAAAATGGCCAGAAACAAAGCACTTTCTTCTGAAACTCGTCAGTCTATTCTTGTTCTGAGAAATGAAGGATATTCCATGTGAGAATTTATTTATTTATTTTACCTTTATTTAACTAGGCAAGTCAGTTAAGAACAAATTCTTATTTTCAATGACTGCCTTGTTCAGGGGCAGAACGACAGATTTTGTACCTTGTCAGCTCGGGGATTCGATCTTGCAACCTTTGGGTTACGAGTCCAACGCTCTAACCACTAGGCTATGCTGCCGCCCCAAGCTGCCAAGAAACTGAAGATCTTGTACAACGCTGTGTACTAATCCCTTCACAGAACAGCGCAAACTGGATCTAACCAGAATAGAAAGAGGAGTGGGAGGCCCCGGTGCACAACTGAGCAAGAAGACAAGTACATTAGAGTGTCTAGTTTGAGAAACAGACGCCTCACGAGTCCTCAACTGGCAGCTTCATTAAATAGTACACGCAAAACACAAGTCTCAATGTCAACAGTGAAGAGGCGACTCCGGGATGCTGGCCTTCTAAGCAGATTTGCAAAGAAAAAGCCATATCTCAGACTGGCCAATAAAAAGAAAAGATGAAGATGGGCAAAAGAACTCAGACACTGGACAGAGGAACTCACTAGCCCCTAGTTTAGGAACCCGCTGATCTAACCTAATTTAGCAGGCGTAAAAGTGTATCCATCCAGAGATCTGTATATAATGACGAGATGCTCATGTCGCCACCCTAACAATGGGAGGGTTAGGGTTAACCCTAACCCAAAGGCTGGAAGGCAGGCTTGCCTCTTCCTCTCTGACCCTGTCCGAGCCGAGAAAAAATGGCGCCCATTGTAGTTAGTTACCACGTTTATGCGCTGAACTAAGTTTAATATTTGTTTAATGAAAACTACAACTCCCTTCAGCTCAGCGTCCCAAACAGTTCAAAAAATGTATTTRTCTGGTGAATGATTTGATTTCTCTCTAGAGAAACGGCGCGTTGAGAACACAAAAAAACGAACTAAATTGAACCGACATCGGTCTAAATGCTGTGATTTAGCTAGCTAGCTAACGGGTAGCTCGCTAGTTAGCTAAGTAAACGTTGACGTTAGCTAGCTGGCCAGTAAACTAACYTTATTGCAGAACTGACTGGCTGGCTTGTTGCCTGATGACACCGACCCTACCATTACGCTTGTTTACACTGAGCTGCACTGCAGTTGAAAAGCAATCATGGTTACATTAAAGCTGCAACTTTTTGGGCAACCCGACCAAATTCACATAGAAATATGTGTCCTAGATCTGTCATTCTCATCGAAAGCAAGTCTACTAAGCGTATTATCTGTTTTATGTGCGCTATTTCTATGCTTCCTGTTCTTACTTTTCGTTTTTGCAACTTTTTCTTTCGGTTTTGTACACTAGCTTCAAACAGCTGAAAATACAATATTTTTGGTTATGGAAAATATATTTCACAGCGGTTTAGATGGTACAATGATTCTTTACACTATACTTGCGTGTTTTGTCACATAAACAAAAATTAYGCGAACTATTAGAATTTTAGCAGCCAGGAAATGGTGAAGCAATTTCTGTATAGTGTATCTTTAAGACACCGTGGAGACAGCGTGAGATATGGGTCAGAAAACGTACCTCAGTGCAAGGATAAAATGTGCCACTGTACTCCAAACTAGCCACACTTCTCCATCAAGAAGATTTAAATACTGCTTGTTTTTTGGAAAACTGCCCTTTTCATCCTCATGCTAGCTAGCGGTTGCCACCGCAGCCATTTTGCAATGGCAATGTCAGCCAATGAGCTACTTTGTTGTTCAATGCGACATGCCATTCCTTAATGGCTGCTGTGGCTACTGGTAAGTAGGCGGACTGGTAAATAGGTTTTCGGAGATACTGGATGTCACATTCAGCGATGGGAGACCAATCCAATGTACAGGTGTGCTTGCATACTCCCTTAAAAGACCTTTGCTTGAAAAATTTGAAAATAGTACTGTTTGTCCATCTTGAGACGCCGTAGCTAGTATAGAATATACCACAGGAGATTGGTGGCACCTTAATTGGGGAGAATGGGCTCATGGTAATGGCTGGAGCGGAATTAGTGGAATGGTATCAAATACATCAAACACACAGTTTCCATGAAAACGAGTCGTCTATGGTTGAATGAAGACAAATTAGGGCAGACCCCATTTAGTCGACTGGTTTTTTGTTTGGTCGATTTTTTTTTTTTTTTGAGCAGTCGCAAGTAGATATTTCTTTTTCATGGCACATGAGACACCTGTCTGATTTGCACCTCTCTCAGTGGACTAATCCATTGAGGAGGCCTCTGGATGCCATGTTGCAAGAAGGAGGGTGTGGCTAAGATGCACAAGGCACTTCTCTCTCCAGAATGCGCTCTTTGTCGCCATTTTGTTCGCATTCATTGTTTCATAACGTCATTGTGTGAATTGTTTGCCCTGTGATTGTTAGTGTCTATCAAGTCCCCATTGAATATATCACCATTAGTAGTCTGCATTTACCGTTAATTCCCATAATTACGAATATACAATGTTTGTTTGCTTACGGTCATTCTATTAATGCATTCAATATACTGTATATCATCGCAGTAGTTACCGTTCTCATTGTCGGAATGGACACGTTGTTTGCAGAGCTCACAACCTATGCTACACATCTGAGAAACATGTTTTAGTTTATTTCATTCCATTTACGAGTTTTGTCAATTTATTCTCCTGTCAATATTGAGTAAAGACAAGCACCTGATTACGCATATAAACTCAGCAAAAAAAGAAACGTCCCTTTTTCAGGACCCTGTCTTTCTAAGATAATTCGTAAAAATCCAAATAACTTCACAGATCTTCATTGTAAAGGGTTTAAACACTGTTTCCRATGCTTGTTCAATGAACCATAAACAATTAATGAACATGCACCTGTGGAACGGTCATTAAGACACTAACAGCTTACAGACGGTAGACAATTAAGGTCACAGTTATGAAAACTTAGGACACTAAAGAGTCCTTTCTACTGACTCTGAAAAACACCAAAAGAAAGATGCCCAGGGTCCCTGCTCATCTGCGTGAATGTGCCTTAGGCATGCTGCAAGGAGGCATGAGGACTACACATGCGCTGCGTATGTYTAACAGTTAGGCTCTACACCGGTTGTAAAGTGGATTAATGTGCTTAATTTTAAGAAGTTATTTGGCCACTTTAGTGATACAAACCTTGTCAAAACATATAGGCCTATGGGATATGCTACATTAGGTGTGCGACTATCATTTGAAAAAGTCACAAAAAAAAGACTTGCACTGTTTCTTGCCTTACTGCAAACAAGCTGGGCATCATTCACAAGTGATAATATATCATTCACAAGTGATAGGCTAATATAGTCACCCATCAGACTATTCTTGATTTAATCCTGTCTTTACATATACTAAATAATATATGTGTGAAATTTGTTTTGATTTAGAATGGATCATTATCATGCACCTGTCTTGAAACAGGTGCAGGGTAAAAAAAATAAGTATTCTATGCACTTAAATAGCGAATGGAGGATGCTTTTTCGTGGTTCATTTTCATGCCAGCCAGGTAGGGTATACTCCTGTGGTAAAGAGAAGCAATGTGCTTAATATTACGAAAGTTGAGAAATATATATAGTAAGCCTATAGAAAGCTGATGGGATCCTCCTCTTTTTAATAGAGGCCATCACGCAATTGAATAGCCTATTGAAATGTTGCGCAACATGAGGTCATGAAGTGTTTGATTATATTTTTGATAATATTTGCATTGATGTCAGAGTGATTAGAGGGACAATAGAGTACTGAGTACCAGGCAGTTAGAACGTTTGGTAGGCTACTAATGACCATCAGCAGCATCAGAGCTTGGAGAAGCCTAATTACCTAACTATCAAGATAAGGTAAGACCCAGATGCAGATGTGTTGAAGTAACAATGTTTATTACAGCAACAGGGGCAAAGGTACAGGCAGTCAGGCTCAGGGTCAGGTCAGGCAGAGGTCGGTAATCCAGAGACGGGGCAAAGGTACAGGATGGCAGGCAGGGTCAGGGGCAAGCAGAGTGGTCAGGCAGGCGGGCTCAGGGTCAGGACAGGCAAGGGTCAAAACCAGGAGGACGAGAAAAGGGAGACTGCGGAAAAGCAGGAGCTGATACAAAAACGCTGGCTGACTTGACAAGCAAGATGAACTGGCAACAGACAAACAGAGAACACCGGTATAAATACACAGGGCATAATGGGAAAGTTGGGCGACACCTGGAGGGGTGTGGAGACAATCACAAAGACAGGTGAAACAGATCAGGGTGTGACACCTAACCAATTGTGCTATTTAGTGTTTTTTTTGTTGCATTGTTTGTAACTTGTTTTGTACATAATGTTTCTGCCACCGTCTCTTTTGACCGAAAATAGCTTCTGGATATCAGAACATCTATTACTCACCTCGAGCTGTACGAAGATTTTTTATTTAATGAGCCGGACTCGAAGGATTTACTCCAGATACCGGACCAGGCCCAAATCCCCGTCATTAACTTGAAGAAAAGACGCCGATACAAGGGACGCAGGTCCGGGTGCCTTGTTAGAATTCGTTGGCGAGTGGGTAACCCGCCTCTACCAGCCATGCTATTGGCCAACGTGCAATCATTGAAGAATAAACTGGATGACCTCCGTTCAAGACTATCCTACCAAAGGGACATAAAGACGAAAAAACTGTTTCACCGAGTCGTGGCTGAACGACCACATGGATAATATACACTTGGCTGGTTTTTCCGTGCATCGACAAGACAGAACAGCTGCCTCCGGTAAGACAAGGGGTGGCGGTCTGTGTCTATTTGTCAATAATAGCTGGTGCATAAAATCAAATATTAAGGAAGTCTCAAGGTTTTGCTCGCCTGAGGTAGAGTATCTCATGATAAGCTGTAGACCACACTATTTACCGAGAGAATTTTSATCTATATTTTTCATAGCTGTCTATTTACCACCACAAACCGATGCTGGCACTAAGACCGCACTCAACGAGCTGTATAAAGCGATAAGAAAACAAGAGAATGCTCAACCAGAGAAAGCGCTCCTAGTGGCCGGAGATTTTAATGCAGGGAAACTTAAATCCGTTTTAACCTAATTTCTACCAGACTGTGAGATGTAGCGATTCACCAATATGTCGTTCCCAGCACTGGGTGAAAAGGGTCAATATCAGGGGATATATTTATCTATATACTGTATATCTGTATAGCTGACATTTTATTAGACATAAGGAGTAGACATGTTCCAGATTCAGATGTTAAAGATACATGTGCATTGGTCTGCAGACCCCAAACCGATCTAGCATGCATCGGTCAAAAAAACGTTCAAAAGTTTCTACCTTCCGAAAATATCTAATACTTTGTGACAACTGCTTTGACAGTCATTGATCTGCAAGTCATTTGGCATGCCAAATAACCACAGGCAATATTAGTAGGCTAGTCAAATTGCGCACTGAGCCAAGCTTCATGCGCTGACCAACGGGAGGTAGGCAGCCTGTTCCTAATCTGGTGGCACCTTCAGCATTCAAATGCTACAATGGCTTTCCAGATATTAGGATTTATTCAGTGAGTGAAAATCTGTCATTTGCTAGGTTATTGCTATCTATGCGCTGTTGGAAATTGTGTTTTACCAGAATAAAAGTAAGCTACTGGAGATATACCTGCTGAATGGGGCTTATAATAGATTTTATTTTGATTGTTCAGGTTCACCATCAGTAATAGTTTTGGTAGTTTTGCTTTAAACAATCAGTGTATATGGTAATTTTTTGATATACAGGGTAAAATTTATAATTTCATAATGAGGACAGCAATCACATTTGTGAGATGCACTGCATGACCGAATCAAGAGGAGAAGAGAAGATCACTGTAAAAACTTTTAAATGCTCAAAACCATTCGATTTTGAGATGGGGGGTGAAATCCAAAATTGTGCTATTGTAACCGGTGTGAAATGGCCAGTGTTGCCAACTAATTTTCAGGGTAAACTAGCTAGCCATTTCCAGTGATGCCAACTTAGCAATTTTGTTGCTAGATTTAGCAACTTTTCAGACTACCCTGGCAACTTTTTTTTCAAACAGCACCRAGCAACAAATTTAGCTACTTTTAAAACGTATTTTGAACTTTTAGCAACTTTTGAAAAGTGACTCAAACGTTAAAATGCACACATTTTCCCTCTAAATGACACAAACACAATTTTCTCTGTCACACACTCAGTCACAACACACGTGCGTGGCTGCAAAAGTGCATTGTGAGTGACGTCAGCAGCAGGCGCTCAGCTCGTGCACAGGCAGCAGCCGCCAGCAGCAATTTCAGCAAATTGCAAATCATTGTTGGCTGACTGCYGCAGCAGTGTTACGGGTTCGACAAGCCAAACCCAATGAATATAGTTGGTCACGAATGTTTGATCTTGAACAGAACCTACAACATCAATCAACATGTCTCAATCAAAATTGTACAGCCAGAAGTACAGAAAAGAGTGGGAGTCTGTACCTGAACAAATGTGAAATCATATTTTTTGCCTAGATGGCCAGTCAATTTGAGTAACGTTATTGTMTATTCTACATAATGACGCAGTTTTACGTTATCACGCAATGACATCACAACGTCATTTAGCAACTTTTAGCAACAAATCACCCTGCCTCTACTAGTTACACAACTGATGCAGCTGCTAACACACTGCACTGAAACCCCTTGTCAAAACCCACCCCAACAAAGATGAGAATTACTGCCTCCCCAGAGCACTGAAATGAACAGTCCCTGCTCTAACTGTACTTTTGGACACACCTTTCTAGTTAGTGGGGTGCGCACTAATAGCGTTTAAATCGGTGACGTCACTGAGACCTTGAAGAAGTTGTTCCACTTGCTTTGCAAGGGCCGTGGCTTTTGTGGAGCGATGGGTAACAGTGCTTCGTGGGTGACTGTTGTTGAGGGTCAGAGGGTCCCTGGTTCGAGCCCAGGTAGGGGCGAGGAGAGGGACGAAAGWAAAAKTGATGCTATTAACCCAGATCACTGGTTGCTGCGGAAAAGGGGGTGGTGATACAAGAAGTCAGCTCAGACAGATCCACCTCAAGGAGGCCCAGCCCATGAGCTCCATCAGCAGCAGATGAATGGACAATGAACGTGTGTACGCAACAAATGTTAGTGCATCGATTCGTTCTCTAATCAAACCGAGTTGCACCGACATTTTTTAAACTATCGTTCCTGTATCGTATCGGAGCCCATGTATCTAGATATGTATCGAATCYTCTTGAAGGGGAAAGATGCGCGTCCCTAACACACACAACTGATGCAGCTGCTAACACACTGAACTGAAACCCCTTGTCAAAACCCACCCCAACAAANCTTGAAGGGGAAAGATGCGCGTCCCTAACACACACAACTGATGCAGCTGCTAACACACTGAACTGAAACCCCTTGTCAAAACCCACCCCAACAAAGATGAGAATTACTGCCTCCCCAGAGCACWGAAATGAATGTCTAACGTCCCTGCTCTAACTGTACTTTTGGACACACCTTTATGTACCAGTGTTATTGTATGACAATCCGAAGGTGTTTATTGTAATTGCATTTGATGGAATGAAGAATAAACTGAAAGCTACTGACATTGTGTGGGTTTACGGTCTGCAATTGTAAGCTACACGTATTATTGTAAGCACACACGTATTATCCAACTCAATGACAGTTACGTGCTATAACGAAAGAGCTATTCTATGACAGTGTTGCTGCAATATCTTTACTCTGTGTGTAACATAATGTATCTTCATTATCCATTTTGGAACGGAAATCCTTTTTGCTCCTCAGTAGGCTACCCATCCCGACACCATTTAGTGGACAAACATGCCCAATGAAATTACAAGTTGATTTCGCATAGACTGGATTTCTGTCATTCTATATGAGCATGTCAACCGCAAGAGGAGAGAGAGAGAAGGATGCTCCAATGACATGCTTGACAGACTCTCCTACGTGAATGACGCAGCCGCGGCTGTCATGCAACGCTGCTAGGTTTATAATGCGCGAGACGAGCAGTTGCCTAGGTTATAGCGGTAGTATATCCGACAAGGCATCACCAATAGGCGATTGTTTGTATTAATGGGCGTACAATTACCAGGATGAAAATAAGACTGGTGTTGAAGAAATGTCGATGAGGCCACGTATTTAGTCTATTCAACGTGATGTCAGAGTGTCCTGTAGGCTACATTTCGCATTTGCCCTTGCATCAACAAAGAACATTATATCGTGACGCTTATCCTGGAATTGTAAATGGATGAGACTGCGACAGCGGGGGAGGCCGGGGGAGGCATGCCCACATCGGGGGCGGGTAGATCGGACCAGATGGATACGGCCGGCCTATCTCTCAAGCTGGATTCTGGAGACATGGGTTCGTATGGCTGTGCTTTATTATGAGACTAGTTTAATTGACTAAATACATTTGCATGAGAGATTGTTCAGATGAGCTAAACATGTCAGGAGAGCGCTGTCACCGTTCAACGGTGAATATAAGGGTTCATTCAGGTTTTGGTCCAGCTGTCAATTATGGTTTGTCTCAGTAGACTAAATTATCTGTCAGTTTCCAGACCTAAGAAATTATTTATGGAAATAGGCTTATAACTAACCAAGATGGTCATCCTGCTATTTCTAAAGACCAGGACAAGCTGCCAGCAACCACCAAAAGCAAAAGCCTAATTAATTAATGCAGACATTGAGCATACAGAAGCTGACCTAGTCCTGATTAAAATGTACAGCATGCATTAGTTGGTAGGCAATGTCCAGGGCCTGACTATGTGAAACAGGTCAAGACAAACTGTCTCGTTCCGCTCGGAACCCAATTAAAGGTCATGTCTGCCAGTCTGTGGCATCAGATCACGGTCAATTTCTATCAAAAGGAGAGGGAATCGGGCCTCCACCGTCAAGCTCATGATTGTTAGTGATTTGCAGAGAGTGAGAGAGTGTCTGTCTGTCTGTCTGTCTGTGTGACTGTGTGTGTAACAGACTATCTATATGATTCTTTGATCGTCATCTTCACTGTCTTATTTAATTGTGGGATGTCGATTAACGCAGCCCGCCTCACCTCTCTGATTCAGAGGGGTTGGGATAAATGCGGAAGACACATTTCAGTTGGATGCATTCAGTAGTACAACTGATTCCCTTTAGAGATCAAACTAGGCCAATGTCTTTGTCACATAAAAGTGTTACAATTAAAGATGAAACACCAGGAAGCAGATAGAAACGTAATACGTGGCGTTGAATTATAAATGAACAAAAATGCCCTGAGCCTCTCTGCCTCTGCTTTACCAGAGTGTACACTGAATGACCAGGAGAACAGACTATATAGAGTGTATGGGCAACAGCGCAACAGTTTAGCCTATATTACAATAATCCTAGGTAGCCTTGAATATAGGAAGAACACCTTGTACCAGATATGTATGTAAGCGAACGCGCAATTGTAATGGACGAACAGAAAACTGTCTTGGTCCTGCATTGTATTCTAGTCTGTAACAGGGTGTCTATTACAGAACCCAGAACCAAATCTCTCACGTGCGCTGGCCAGCTACTCAATTTTGTTTCTGTCACAATAGACTATTGCATAGTTCCACTGCTATTACTCTGGTATAACAGCAGTATAATGTAACCAGTCTTTATTTAAAGATGATAAGACAAGAGTCCGAGATGAACTGGAAGCACTATGTATGTATTACAGATTGATGGTCCAAACAAACCATCAAGCTCTACTCCGTCTTCTGTGCTTCCTCTCCGTGAAGCTGTTCAAGCAGAGTTGAACACTGCACATACACACACTTGTGCTTTTCTCCRTTTTCAAACCAAGTATGACGGAATGAACAGTAGGAATGAACAGTACGGAGTAGGAGTGAATTAATCTCAATACCATGGCAGATTCCCTATTGCACACGGAGTACATGGGAATTGAATGGGCAACAGGGGTATTTGTGTTCATAGTTGACACATACATTTGATTTGTACAACATAATTTTCTTAGCAGCTCTTCTTGCAGTCATTTCCCTATTGCATTTTTACAGTTTCCCATCTGTAGAGAAGCAGTAACTCCCCCAACGCACACACACACACACACACACACGCACACACACGCACACACACACAGTAGCAGACCATTATCTGCTGTAATCTGCTTATCAGCAGCACTTAGACTAGTGATGGCGCTAGAGACTGGCATCTGGTACAATCCTCATCCAGCAGACCTCTAGCCCCTCTCTCTTCCTCTCTCACTCTCTCTCCTCTTTCGCTTTCTCTTCTATTTTTAGTCGCTTTGTCTTTTTCTCTCCTCTGTTTCTCTCGCTATAAAAAAAAAAAAAAAACAAAACCGCACCCCCCCCCCCCCACCACCCCCGCCCCCCCTCCCCACCCCAAAACCCCCCCCCCAGAAAACCCCCAACCCCTACTCAAACCCCCCACCGCCCCCCCCCCTCCACCCCCAAAAACCCCCCCCCGCGCGAAACCCCCACGAAAACCGCCCCACCCCCCTCCCCACCCCTCACCACCCCCCACCCACCCCAAAACCCCCCTCCCACCCCTTTGCCCTCAGAACAGCCTCAGAACAGTCCTCAGAACAGCCCTCAGAACAGCCCAGAAACAGCCCACCAGAACCCCACAGAACAGCACACAGACAGCCCTCAGAACAGCCCTCAGAACAGCCCACAGAACAGCCCACAGAACAGCCCCCAGAACAGCCCTCAGAACAGCCCACAGAACAGCCCTCAGAACAGCCCTCAGAACAGCCTACAGAACAGCCCTCAGAACAGCCTCCATTCGTTGGGGCTTGGACTTTACAAAATGTTGAAAGCGTTCCACAGGGATGCTGGCCCATGTTAACTCCAATGCTTCCCACAGTTGTGTCAAGTTGGCTGGATGTCCTTTGGGTGCTGGACCATTCTTGATACACACAGGAAACTGTTGAGCGTGGAAAAACCCAGCAGCATTGCAGTTCTTGACACAAACCGGTGCGGCTGGCACCTACTAACACACCCCGTTCAAAGGCACTTAAATATTTTGTCTTTCCCATTCACCCTCTGAATTGCACACACACAATGCATGTCTCAATTGTCTCAAGGATTAAATATCCTTCTTTTACCTGTCTCCTCCCCTTAATCTACACTAATTGAAGTGGATTTAACAAGTGACACCAATAAGGCATCAGAGCTTTCACCTGGATTCACCTGGTCAGTCTGTAATGGAAAGAGCAGGTGTTTTTAAGGTTGTGTATACTCAGTTTACATTGCTATCTGAGCAGTCTGATTTCTCTTACTAAGTGTTGGCACCAGCCCAAAACTGCACCTGCTCAAGCGGGAGGGAATTGTCTCAAATCGCCTACGTTGGAAATGGGGGATGTGTGTGTGCCTGTGAGCACACTTGTGTGTACAGCATCGCGTGCTTCGTGCGCGTGTGTGCACGCTTGCATGTAACAGCTCTATCCCCTAGTCCGGCAGTGTTGTGCTATTAGACGATTCCCTGACCCACCTCTACGCAGACGACACCATTCTGTATACTTCTGGCCCTTCCTTGGACACTGTGCTATCTAACCTCCAAACGAGCTTCAATGCCATACAACACTCCTTCCGTGGCCTCCAACTGCTCTTAAACGCTAGTAAAACCAAATGCATGTTTTTCAACCGTTCGCTGCCTGCACCCGCKCGCCCGACTAGCATCACCACCCTGGACGGTTCCGACCTAGAATATGTGGACCTAGGTGTCTAGCTAGACTGTAAACTCTCCTTCCAGACTCATATTAAACATCTCCAATCCAAAATCAAATCAAGAATCGGCTTTCTATTTCGCAACAAAGCCTCCTTCACTCACGCCGCCAAACTTACCCTAGTAAAACTGACTATCCTACCGATCCTCGACTTCGGCGATGTCATCTACAAAATAGCTTCCAATACTCTACTCAGTAAACTAGATGCAGTTTATAGTGCCATTCGTTTTGTTACTAAAACACCTTATACCACCCACCACTGCGACCTGTATGCTCTAGTCGGCTGGCCCTCGCTACATATTCGTCGCCAGACCCACTGGCTCCAGGTCATCTATAAGTCCATGCTAGGTAAAGCTCCGCCTTATCTCAGTTCACTGGTCACGATAACAACACCCACCCGTAGCACGCGCTCCATCAGGTATATTTCTCACTGATCATCCCAAAAGCCAACACCTCATTTGGCTGCCTTTCCTTCCAGTTCTCTGCTGCCTGTGAATGGAACGAATTGCAAAAATCGCTGAAGTTGGAGACTTTTATTTCCCTCACCAACTTTAAACATCTGCTATCTGAGCAGCTAACCGATCGCTGCAGCTGTACATAGTCCATCTGTAAACAGCCCACCCAATTTACCTACCTCATCCCCTTACTGTTTTTATTTATTTACTTTTCTGCTCTTTTGCACACCAGTATCTCTACTTGCACATGATCATCTGATGACTTATCACTCCAGTGTTAATCTGCTAAATTGTAATTATTCGCTCCTATGGCCTATTTATTGCCTACCTCCTCATGCATTTTGCACACAATGTATATAGACTAATTTTATTATATATATATATTTTTTCCTACTGTGTTATTGACTTGTTTATTGTTTACTCCATGTATAACTCTGTGTTGTTGTCTGTTCACACTGCTATGCTTTATCTTGGCCAGGTCGCAGTTGTAAATGAGAACTTGTTCTCAACTAGCCTACCTGGTTAAATAAAGGTGAAATAAAAAATAAAATAAATTTAAAAAAAAACAGTCCTACGCATCTCTTGTTTACGTCTCAATAACACTCGTCATCAGTCAGCCGTCTTCTGAGCTGGCCAGTGAGAGGCCTAATCCTCTTTATACCATAAAACCCACACGCCAAACAGTCTAATGCCTACAAATTCCAACGCAGTCCCTGGAAATGTAGATACCTCTGGAAACCCAATCAGTCATTGTATGATCTGAAACCTCTTTTCAGTCTATATTGCACAAAAGAACCGTTGAGCGTATAAGGATGCCAGTGTCTTAGGCACTGACCCACATTTCTCACTTTGCTCCTGAATAACCGAGTGAGGAAGGAGACTTGGAAGCATGGCAACGCGAGACTATGTTGACTCTGATACACTAGTAGTGTACTGTGTAGTAATAGTTGTCCTTTGAGGACAGCTCCTCAGCGTATTATGACTGGCCTCAATCCTACAGCACAGAGTTACCTTGCTACCTGAGTGTTCGATTCTGAAGGTTTCGTTCGAGTGTTCGATTCTGTTTGTGTTCCATCCGAGTGCTCCTCCATCTGAGCTTTCCGTCAGTTCCGTCCGTGTGCTCTTTCTCCGTTTTCTGTCTCGGGATCGTTCTGAGAGTTATGTCTGTCTGAGTGTTCCGTCTTGAGTGTTTTTTTCCCCTTCAGTGTCCCGTACATGTTTCGTGTCCGAGTGTTCTGTCTTTCTCAGTGTTCTGTCTGTTGAGTGTTTTGTCTGTCTGAGCGTTCCGTCTGGGTTTGAGTCTGTGTGTTCTATCTTTCTGAATGTTCTGCGTATATAATTATGAATTAGAACTCTGCGTGACTGGCAAAGTCCTGCCAAAAAGACCCTGCTAGCAAGACGACCTTCCAGAAGCTGATCTGTAGTCTGAAGGTCATTAGCCCAGTGTCATTGCTAGACCTTTAGGTCGATGACTAACGAGATTGGGTCGGCTCTAGTGTGTCCCATTGTTTCGTCTCTGGTGTGTGTGTCTCTCTGTCCTTCTCTCTCACTCATCTGTAAGTCTCTCTCTTTCTTTTCACGGGCCAACTTCCTGGCTCTGGCTGTTCCGACGGCTGGCACCCCTCTTAATCCTGCARTCTGATTGGCCGCTCACTGCTCAGGGCATCCGGTCTCCTGGGWGACGGTGGTGGTGTCAACCAATGACAGGGAGTTCAGATTAGAGAGCCCGTCGATCCTAAAGAGTCACCTTCCCAGGACAGAMCTGCTCTAGAGATAGATTATATCTACATCAACCGCGGACACCAACTACCGTCAGGTCTGAGTTTTGGGGTGTTTTGGTATTTTTGGGTGTTTTTGGTGGCTATAACTGGAGTACCGTTTCACGTTCAGGCTTGAGTGACAAAGAGTTGGGTGAGACGTTCAAAAGTCTTCAGGGTAGATATGTTTACGCATACTCAGGGTGTTAAAGATATGAATACATGTAGAAGKAGAATTGTTTCCTGGGTTGTGTCTGGCAGTGCTTGTGTACATATCCATGAAGGATTAGCCTTCATCTACTACCAGTGGATATCCTGATTGAATTTGTCATTTTAATTCTGGGCATCAGTGTTAGTTAACTACACTCTGCTGCATTGTATTTCTACGACTGTAAGGCTATTTGAGCCTAGAACCAGGTGTAAAGAATCCAAGCGCAGCGTAAGGCATTTGATGGATAGGTCCGTGTGTGTGTGTGTCCAACATGGTGATAGTAGACAAGCTCCAGTTGGGCCATCTTCACTACGCCACTGATACTTTCCAGAGGGAATACACCTTTTAATAGTCGTGTAGATACAGTGCATGAACACTGATGTGTGTAGCGTTGGTTTCAGTCTTTTAGTACACTGCTGGCAATAGCAGGTGCATACTTTGTACTGGAACCATTTTCCCTGGTTCCTGCATGTATCTAACAGGCCTAAGTCATGCATTGATGTTCTCTCCTTCTGTCTTCTCTGTTATTCAACAGAAGACGCTGGTCCTAGGAGGTCTACAATTAGCAGGTGCATACTTTGTACTGGAACCATTTTCCCTGGTTCCTGCATGTATCTAACAGGCCTAAGTCATGCATTGATGTTCTCTCCTTCTGTCTTCTCTGTTATTCAACAGAAGACGCTGGTCCTAGGAGGTCTACAATAACTAGCGAGGTGAGGGCTAGTTACACACACACACACACACACACACACAC
>NC_036859.1:8540957-8556062 GCF_002910315.2 Salvelinus sp. IW2-2015 | reverse complement strand
ATTAATTGGGGAGATGGGCTCAATGGTAATGGCTGGAGCGGAATAGTGATATGGTTATCAAAATACATAAGACAGCACAGGTTGTTGTCCAATGAAAACGAGTCGTCTTATGGTAAAGATGAAGACAAATTTAAAAGGGCAGACCCCATTTAGTCGACTGGTTTTTGTTTGGTATTATATATTGTTTTTTTTTTTTGAGCAGATCGCAAGTAGAAATTTCTTTTTCACATGGCACATTGAGACACCTGTTCTGATTTGCCGACCTTCTTCATCAGCGTGGACTAATCCATTGAGGAGGCCTTCTGGATGCCCATGTTGCAAGAAAGGAAGGGTGTGGTAAGATGCACAAGGCCAACTATCTTTCTCTCCAGAAATGCGCTCTTGTCGCCATTTTGTTCGATTCATAATCTGTTTCATAACGTACATCTGTGTGAATTGTTTGCACACTGGTGATTTTGTTAGTGAGTCTATAGTCCCATTTGAATATATCACACATTAGTAGTCTGCATTTACCTGTTAATTCCCATAATTTACGAAATAATACAATATTTGTTTGCTTACGGTCATATCCTATTATGCCTTCACGGGAGTATACTGTATATTATACATCGCAAGGTAGTTACGTTCTTCATTGTCGGGAAATGGACACGTTGTTTTGCAGAGGTTCACAACCTATGCTACCATCTGAAGAAACATGTTTTAAAGTAATTAATTTCATTCCGATTTAACGAGTTTTGTCATTTATTCTCCTGTCAAATATATGAGTTAAAGACAAAGCACCATAGAAGACTATTAAGCGCAATAACTCAGCAAAAAATAAAGAAAACGTCCATGTTTTCCAGGACCCTGATCCCTGTTCTAGATAATTCGTAGAAAAAATCCAAATACTTCAAACAGATGCTTCATTGTAATAAGGGTTTAACACTGTTTCTATGCTTGTTTCAATGAAACCATAAAACAATTAATGACATGCATCCTGTGATCGGTCATAAGACACTAACAAACTTACAGACGGTAGACAATTAAGGTCACAGTTAATGAAGAAACTTTAGGACACTAATGTCCTTTCACTGACAATCTGAAAAACAGACAAAAGAAAGATGACAACAGGTGTCCCCTCATCTGCGTAGAATGTGCATTAGGCATGCTGATAGGAGGCATGAGTGAACAGCATGCGCTGCAGTAATGTAAAAGACAGTTAGAGCTATACAAACGGTTTTAAAGTGCGATTAATCGTGCTCTGCGTGATTAAGAAGTTATTTGGCCACTTTAGTGATAGAACCTGTCAAAACTACTAGGCGCTATGGGATAATGCTACATTAGGTGTCAGACTAGATCATTTTGAAAATAGTCAACAAAAAAAAGACTATAACTGTTTCCTTTGCTTACTGCGAAACAAGCCTGGGCATTCATTTCACTAAGTGATAATTATATCATTCACACAGTGATAGGCTAATATTAAGTCAGCCCAGTCAGACTATTCTTGTTTAATCCTTGTCCTTACATCTAGCTAAATAATATATGTGTGAAATTGTTTTGATTTAGAAGTGTAGTTTATCATGCCCGTCTGTCTTGAAACAGGTGCAGGGTAAAAAAAAAATATAAGTATTACTATGCAACATTATATATAGCAATGGAGGATGCTTTTTCGGTGGTTCATGTTTACATGCAGCTCAGGTAGGGTATCTCCTGGTGGTAAAGAGAAGCAATTGCTTAATATTACGAAAGTTGAAGAAATATATATAGTAAGCCTATAGAAAGCTGATAAGGGATCCTCCTCTTGTAATAGATGGGCCATCACGCAATTGTAATAGGCCTAGTTTGAATATGGTTTGCGCACAATGAGGTCATCGAAGTGTTTGATTATAATTTTTGATAATATTTGCATTGATGTCAGAGTGGAATTAGCGGGACATAGAGTACTGAGTACAAGGCGTTAGAGTTTGGTAGCTACATTGAATCAGCAGCATCAGAGCTTGAGAAGCCTATTACCTAACTAATCTATCATAGATAAGGTAAGACCAGATGCAGATGTGTTGAAGTAACAATGTTATTAACAGGCACAGGGGCAAAAGGTACAGGCAGTCAGAGAGCTCAGGTCAAGGTCAGGCAGAAGGTCGTATATCCAGAGACGGGGCAAAGTACAGGAGGCATGTGCAGGGTCAAGAAGGGCAACAGAGTGGTCAGAAGGCAGGCGCGCGACAGGGTCAGGACAGCAAGGTCAAACCAGGAGGAAAGAGAAAAAAGGGAGAACTGCGGAAAAGCAGAAGCTGAAGACAATAAAACGCTGGCTGACTTGACAAGCAAGATGAACTGGCAGAAGACGAACAGAGAACAAGATTGAACCGTTATAAAATATAACACAGGGCATATGGGAGAAGTTGGCGACACCATGGAGGGGTGTGGAACAATCCACAAAGTACAGGTGAAAACAGATCAGGGTGGTGAACACCTAACCTGGATTTTAGTGTTTTTTTGTTGCAATTGTTTGTAACTTGTTTTGTACATCAATGTTCTCTGCCACCTGGAGTGGGAAGGTCGTTGTGAGGTCGTCGTTTGACCGAAAAATAGCTTCTGGATATCAGAACAGGTCTATTATCACCTCGAGCTGTACGAAGATTTTTATTTAATGAGCCGGACTCTGAAGATTTACTCAAGTAACGCCGACCCAGGCCCAAATCCCCTTCATTAACTTGAAGAAAGAGACCACCGATACAGGGACGGCAGGTCCGGGGTGGCGCTTGCTTAGAATTCGTTGGCGAGTGGTAACCCGCCTCTAACCAGTCATGACTATTGGCCAACAGTGCAATCATTGAAGAAATAAAACTGGATGACCTCACGTTCAAGCAACTAATCCTAACCAAAGGGACATAAGGAAGACGAAAAAACTGTTTCACCGAGTCGTGGCTGAAACGACTCCATGCGATAATATACATTGCTGGTTTTCCGTGCATCGACAATACAGAAAGCTGCCGTCCGGTAAGACAGAGGGGTGGCGGTCTGGTGTCTATTTGTCCAATAATGAGCTGGTGCATAAAATCACCTATTAAGGAAGTCTTAAAGGTTTAGCTCGACTGAAGGTAAGTACTCATGAATAAGCCTGTAGACACACGTATTTACCGAGAGAAATTTGATCTATTTTTCAATAGCTGTCTATTTCCACCACATAACTCGATGCTGGCACTAGACCGCAACTCAACCGAGCTGTATAAAGAGATAAGAACAGAGAAATGCCAACCAGAGAAAGGCTCCTGTGGCCGGAAGATTTTAATGCAGGGAAACTTAATCCGTTTTAACCTAATTTGCTACCAGACTGTGAGATGTTAGCTGATATCACCATATATGGTCGTTCCCAGCAACTGGTGAAAAGGGTTCAATATCAGGTGGATATATTTTATCTAGGTATACTGTAAATATTGAATATAGCTGACAGTTTAATTAGACATAAAGGAGTAGACATGTTTCCAGATTGCAGAATGGTTAAAAGATACATTGTGCATTGGTCTCAGACCAACCGATCTAGCATGCATCGTCAAAAAAACGTTCAAAAGCTATTCTTCCTTCTCGAAAATATGCTAAAATACTTTGTGACAATCTGCTGTTGAACAGTCATTGATCTGCAAGTTCATTGGTCATGACCAAAGTAAGCCACAGGCAATATTGAGTAGGCTAGTCAAATTGCGCACATGAGCCAAGCTTCAATGCGCTGACCAACGGGAGTAGGCAGCTGTCCTAATCTGGTGGCACCTTTCAGCAATTCAGACATGCTACAATCGGCTTTCCAGATATTAAGGATTTATTTCAGTGAGTGGAAAATCTGTCATTTGCTAGGTATTGCTATCTATGCGCTTTGAGAATTGTGTTTTACCAAGAAATAAAAAGTCAAGCTACTGGAGATATACCTGCTGAATGGGGCGCTTATAAAGGATTTTATTTTGATTGTTTCAGGGTTACCATCAGTAAATAGTTATTGGTAGTTTTGCTTTAAACAATCATGTAATATGGTAATTTTTTGATATATCCAGGGTAAAATTAATTTTCAATAAAGAGGAAGGCAATCACATTTGTGAGATCACTGCATGAGCGAATCCAAGAGGAGAAGAGAAGCATCATGTAAAAACTTTTAACATGCTCAAAACATTCGATTGTTGAGATGGGGTGAAATCACAGAGAAATTGTTGCTATTGTAACCGGTGGTGAAATGGCCAGTGTTGCCAACTAATTGTCAGGTAAACTACTAGCCATTTCCCGTGATTGCACTTAAGCAATTTTGTTGCTAGATTTAGCAACTTTTTCAGACTACCACTGGAACTTTTTTTTTTCAAACAGCAACCTAGCAACAAATTTAGCTACTTTTAAATACGTTTTGAAGCTTTTAGCAACTTTTTGAAAAAGGATGATCAAACGTTAAATGCACACATTTTCCCTCTAAATGACACAAACACAATTTTCCTCTGTCACTACACTCAGTCACAAACAGCACGTCGTGGCTGCAAAAGTGCATTGGTGAGTGACGTCAGCAGCAGGCGCTCAGCTCGTGCACAGGCAGGCAGCCGCCCAGCAGCAATTTGCAAGCAAATTGCAAAAATCATTGTTGGCTGACTGCTCAGCAGTGTTTACAAGGTCGACAGACCAAACCATGAATATAGTTGGTCACGAATGTTTGAATCTTGAAACGATGAACCACAACATCAATCAAACCATGTCTCAATACAAAAATGTACAGCAGAAGTACAGAAAGAGTGGGAGTTCTGTACCTGAACAAATGGTTGATAATCACATATTTATTTGCCTATGGCCAGTCAAGTTTGAGTAACGTTATTGTTTATTCTACATAATTGCGCAGTTTTTAACGTTATCACGCAAAATGCAATCACAACGTCATTTGCAACTTTTAGCAACAATCACGCCTGCCTCTACTAGTTACACAACTGATGGCAGGCTGCTAACACACTGCCTGAAACCCTTGTCAAAACCCACCCCAAAAAGATGAGGAAAATTACTGCTCCCCAGAGCACGGAAATGACAGTCCCTGCTCTAACTTATACTTTGGACACACCTTTCTAGTTAGTGGGGAAGTGCGCCTAATATTATTGCTGTTTAAATCGGTAGACGGTCACTGAGACCTTTGAAAGAAAGTTTGCGGTTCCACTTGCTTTGGCAGGGCCGTGGCTTTTGTGGAGCGATCGAAGGTAAAGTGCTTCGTGGGTGACTGTTTGTTGAGGGTCAGAGGGTCCCTGGTTCGAGCCCAGGTAGGGGCGAGGAGAGGGACGAAAGAAAAAAAACGATGCTATTAACCCAGAATCAACTGGTTGCTCGGAAAGGGGTGGTGATACATAGAAGTCTAGACTGCAAAGACAGATCCCACCTCAAGGAGGCCCAGCCATGAGCTCCATCAGCAGCAGAATGAATGGGACAATGTGAACGTTTGTACGCAAAATGTTGTGCATCCGATTCGTTCTCTAATCAAAAACCGAGTTGCAGCCGGACATTTTTTTATATCGGTTCCTGTATCGTATCGGAGCCCATGTATCTAGATATGTATCGAATCATCTTGAAGGGGAAAGATGGCGCTAGTCCCCTAACACACACAAACTGATGCAGCTGCTAACAAAACCTGAACTGAAAAACCCCTTGTCAAAACCCACCCCAACAAGAATGAGAATTACGCCTCCGCAGAAGCTACAGAAATGAATGTCTACGTCCTGCTCTAAGCTTACTTTTGACACACCATTTATGTACCAGTGTTATTGGTATGACAATTCCGAAGGTGTTTATTGTAATGTGCATTTGAATGGAATGAAGAATAAACTGAAGCTACTGACATTGTGTGGGTTTAATCGGTTGCAAGTTGTAAGCTACACGTATAATTGTAAGCACACACGATATATCCAACTCAATGACAGTTACTCTATAGACGAAAAGAGCTATTTCTATGACAGTGTTGCTGGCAATATCTTTACTCTGTGTGAACATAATGGTATTTCATTATCCATTTTGGATACGGAAATATCCTTTTTGCCTCCTCAGTAGGCTACCATAGCCCGAACCAATTTTAGTGGAACAAACATCCCAATGAAATTAACAATTGATTTGCATAGAATGGATTTCTGTCATTTCTATATGAAGTCATGTCAATGCCGCAGAGGAGAAGAATGAGAAGGAATGCTCCAGATGACATGCTTGACATGAAAAAGAAGTGACTCTCCTACGTGATGAACGAAAGCGCGGCTGTCCATGCAACGCTGCTTACGGTTTTATAAATGCCGCCGAAAGGCGAGCAGTTGCCCTAGGTTATAGCGGTAGTATATCCCGACAAGGCTCACCAATAGCGGATTGTTGTATTATGGGTCCGTACAGATTAACCAGATGAAAAACTAAGACTGGTGTTGAAGAAATGTCGATTGAGGCCACGTATTTAGTCTATCGAACGTGATGTCAGATGTCCTGTAAGGCTACATTCTCGCATTTGCCCTTGCATCAAACAAGAGAATTACGCGACCGCTTATCCTGGAATGTAAGATAGGATGAGACTGCGACAGGCGGAGGGAGGCCCGGGGGAGGGCATGCCCGACATTCGGGGCGGGTAGATCGGACGCAGAATGGATACGCCCGGCCTATCTCTCAAGCTGCGATTCTGGAAAAAGCATGGGCTGTCGTATGGCGTGCTTATTATGAGACTAGTTTAATTGACTTAAATAATTTTGCTATGGTAGATTGTCAGATGAGCTAAACATGTCAAGGGAGAGCGCTGTCACGGAGCCGTTCAAAAACACGGTGATATATAGAGGGTTCATTCAGGTTTTTTTGGTCCAGCCTGTAATTATGGTTTGTCCTCAGTTAAGACCTAAATATCTGTCGTTTTCCAGACTAAGAAATATTTATGGAAATAGGCTTATAACAACCAAGATGGTCATCCTAGCTATTTCTTAAAGACCAGACAAGCTGCCAGCAACCCACCAAAAGCAAAGCCTAATTAATTAATGCAGACATTGAGGCAATAACAGAAAGCTGACCTAAGTCAACCACAGCAATTAGTTGGTGGCAATGTCCAGGGAACTGATATGTGAATCAGGTCAAGACAAACTGTCTCGTTCCGCTCGGAACCCAAATTAAAGGTATGTCTGCCAGTCGTGGACATCAGATCAACGTCAATTTCCTATCAAAAGGAGAGGGAATCGGGCCTCCACCGTCAAGCTCACTGATGTTAGTGATTTGCAGAGAGTGATGAGAGTGTCCTGTCCTGTTGTCCTGTCTGTGTGACTGTGTGTGTAAAGACTATCCTATATGATTCTTTGATTCGTCATCCTTCACTGTCATTATTTATTGTGGGGAGTCGATTAACAGCAGGCCCGCCTTCACCTCTCTGATTCAGAGGGGTTGGATAAATGCGGGAAGATCACATTTCAGGTTGGATCATTCAGTAGTACACTGATCCCTTTAGAGATCAGACTAGCAATGTCTTTGTCAAAAAAGTGTTACAAATAAAGATGAAACAACCAGGAAGCAGATTAGAAACGTAATACGCTGGCGTTGAATTATAAATGAAACTAAAATGCCCTGAGCCTCTCTGCCTCTGCTTTACCAGGTGTACACTGATATGACCAGGAGAACAGACTATATAGAGTGTAAAGGGCAACAGCGGCAACCGTTTAGCCATATTACAGAAATCCCTAGGTAGCCTTGAATATAGGAAGAACACCTTGTACAGATATGTATGTAATGCGAGCGCAGTTGGTAATGGGACGACACAGGAAAACTGTCTTGGTCCTGCAATTGTATTTCTAGTCTGTTAACAGGGTGTCTATTACAGGAACCCAGAACCAAATCTCTCACGTGCGCCTGGCCAAGCTACGCAATTTTGTTTCTGTCACAATAGACCTATTGCATTAGTTTCCACTGCTATACTCTGGATATAGACAGCATATAATGTAACCAGTCCTTTCTTTAAAGATGATAAGACAAAGAGTCCGAGATGAACTGGAAGCACTATGTATGTATTATACGATTGATGGTCAAAACAAACCATCAAGCTCTAACACGTCTTCTCGTGCTCCTCTCCGGTGAAGGCTGTTCAAGGCAGAGTTGAAACACTGCCATAACACACACTTGTGCTTTTCTCCTTTTTCAAACCCTAAGTATGACGGAATGAACAGGTAGGATAACAGTACGGAGTAGGAGTGACATGGATTTCAATACCATGAGCAGATCCTATTGCACACGGAGTTAAATGGGAATTGAATGGGCAACAGGGGTATTTGTGTTTCATAGTCTGAACCTACATTTGCGATTTGTAAAACAACATAATTTTCTTCAGCAAGCTCTTTCTTGCAGTCCATTTCCCTATGCAGTTTTTACAGTTTCCCATTAATTAGAGAAAGCAGGTTAACTCCCCAACGCAACACACAACACACAACCACGCACAACCACGCAGCAACACACATCAGTAGCAGATCCTATTATCTGCCTGTAATCTGCTTATCAAGCAAGCCACTAGACTAGTATGGCGCTAGAGACTGGCAGTCTGTAACAATCTCATCCACAGACCTATAAGCCCTCTCTCTTCCTCTCTCACTCTCTCTCCTCTTCGCTTTCTCTCTATCTTAGAGTCGCTTTTTTTTTCTCTCTCCTCTTTTCTCTCGCTATAACCCTCCCACCTGCGCTCCGAACAGCCCTCAGAAAGTCCTCAGAACAGCCTCAGAACGCCCACAGAACAGCCCAAGAACAGCTTTCAACAGAACAGCCCACAGAACAGCACACACAGAACAGTCCATCAGAACAGCCCGCAGAACAGCCCACAGAACAGCTCACAGATGATAACAGCTCCACAGAAACAGCCCACAGAACAGCCCACAGAAACAGCACTACAGAACAGCCCTCAGACACGCCACAAGAAAAGCTTCACAGAACAGCCCACAAGAACAGCCTTCAGCAACAGCCTCAGAACAGCCCACAGAACAAAGCCCTCAGAACAGCCCCTCCAGACAACAGCCACAAGAAAGCCACAAACAGCCCACAGTAACAGCCCCCAGAATCAGCCCTCAAGCCACAGCCACAACACAGCCCATCAGAACAAGCCCCTCAGAACATGCATCAGAACAGCCCTCAGAACAGCCTCCATTCGTTGGGGCTTGGACTTTACAAAATGTTGAAGCGTTCCACCAGGGATGCTGACCCATGTAACTCCCAATGCTTCCCAAGTTTGTGTCAAAGTTGGCTGGATGTCCTTTTGGTGCTGGGAACCATTCTGAACACACTGTTAATCGGAAACAGGGAAAGCTGTTGAGCGTGGAAAACCAGCAGCATTGCAGTTTGACAAAACCGGTGGCCGGCTCGGCACTACTAAAACACACCCGTTAAAGGCACTTAACTAATTTTGTCTTTCCATTCACCCAATCTGAATTGCCACTACAGCACAATGCATGTCTCAATTGGTCTCAAGGATTAAATATCCTCTTTTACTGTCTCCTCCCCTTAATCTACACAATTGAAGTGGATTTAAACAAGTGACAAGCCAATAAGGCACTCAGAGCTTTTCACCTGGCTTCACCTGGTCAGTCTGTAATGGAAAGAGAGGTTTTTTAAGGTGTGCTATACTCAGTTTACATTGCTATCTGAGGCAGCTCCTGGATTTCTCTTACTAAGTGTGGCACGCAGCCCAAAACTGCAGGCCCTGCCAAGCGGGAGGGAATTGTCTCAAAACGCCAGTTGGAAATGGGGGATGTGTGGTGTGCCTGTGAGCACTTGTGTGTAACAGCATCAGCGTGCTTCGTGCGCAGTGTTGTGCACCGCTTGCAATGTAACAGCTCTATCCCCTAGTCCGTCAGTGTTGTGCTATTAGATCGATTCCCTGACCCTCTAAAGCAGAACGACACCATTCTGTATACTTCTGGCCTTCTTGGACAACTGTGTTAACTAAACCTCCAAACGAGTTCAATGTCCATACAACACTCCTCTCCGTGGCCCTCCAACTGCTCTTAAACGCTAGTAAACCAAACATGCATTTTTCAAAACATTCGCGCCATGCACCCGGCCCGCCGACCATCACCACCCTGGACGGTTCCGACCTAGAATATGTGGACTAGGTGTCTGGCTAGACTGTAACTCCTCCTTGCCCGACTATATTAAATACATCTCAATCCAAAAATCAAATCAAGAATCGGCTTTCTTTCTATTTCGCAACAAAGCCTCCTTCACCACGCGCCAGAACTACCCTAGTTAAAACTGACCTACCACCGATCCTCGACTTTCGGCGGTCATTCAATACTTTCCAGATAACTTCTACTGCATTAAACGTAAGATGCAAGTTTATCAATAGTGCCATTTACGTTTTGCTACTAAAACACCTTGATACCACCATGGCGACCTGTATGCCTAGTCGGCCTGGCCCTCGCTACATTCGTCGCACAGACCCACTGGGCTCAGTCATCTATAAGCCCATGATAGTAAAGCATCCGCCTTAATATCAGTTCACTGGTCACGATACGACAACACCCGCACCCGTAGCACGCGCTCCATCAGGTATATTTCTCACTGATCAGCCAGAAAGCCAACACATCAATTTGGCGCTGCCTTCCTTCCAGTTCTCTGCTGCTGTTGAATGGAACGAATGCAAAAAATCGCTGGAAGTTGGAAGACTTTTATTCCCTACCACTTTAAACATCTGCTATGCTGAGCAGCTACGACGATCGCTGCAGCTGTAAACATAGTCCCATCCTGGTGAACAGACCCACCACCAATTTACCTACCTCATCCCCTTACTGTTTTTATTTATTTACTTTTCTGTCTTTTGCACACCAGTATCTCTACTTGCACATGATCATCTGATGACTTATCACTCCAGTGTTAATCTGCTAAATTGTAATTATTCGCTCATATGGCTATTATTGCTACCTCCTCATGCTTTTGCCACACAATGTATATAGAACTAATTTTATTATAATATATTTTTTTCCACCCTACCTGTGTATTGACTTGTTTATGTTACTCCATAGTAATACTCTTGTTGTTGTCTGTTCACTACTGCTATGCTTTAATCTTGGCAGGTCGCAGTTGTAAATGAGAACTTGTTCTCAACTAGCCACTGGTTAAATAAAGGGGTGGAAATAAAAAATAAAAGTAAATTTAAAAAAAAAACAGTCCCTAACGCATCTCTTGTTTACGTCAAATAAACACTGCGTCATTCCAGTCGGAAGGCGTTCTTCTGAGCTGGCGCAGTGAGAGGCCTAGATCCTCTTTATAACCATAAAACCCACAACGCCAAACAGTCTAATGCCTATCAAATTCCACGCAGTCCACTGGAAATGTAGATACCTCTGGGAAACCATCAGGTCATTTGTATGATTGAAACCTCTTTCAAGTCTATATTGCAACAAAAAAGAACCGTTGAGGTATAAGGATGCCAGTGATCTTAGGCACTGAACCCACATTTCTCACTTTGCTCCTGAATAACCGAGGTGAGGAAGGAGACTTGGAAGTCATGGCAACTGCGAGACTATGTTGACTCTGATACACTCACGTAGTGTACTTGTGTAGTAATAGTTTGTCCTTTCGAGGACAGCTCCTCACGTATTATCGACTGCCTCAATTCCTACAGCAACAGAGTTACTTGCTACGCCTGAGTGTTCGAATCTGAAGCGTTTCGTTCGCAGTTGTTCGAATTCTGTTTGTGTTCCATCCGAGTGCTTCCTCCAATCTGAGCTTTCCGTCAGTTCCGTCCGTAGTGCTCTTTCTCCGTTTTCTGTCTCGGGAATCGTTACATGAGAGTTTGTCTGCTCAGCAGTGTTCCGCTGAGCTGTTATTTTCCCCTTCAGTGTCCCGCTACATGTTTCGCTGTCCGACCGTGTTTCTGTCGTTTCTCAGTGTTCTGTCTGTTGAGTGTTTTTGTCTGTCTGAGCGTTCCGTCTGGGTTGAGTCTGTGTGTTCTATCTTTTACTGAATGATCTGCACAATATATTTATGAATTAGAAACTCTGCGTCGACTGGCAAAGGTCCTGCAAAACAGACCCCTGCTCAGCAAAGTCGACCTTCCAGAAGCACTGATCTGTCAGTCTGAAGGTCATTAGCCCAAGTGTCATTGCCTCAGACCTTTAGGTCGATGACTAACGGATTGGGTCGGCTTCTAGTGCTCGTCCATGTTTCGTCTCTGCGTGTGTGTGTCTCTCTGTCCTATCTTCTACACTCTCATGAAAGTCTATCTCATTTCCTTTTCACGGCCAACTTCCTGGCTCTGGCTGTTCCGACGGCTGGCACCCCTCTTCATCCTCCCTGATTGGCCGCTCAACTGCTCAGGGTCCGGTCTCCTGGGAGACGGTGGTGGTGTCAACAATGACAGGGACGTTCAGATTAGAGAGACCCGTCGATCCTAAAAGAGTCCACCTTCTCAGGACACCCGTCGTTCTAAGAGATAGATTATATCTACATCAAACCGCGGACACCAACTACCGTCAGGTCTGAGTTTATTTGGGGTGTTTTGGTATTTTTGAGTGTTTTTTGGTGGCTACTAAACTGGAGAACCGTTCACGTCAGGCTTGAGTGACAAAGAAGTTGGGTGAGACGTTAAAAGTCTTCAGGGTAGATATGTTTACGCAGTACTCAGGGTGTTAAAGATATGAGATACATGTAGAAGAAGAATTGTTTCATTGGGTTTTTTCTGGCAGTGCTTGTGTAACATATCCATGAAAGGATTAGCCTTCATCTTACTACCGTGGATATCCATGATTGAATTTGTCATTTCTAATCTGGGCATCATGTTAGTTAACTACAACTTCTGCTGCATTGTATTTTCTACGCTCTGTAAACTGAGCTATTTGAGCCAGAACCAGGTGGTAAAGAATCCAATGCGCAGCGTAAGGCATTTGATTGGATAGTCCATGTTGTTGTGTGTCCAACATGGTGGATAGTAGACAAGCTCCGGTTGGGCCCATCTCACTACGCCACTGAATACTTTCCAGAGGAGAATAACACCTTTTATAGTCGTAAGTAAGATCAGTGCATGAACACTGATGTGTGTAGCGTGGTTTCCAGTCTTTTAGTAGCACTGCTGGCCCAATAGCAGGTGCAATACATTTTGTACTGAACCAATTTTCCCTGGTTCCTGCATGTATCTAACAGCCCTAAGTCATATGTCATTGAATCGTCTCATGCCTTCTGTCTTCCTCCTGTTATTCAACAGAAGACGCTGGTCCTAGGAGGTCTACAATACTGCGAGGTGAGGGCTAGTTACACACACACACACACACACACACAACACACACACACAACACACCACCACACACACACTCACACACACACACTACGAAAGATGAAACACACACAGCCACACACACACACAACAACACACAACAACACACACACACACACACTACATATACCTAAAAATGACATGTTTTATGCAGTAAGCGTGCTACTGCCGTGTAAGTAACCCACCAATAAAACGAGTCCCCCCCCCCTTTTTTTTTTCCCCCCCTCCCCAGATGCCGTCCCCCCCAGCTAGGGTCTAGGCCCAGGTCAGGAGAAAGAGATGGCCACAGGAGAAGTAACGCTCTGTGAGAGACCACGGTAAGAAGGTCTCACTCCTTTCCTCTTCTGCCATCATTTCTCTCCTTCCTACCCTTCATCTGTCCCATTCTCTCTTCTCTTCTCTTTCTGCTCTCTCCTTCGTTTTATAGCCATGTTTCCCTCTCTTACTTGTTCTTACTCTCCTGTTTTCTTCCCTTCCACTTTCCCCTGACCTTTCTGTACTTCTTTTTACTTCTGCCTATTCACTTGTCCCTCCTTTCATCCTCCTTTCCTCCCCTCATTTCTCCTTCATGTCTATTTAAGTGACTTGGGGTTTGTAACCTGACTGCCTTGCCCTCAGACCACTTCTCTGCCCCTGAAAGGTGCCATCCCAGCTGGGCATTCGGCTACACAGTGTGGCAACCGAGCTCCAAGCAGAGAGAGATGTCCTCATGCAGGAACTTCTATAGTGGTGGAGAGCATTTTCTTCGCCCAGGTGTGTTTCTGATTGTGTATGGATTGGCAAGATGTTCTTTTCAAATGGGAGAGGGGCGTGGGGGGGTTGTGTGTTGTGTTGATGTGTGTGATGTGTGTCGTGTGTGTGTGTGTGGTGTGTGTGTGTGTGTGTGTTGTGTGGTGTGTGTGTGTGTGTGTGTGTGTGTTGCCATAGACACTTAAAACACCTCCACAATGTGAAGTGCTCTCTAGTACGATGCCCCGTTCTCCCTCCTGTCTTTCTCTCTTTCTGGCTCCCACCCACTCCCGTATTCTCTCCCTCTTCTCACCAGTGAGGGTAGTAACCTGACTCCTGCACACCACTACCCAGACTTCAGGTTTAAGACCTACGCCCCAGTGGCTTTCCGCTACTTCAGAGAGCTGTTTGGGATCCGACCCGATGACTACCTGGTGAGAGACAGTAACCATAGTAAAAACACTACAGATCAGTCCTGTTAATATCTAGGTTAAATGTAGTATCCTACATCAGGTGATCATTTGCGCAACATGACATCATTTGGATTTTTCAAGGAAGCATATGCTCCCATATGCCCCTGGCCACACACACTGGAATGCATATTTAATTGGGACCTTGATTTAACTAGGCAAGTCAGTTAAGAGCAGGAGAGATATGCACAGATTGATTAACACACAGGCGGACACACATGCACCCTGACACACATACTGTAAAGACGTGCACATGCACACACACAGTCACTCCAATAACCTCACACTACCTGCACCAGATGGAGATTAGCGTACTAAGACGTTCTTTGTAAAGCTCCAAGCTGATAACAGTAGACACTCCGTTATAGTCTAGGCCAACTCAGAAACAAAGTTGGAGTGTCTGTTTCTATGGGTTTCTATGTACATGCGTGGTTTCACAATTGCAGGAAAATAGAATATTTGACTCACTGTATTAATCCAGCATGAGGAATCCATTCCGCGACATTCTTAGTTGTTCTCAGAAAAAGAGAGAGTGCGTGGGTATGTAATTATCCTCAGTGTGTAGAGACAGAGGATCTTCAATCTCTCCCCCTAAGCCTGTTCATGCCCCTGTGTTTATCTGGCCTTCCAGACTCCACTTCAGGGAGCTGTAGAAACCCTATA
>NC_036859.1:8525013-8538192 GCF_002910315.2 Salvelinus sp. IW2-2015 | reverse complement strand
TAGTGTCTAATGAAGACCAATCTAAAGAACCATATATAGTGTCTAATGAAGGACCATCTAAAGCATCCTATATAGTGTCTAATGAAGGACCATCTAAAGCATCCTATATTAGTGTCTAATGAAGGACCATCTAAAGAACCATATATAGGGTCAATGAAGGACCATCTAAAGCACCTATATATTTGTCTAATGAAGGACCATCTAAAGAACCCTATTAAAGTGTTCTGTATGAAAGGACCATCTATAAGAACCATATATAGTGTCTAATGAAGGACCATCTAAAGCACCCTATATAGTGTCTAATGAAGGACCATCTAAAGAACCCTATAAGTGTTCTAATGAAGGACCATCTAAGCACCTATATAGTGTTTAATGAAGGACCATCTAAAGAACCCTATAAAAGTGTCTGATGAAGGACCATCTAAAGAACCATATAAGTGTCTAATGAAGGACCATCTAAAGCACCCTAATATAGTGTCTAATGAAGGACCATCTAAAGAAACCATATATAGTGTCTAATGAAGGACGCATCTAAAGCCATCCCTATATAGTGCTCTAATGAAGGACCATCTAAAGCATCCTATATAGTGTCTCAATGAAGGACCATCTAAAGAACCATATATAGTGTCAATGAAGGACCATTCTAAAGGACCCTATATAGTGTCTAATGAGAAGGACCATTCTAAAGAACCCTATAACAGTGTCTAATGAAAGACCCATTCTAAAGCACCCTTATAGTGTTAATGAAGGACCATCTAAAGACCCTATATATTCTAATGAAGGACCGATTTCTAAAGAAAACCATATATAGTGTCTAATGAAGACCATCTAAAGCACCCTATATAGTGTCTAATGAAGGACCATCTAAAGCACCCTATATAGTGTCTAATTAAGGACCATCTAAAGCACCCTATATAGTGTCTAATGAAGACCATCTAAACACCCTATAAAGTGTCTGATGAAGGACCATCTAAAGAACCATATATAGTGTTCTAATGAAGGACCATCTAAAGCACCCTATATAAGTGTCTAATGAAGCGGACCATTCTAAAGCACCCTATATAGTGTCTAATGAAGGACCATCTAAAGACCCTATATAGTGTCTAATGAAGGACCATCTAAAGCACCCTATATAAGTGTCTAATGAAGGACCATCTAAGAACCATAAAGTTGTCTAATGAAGGACCATCTAAAGCACCCTCATGAAAGTGATCTGATGAAGGACCATCTAAAGCACCCTATATAGTGTCTAATGAAGAGACCATCTAAGCACCTATAAAGTGTCTAATGAAGACCATCTTTAAAGCACCCTATATAGTGTCTAATGAAGGACCATCTAAAGCACCCTATATAGTGTCTAATGAGGGACCATCTTAAAGAAACCATATATAGTGTCTAATATGAAGGACATCTAAAGCACACCTATTAAAGTATCTAATGAAGGACCATCTAAAGCACCCTATATATAGTGTCTAATGAAGGACCATCTAAAGCACCCTATATAGTGCCTAATGATAGAACCATCTAAAGCACCCTATATAGTGTCCTAATGAAGGACCAATCTAAAGCACCCTATATAGTGTCTAATGAAGGTACCATCTAAAGCACCCTATAAAGTGTCTAATGGAAGGACCATCTAAAGAACCCTATATAAGTGTCTAATGAAGGACCATCTTAAAGCACCCTATATAGTGTCTAATGAAGGACCATCTAAAGCACCCTATATAGTGTACTAATGAAGACCATCTAAAGACCCTTTATAGTGTCTAATGAGACATCTAAAGCACCTATATATGTCTAATAAGGACCATCTAAAGCACCCTAGTATAGTGTCTAATGAAGGACCATCTAAAGCAGGGGTGTCAAACTCAAATACCCAGTGGGCCAAAATGTAAAAACCTGAACAAAGTCGCGGGCCAACATTGAACAAATGAACCTTTTAATATGACCCAAAACAAGTTTTGCTTTAACATTGAATATGACAAGCATCGCTTATACCATACAATATATAATTTAATAGTGGAGACATGCAAAATCGAATTTCAAATGAAAAAACACATCAATGGCATTCATTTATTAAATAAATAAAATTTAAATAAAAATCGTATGCCTCTTTTCTATTTGCAGCCTTCTGATTAAATACCAAAATATAAACTTTTTCAGAGCTCGCAGCTCTCATCCACAGTGAGGGAGAACGCAACGAAATTCTTTTCCCTTTTCCATCAGCTGGTCATAACAGATTGGTGCAGATCACATTGCGATCAGCTACTGTGTTCCTGCTCAGGCTCACGTTTGAAAATTGCTTGCTTTTTCTCTGGGCATACGAGGTCACAAACTTTCATCATGCACTTTTTCACGAACTCCCCTCATTAAAAGGGCTGGGCTGATTTTGCGATCTCTGCCTGCCCACTATATAACTAGCCTTTACAGCAGCCTCACTTTGATGTGGCTTTGTTTGAACATATTCTGTTGTGAAACCAAACTTCTTTTCATCTCCTCTACTTTCTGGCTCCTTTGAGTCATGTCCATGTCCTTGTATTTGTCATGAGTGTTTCGTTTCATAGTGTCGTCTAATGTTGTACTCCTTACTTACAGCCACGTTGACTCCACAAACAAGACAAACAGGTTTGTTCTTTTACATATGTAAACAGATATTCTGCCTCCCCACTTGTCCAGAAAAGCTCCTGTTTTCTGCCTTTCTTTTCGCCATTTTTGGGAAGGGATAGCGCGCTGACAGTTGTAGCTCTATGGTTCTATGACTACTGTCCACAGAGGGCGTTTCTGGCCTGTCCTGATTGGCGCGCGAAAAACAACAGCAGAGCATTATGGGATTCCGTAGTATTAGCGTGAATGCGCTGTATAATACCGGCGGGCCAGATCTAGTAGTAATTTGGTATTGTCTCGCGGGCCAAATATAATTACCCCACGGGCCAAATTTGGCCCGCGGGCCAGAGTTTGACACCCATGATCTAAAGCACCCTATAAAGTGTCTAATGAAGGACCATCTAAAGCACCCTTATAGTTCTAATGATGACCACTAAAGACCCTTAAAGTGTCTAATGAAGGACCATCTAAAGCACCCTATTATAGTGTCTAATGAAGACCATCTAAGCACCCTATATAGTGTCTAATGAAGAACCATCTAAAGCACCCTATATAGTGTCTAATGAAGGACCATCTAAAGCACCCTATTAAAGTGTCTAATGAAGGACCATCTAAAGCACCCTATATGTGTCTAATGAAGGACCATCTAAGCACCCTATATAGTGTTCTAATGAAGGACCATCTAAAGCACCCTATATAGTGTCTAATGAAGGACCATCTAAAGCACCCTATATAGTGTCTAATGAAGGACCATCTAAAGCACCCTATATAGTGTCTAATGAAGGACCATTCTAAAGCACCCTATATAGTGTCTAATGAAGGACCATCTAAAGCACCCTATATAGTGTCTAATGAAGGACCATCTAAAGAACCCTATATAGTGTCTAATGAAGGACCATCTAAAGCACCCTATATAGTGTCTAATGAAGGACCATCTAAAGAACCCTATATAGTGTCTAATGAAGACCATCTAAAGCACCCTATAAAAGTGTCTAATGAAGGACCATCTAAAGCACCCTATATAGTGTCTAATGAAGGACCATCTAAAGCACCCTATATAGTGTCTAATGAAGAACCATCTAAAGAAACCCTATATAGTGTCTAATGAAGAACCATCTAAAGCACCCTATTATAGTGTCTAATGAAGACCATCAAAGAACCCTATAAAGTGTCTAATGAAGGACCATCTAAAGCACCCTATATAGTGTCTAATGAAGGACCATCTAAAGCACCCTATATAGTGTCTAATGAAGGACCATCTAAAGCACCCTATATAGTGTCTAATGAAGGACCATCTAAAGCACCCTATATAGTGTCTAATGAAGGACCATCTAAAGAACCCATATATAGTGTCTAATGAAGGACCATCTAAAGCACCCTATAAAGCTGTATAATGAAGACCATCTAAAGCACCAATATAAGTGTCTTATGAAGGACCATCTAAAGCACCCTATATAGTGTCTAATGAAGGACCATCTAAAGCACCCTATTATAGTGTCTAATGAAGGACCATCTAAAGCACCCTATAAGTGTCTAATGAAGGACCATCTTAAAGCACCCTATATAGTGTCTAATGAAGGACCATCTAAAGCACCCTATATAGTGTCTAATGAAGACCATCTAAAGCACCCTATATAGTGTCTAATGAAGGACCATCTAAAGCACCCTATATAGTGTCTAATGAAGGACCATCTAAAGCACCCTATAAAGTGTCTAATGAAGGACCATCTAAAGCACCCTATATAGTGTCTAATGAAGGCACCATCTAAAGCACCTATAAAAGTGGAGTGTCTAATGAAGGACCATCTAAAGCACCCTATATAGTGTCTAATGAAGGACCATCTAAAGCACCCTATAAAGTGCCCTATGTGAACCTCTCCAGTGTTGGTGCCATTTTATATGTTATCTCTACGGCCCACTGATGTATCCTGTGTGTATATATATGCTTTCTCTTCAGTACTCTCTATGTAATGAGCCCCTAATCGAGCTGTCCAATCCCGGTGCCAGCGGCTCCATATTCTACGTAACCAGGGACGACGAGTTCATCATCAAAACAGTCAATGCCAAGGAGGCGGAGTTTCTGCAGAAACTACTTCCTGGATACTACATGGTCAGTATGTCACAAGCCCCTCCTTCATTCCAATTAATGTGTGTGTGCGTGTGTGATGGTCACATCTTAGCCCCTGGGGTTAACCTATGTTCAGCTATGACACCAGTCGGGACTGCCGTGGGCTAAGCACATCACAAAGAAACGTCACACGCCTTAAGCGCACACGTCTTAGTAGACACGCGGCCAGAGGTTTTATGTCCAACCGACTCACGTCTGTCAGGTGTCTTGGACAGGAGCCGGGAGTCAGGGTCACTGCAGGCAGAATCTGCAAAGGCATGCCATCTAAATGTTATTATAATAACGTTTTTATAACGTATAGCAAGTTAATCAATAAAGCTTTTGTACAGTATTCTTGTTTTTGTATCAATCTATGGCTTAATGAACATTAATTTCCCAGGCATTTATTAGTTCTACAAATGTTTTAAGGGGAAATATTTAACTAGTCGAACTGACATATCTAAAATCCACTGGATTGTTAGCAATTGATGTAATTCTTCAATATCACAAACTCCAAAGCAAATCAAGGGGAGAAAAATAGGTTTATTTGAGAAGGACAAATCAAGATGTTATGCTGGGAGGTAGATGTTCAGTCTCCCCTGTCCTCAGCTTTTCTCCCCGGATGCCATTTATAACCCCCCACCCTAGCCTGGGGTTGACCAATCAGATGTCCTTGCAGTACAACTTGGCCAATGGCCAAATAACAAGTATCCTGCTCCCAACTCAATATACAGACCAATGAAAACGTGGCACACGTAGCTCTGAGTTCAGGAGTGACATTCCACAGATTCTAAACAGATGTTGAACTGAAAACCAACTCCTATTGATCGTTAWCTCTAGTCCTCTCGTCCTCTCCTCCTCTGCGTTGTGTATTTATCTTAAAAATATTCTTATATACTCAATATGATGGCACCATATAATTTCCCATTGTTGCATGTAAAGAACACTACAATAGGCACAGAATTATAATTTTCTCAGTCTCCTCCTTCCTCTTCTCCCCTCTTCCCCTCCTCCTCTCTCTAGAATCTGAATCAGAACCCGAGGACCCTGCTTCCTAAGTTCTTTGGTCTCTACTGCGTCCAGTCTGGGGGTAAAAACATCCGTATCGTGGCCATGAACAATGTGTTGCCGCGCGCCGTACGCATGCACCTCAAGTTCGACCTGAAGGGCTCCACGTATAAACGGCGTGCGTCGAAGAAAGAGAGGGAGAAATCGAATCCCACCTTTAAAGATCTGGACTTTATATCAGATGTACCGGAAGGACTGACCCTGGATCAGGATACATACAGCGCCCTGCTAAAGACCCTACAGAGAGACTGTCTGGTGAGAGAGGGAGGAGAGGATGAGGAGCAGGGATATGAGGAGAGGGTGGGGGGGATAATACATACAGAGCTTTGGTCAAGACCCTCCCTGGGTTGTGTGTGTGTGTGTGTTGTGTGTGTGTGTGTGTTGTGTGTGTGATGTGTGTGTCGTGTTGTGTGTGTGTGTGTGTGTGTGTGGTGTGTGTGTGTGTGTGTGTGTGTGTGTACCCTGGTTGTAGGTTCCCTTCTTCACCTCTACAGCCACAGTGGATTGGTTCTGCTCGGTTGCCACCGCCACTACTTTCCTGCTTGTGGCCTTGAAACTACATGGACAGCACAGAAAGTACATCGACTATCAATTTACAGTTCAGAATGGTCAGATGAGAAGAGATGTGTAAGGACGGAAAGGATGGTACGAAATAAGAATGCTACCTCCCCTCACGGTCCCCGTGGAGAGTGGGTTGGCCTTCGTGGGTAGAACAGGGACAGGTGCAGTGTGTTCTGCTAGGAGCGTGTTTGTTAGAGGGCCGATGATGAGTACGATATTTTAGGCCAATATTTAATATAATAAAATGTGAACATTTTTTGATGATAACATTTCCAGGACAGCCATGTGATGCATTAATGCATCAATTTTTAAAATCAAACGCTAGCTAACACTACATATGAAAGGGTAGTTATATATCTTTGCGTAACAGGTCACATAGCCTTTGCTTATTGCATGAATGTCCGGCACCTCGACACAAGCATTATTATTAGTGAATTAGTGAATTAACTCAATAATTCATTCAAGTGTGCAGACCAAAAAAAAGAAACACCCAACAGTGGTAGGCATGATTATCAACAAAGACGAGACAGCCTACAGGAGGAGATTGAGGGCCCTGGTGGAGTGTGCCAGAAAACCACTCCCTCCAAAGTCAACAAATGAGGAAAGCTTGATCGTGGACGTCAGGAGGACAGCAGAGGACCACACCCCCATCCACATACGATGGGGGCCACAGTGAAAAGTTGAAAAGCTTCAAGTTTCCTGGTTGTACACTCAACTGACAATGTGACTGATGTCTTCGGATGGTTGCTTCAACTATATCCACATTAATTTTCCCTCCTCCATGATGCCATTCCTGCAGCAAGCACCCCCACACATGATGCTGCCACCCCAGTGCTTCACGGTTGTGATGGTGTTCCTCGGCTTTTCAAAGTCTCCCCCTTTAATCCTCCAAACATAATGATGGTCATTCATGGCCAAAAAAGTTAATTTTGGTTTTCATCTAGACCACGAGGGACCATATTCTCCAAAAAAGTACGATCCCGTTGTCCCATGTCCAAGTTTGCAAACCGTTAGTCTGGCTTATGGTGGTTTTGGAGCAGTGGCCTTCTTCCCTTTGCTGGGCGGCCTTTCAGGTTATGTCGATACAGACTCGTTTTACTGTGATATAGGATACCTTTCTGTACCTGTTTCCTCCGCAAATCTTTCACAAGGTTCCTTTGCTGTTGTTTCAGGATTGATTTTGCACTTTTTGCACCAAAGTAACCGTTTAATATGGAGATGAAACGTGTTCCCTTCCTGACCGTATGATGGGCTGCGTGGTCCCTGGGTGTTTATACGTTGCGTACTATTGTTTTTTTTTTTTTTTTTTCTTTGTACAGATGAACGTGGATACCTTCAGGCTTTCTGAAATTTGCCTCCAAGGCATGAACCCAGACTGTGGAGGTCTACAATTTTATTTCGAGGTCTTGGGCTGATGTATTTGATTTCCCATGTGTCAGCAAAGAGGCACTGAGTTTGAAGGTTGGCCTTGAAAATACATCCACAGGGTTACACCTCCAGATTGACTCAAATTATGTCATTACCTAACAGAAGCTTCTAAAAGCCATGACATTAATTTTCTGGAATTTTCCAAGGCTGTTTAAAGGCCAGTCAACTTAGTGTAACAGTTTTAACTTTAGTTCGTCCCTCGCCCGACCCTGGCGCGAACCAGGGACCCTTCTGCACACATCAACAACAGTCCACCCACACGAGCATAGTTACCCATCCCTCCACAAAGCTGCGGCCCTTGGCAGGAGCAAGGGGAACCCACTACTTCAAAGGTTTCAAAGCGGAGTGACGTCACCGATTGAAACGCTATTAGCGCGCACCCACCGCTACCCTAGAGCCATTTCACAATCGGTTTACCCACTTAGTGTATGTGAAACTTCTGACCCACTTGGTAGTTAGTAGTGTGCAGGAGAATTCCACCTCTGAACTTCTATAACGAGTGAAATAATCCTGTCTGTAAACAATATGTTGGGCAAACAAAAGACGAAGATTACTGTAGCTTTGTCCATCGTGAGTCACCTCAAGCTGATAACATGACTGTGCGCATAACCAAACACGTGTGCCCCAAAACTAATGCAGGTTTGTTAACCAACACATTTGGTGGAGAGTGAGGAGTGACAACCAGATGTCCCTCTTATAATTCATGCACATCTCCACCCGAGACCTATATGTAGTATAGTGCTGAAGATAGACTGTGGATCTTGACCCCAGAGCTTGTCATAGTGTGTATCTCTCGAACAGAGTAAATAGATTAACACCAACTCTCTCTAATTGTGAGAATTTCTTTAATTCATTTTGGTGCCACCACCAGGAAAGCGTCTTTATACACTTTTTGGTCACTCCCGCATAAAGGATATTACCCCATTCGCACACTCTTTACCTCCCTCATTCCACTACCTGTTAGCCCTGTCCGCCCGCTAGGAGAAAAATTGAAGCTAGAGCCTTTGTGCTGCATGCTCAGTCGTTCCATCTCTCCTTCGAAGATATAGTGTTCGTACGTAGACCTTGAGCACCGAGGTGTTTCTGAGAGCATCCTTGGTAGATATAGATACAAAAGATGCGAGTGTCATCCAGCTTGGGAGAGAGTTGTTTTGAAGAGTGATAGGCAAGTACTGGCTTGGCAATGTTAGACGCATGAGAATGCTGGCTTCAGGGAGTCCGGCATCTCCCTGTGCGTATACAGACCGCACCGGAGGGTTGGGATAGCCTCCTATCCTATACGCACCATGACGTAGGGAGGCGCAGAGCTGCGAGAACTTTGAGTTCTGATTCCATAGGAAGTACTTAAAGTAAATCCTTTTATTTATCTCATAAGGATCCCCACCCAACCAAAAGAAAGTCGTCACTAGTGATCGGGGAAGCGCCCACTAAACACATGGTCTATTATATACGAACCCTCCTAGCCACCATAGTCATAGAAGTAGAACGTGCTTCCCTGCTTGCTTGAGCGGCGCAGCAAAAAAGAACAGGGCTCAATGGTCCTCCCAATGCCCCTGTCGGCCCCCATTTGGCCGTCCAGACCAGGAGCAGAAACAAGTTTTAAAAGGTCCAGCCTCTGTAATAGATCTTGGAAGTGTTGGTAAGTCTTACCGTCTCCTCAGCAGAAGGTACCGATGCAACCAAGTCTGGAACGGACCCTGAACAGTTTTTTCTTCCCCCAAGAACTACAGTAAATAGTTCACCAAATAGCTACCCGGACTATTCCGCATTGCCCCTTTTTGCATAACTCTTTTGACTCATCATATACGCTTGCCTGCTACTGTTTTATTATCTTATTTCTTGTTGCCTAGTCACTTTACCCCTTACTACAGTATATGTTCATAGTACCTCAATTACCTTATACACCTGCACATCAACTCTGTGCTGGTACCGTGTAATATAGGCAAGTTATCCAGCGTGTGAAGCTTTCGATCCGACCAGCTCCCATTCTGAAGGTGTCTATAACCGTGTGTGGTTATCTCCTGAGTTTTTCTCCATCCTTTATTCTCTCCATCGTGTGATTATGCGCTTGTTTCTTGCGTGAGACCAGTCCTGTTTGTTCTCGGTGCCCGGGGCAGAAGCCCGGGCCCACCGCCACGCTGCGTTTCCCGGGGATGAGAGAAACGATACGTCAGGGTCCTGTGTCGAATGGTTAAGTCCACAGTGTGCAGTATGAGAGTGACAAAAAAGCATGCAGCTGATCAGCGAGATACGAAATTTGTAATGTGATGAGAAGTTAGAAATATTGAAGTATTCCTAGACACGATCCACAGCAGGTCAAACAAGTTGCCTACATACACTCCCTACCCGATCTTATATCCCTACAACGTGTCTGCGCCAACCCCTGTCAAATGTTCCTCTCTGGTGATGGGCTGTCTCGGAGATTTATAGTACCCAAAATTGAAGACCCCAGTTTGTTTGCGAGCGCATGTGTCTCTGTCCTGTGTAAATGTATGTGTTGACCGTCTTCGGCAAGTGTGCAAACCCGGCTCTTTCTAAAGTATCGGGGTGGTGCTCCCATGAGAGACATAGTGGTTAACAGAACCTGGATCACTCGAGCGGAACAACATACAATACTCTACTTGGGCCGTGTGCCTGTGGTGGACAGCACATGGCTTATCGTTGCTGAGGAGTGGGAATGGTAGGTGAGAATATGAGACTGGAGGAAGGCCCATCTAACGCGCAACAATCACATTTTGCGCCCACCATAATCTAGTCTTGCGCTCACAGTCATGGTTTTAGGGATTATTGAATGGAGAGAGTTTTTACGTGCCATTCCATAACCTCTTTCCATAAACGTCTAGTCAAAATATAACCTACTAGCCTTTCTCCCAGTACCCCAGACCTAACGTTCTAATCTACTAATATGTCTCTCATCCCTCTATATAGAGCGTTAAGAAACCGTTATTTTTCGTCGAGTTACTATGTCTCATCGCTTTCTGAGTTGATACCTTCGTACTTGTGCGTGTTATGTGATATTGTATCCCTGCTCTGTGCTCAATTATCAAGTGGTGATCACGCCTCCCTTATCTAGTCCGGGCCCTGTGATTTAATAACCTATGGTGTACCAAGGCTGTTCGAATAGTTACTCGATATGCGTGACTTATGTATACTCCAGGTATTAGTTGCTACTTTAATTTTGATTTATTCATAATCCTTGGCCCTGGAGGCACCCTCCTGCTGAGGTAGTCACCCCAGCCCCTAGGTTGTCACCTACCTAAGTCACTACTGCCTCCCCTATTTGTGTCCATATATATAAAATTCCCGATTTCCTTTATACCTAATACTCCTCAATTTCTTAAACTCACCATCCTTCCGCTTACTCCCTATTAAGTCGCCTCCTATATTTGTTCCATCTAGAAAAAATGATAACATACCCTTCTCCCATTTATTGTCTATTAATATTATATAATGTGTTCCTTTTCTCCGTATATAGACAATGTTTGACTTTTTGCCAGCCTTGATCATCTGCATTTCTCCCTATTACCATATAACTTTCTCAGTCTGCTTCACTTTTGCTGCTCAAAATGTGTATAATGATCAGTTCTCATTGACCCCACATATAATATTGCGATTCCAATAACTTGGTTCCACAACATCCCTTGGAGCTCATCTCGTTCAAATCCATGTATGTTCCCGCTCTAACTGCTCATACACCTGATGTGTCTCTCTCTCCTCAGTTTGTCCCTTGAATTTATTTATGTCTCCTGCCTTAGGTATCCAACATTCTAGTGTTCCTCTATTGTCATTATATTGCTGTCCCATTATTATCATTCTATTGTTCCTCTATTGTCATTCTATTGTTCCATCAATGAATATAGTACATTACCTTCATAATCATTTCTATATGTTTTCCTCTCATACATTCATTTAAAATTAGTAACATCGGGTCCTTTTATTAGTATTATTGTCCTACAGTGAAATTATATCATGTAGTCTAATGCTTCAATCGCGTGCATTGATTATGTTTGCGTGTGTGCGGTGAATTGTGTACCTCTTGTAATTGTCGAACTTGTCCTCAGATTATGTGCGTGGCGTATTCCTCGCGTATCGACTCTTCCCTATATATATAGTAGCGAGGATGTTGATATTTGTTCCTTCCCTTTTTAACCATCCCTGTCCCCTAGTACCCATAGTTGTTCCTCTATTGTCATATATACCCTCCTCTTCCCATCTATGCCATTGTGATAATTGTAAGTACGCATGCGTGAGATGGATAGTTTCCATCATATTATTTACGTGGGAGTAGGATACTTATTGTTCTCCCATTGTCAAATGTATATACTGTATCTCCTGCTGTGAGTGTGATCGATATATTTTGTCCTGTCGTTCTGTGTGCTATTATATGTTGTTCGTGCCGTCGGATTGTAGTGTAGTGTGTGTGAGTGGTTTCCGCTTGCGTCGGTGCTATGTGTGAGTGATTTGTGTTCGTCGTGGTGAGTTTGGTGCTGTAGTTTGAGTGTTGTATTGGTGCTAGTGTGTGTGTGTATGTGTTGCCTTGCGTATGTCTGTGATCGTTGTGATTAGTGTTGTGTGTCCTGCTCGTGTGGTTCGTGTATGTGGATGGATAGTCTACACTTCGTGCATTTGCTCCAGTCTGATTGTTGTTCGTCTTAAGTGCTGTTCCGGATAACTCAGTAGCATTTCTGTGATGTATCACCTATCTATAGTTCGCTTCCTACATCTGCCTTCCCTCCCTGTATAGACTCCCAATGGCAGATTTGGTGCGATTTTATGAATTGGTGACCTCTTCTGCGTGATGCTTCCTGAGTCGTGCTATTTGTGCTTCAATTATCATTGCTCCTCCCTCCCCCTGTCCGGTGAGTGTGATGCCCTTCTCTAGTTGGTATCCTCTCTCTATTGTTCACTTCTCACAAAGCTCCTCGTTCCTCCATTGCCACATGTCTATTATGGTATAACTCCTCACTCCTAATCCATAGTGTATGCACTTGTCTGAGTTGTTCCCATTATCATCATTATAGTCTCTCTCTTGCTCATTCTGCGGAGTGTATATTAGTCAAGTTTCTACCATACATGTTCCTACGTAATATAGTCTTGATAAATAATTTCTCTACGTGTGTCATGAAATATGATTATGATTGCTCTGCGCACTGCGTATGTTACATTTCTTTTGTTTCCTCACCCCCCAGGGGAAAAAAACAAAAAAAAGGCCCCAACAGGGGGGGGGACCCAACAACCCCAGGTCATAATGGCTTTCATCCTCCCCTTCCTTCCACTCTAATCTCCCTCCTCTCTTAAGCCAGTCTCTCTTTTGGCTTTTCCCCTGTAAGCCATCCCTAAACCACCCTACTCCCTCCCCTCTCCTCCCTCACCTCCCCTTCTCCTCCCCTCCTCCCTGCTCTCACCAGACA
>NC_036859.1:8523167-8524988 GCF_002910315.2 Salvelinus sp. IW2-2015 | reverse complement strand
ATGGGTGGTATTCCTGCTGTGGATGGTAAAGGAGAACAACTCCTTCTCTTTATTGGAATCATCGACATCCTGCAGTCCTACAGGTCAATTCCACCAAATCACTCATTGAGTTATTACTGATGTCCTGCTAATCAAAAGGACCAGTACTAATTTAATGATGTATGAATTATTGAGTTATTTTTCTTGTCCTGCAGGCTAATCAAGAAACTGGAGCACTCGTGGAAGTCTCTGATCAGTGACGGGGTGAGTCCAGTTGCAGGTTGTCYTTTATTGTCATGAGTCTTACCTTGGAGGCAGAACTGAGCGATTTCTGTTAGATGGGCCAGCTGCAAAGTCAAAATTGTCTATATCGAGAAAAAACAAATCATAAAAACAAAAATGAGCTTTTCTTTTCTTAATTTAAGGCATTAGGGTAAGCAGTGTGGTTAAGGTTAGGGTTAGGTTTAAAATCGGATTTTATGACATTGTGGCTGTGCCAGCTGGTGACTACTCTACAGAGGTGCCTCCAGGGCAAGATTTATGACAATAAATGCCAACCTGCAGTCTAGTCCTCAGACTTCGGCACCTTTCCTAGGCTTACACAGGCCCGGTGACGAGCTGCTCTACTTACAGCTGCATAATTCAACACAGACAGTCAACAGCATATAGACAGAAAACGTGTCCTTAAACCTTTAAGGAGTAACCTATGGATGGAACGTTAGTCTGGTACTGAGAATGGCTAGTAGGTTATTATTTTAGACTAGACGTTTGAAAAGGTGACATGGACTAACTCTCCCATTTCAATAATTCCCTAAACCTGACTGTGCAGATGTGTTTGATGGTTTGTTTGCTGAGATGGTTTCCCCTTCTCTCTATCTCTCTCAGGACACAGTGTCTGTCCACAGGCCCAGTTTCTATGCAGACAGGTTCTACAAGTTCTGCAGCACCACCGTCTTTAGAAAGAGCTGCTGTGAGTAGGAACACATTACACGACATGCAACAACTGTTTTATTTGATATTTCAGCTCACAATCTACATATCGAGATTGAGTAATCGATTCATTGAGTTTACCTCTTGACTGCTTTCTCTTTTCTCTCTCATCCATCTCCACCCTCTTTTTCTTGCCTCTCCTCCCKTCCAGCCCTGAGGTCTTCTCCCTCCAAGAGAGGGCGGGGGGGGGCTCTGCCCGCACCCAAAAACAGTGTCCAAACACAGCTTTCCGTAGAGAGAGAGGAGAACCAGGAGAACGAAGACCTGCACCTCAGAGGGGCTCGTGGCTTCCCTCTGCTGGAGGAGGACGGTAAGACGGTTACCACACTCCATATCTATACAGAGGCTGACCTAAGGAAACTGTCTCTCCTGTATGAGCCAAAATGGCCGACAAGCATTTGAGGACCATTAGCTTTTTCTCCACACGGCTATTTAGGTGAAGTGTCATGCTGTGGTGGTAGATTACTAATACTCTATCACAATCATTTCTCTCTTCTCTCCTCTCAGGTCTGAGAGAGCATCCCCATACTCCTCCGTCTTTTGAGGATGCGACCACAGCATCCATTGCGACCACTCTCTCCTCCAACAACTCTCTCCCTACCACACCGTTTGACACACCAGAACACCCACGCTTCAGGTACACACACACACAATACTAGAGAACGACCGCAGCAGCAGCAAGCTAGCTCATTCTCTAACGGGAAGGTGCAGTATTTAGAAGTAAGTGAATTGACACAGTGGCCAAAATCAAACTCCTGTTGCAAATATTAAATCAAATTGAATTGTATTTTATTGGTCGCATACACATACAGTTGAAGTCGGAAGTTTACATACACTTAGGTTGGAGTCATT
>NC_036859.1:8520901-8522322 GCF_002910315.2 Salvelinus sp. IW2-2015 | reverse complement strand
AAGGACCTTGTGAAGATGCTGGAGGAAACAGGTACAAAAGTATCTATATTCACAGTAAAACGAGTCCTGTATCGACATAACCTGAAAGGCCGCCCAGCAAGGAAGAAGCCACTGCTCCAAAACCGCCATAAAAAAGCCAGACTACGGTTTGCAACTGCACATGGGGACAAAGATTGTACTTTTTGGAGAAATGTCCTCTGGTCTGATGAAACAAAAATATAACTTTTTGGCCATGATGACCATCATTATGTTTGGAGGATAAAGGGGGATGCTTGCAAGCCGAGGAACACCATCACAACCGTGAAGCACMGGYGTGGCAGCATCATGTTGTGGGGGTGCTTTGCTGCAGGATGGCATCATGAGGAGGGAAAATTATGTGGATATATTGAAGCAACATCTCAAGACATCAGTCACATTGTCAGTGATGTGTACAACCAGGAACTTGAAGCTTTTCACCTTTTCAGCTGTGGCCCCCATCGATGTGGATGGGGGTGTGGTCCCTCTGCTGTCTCCTGAAGTCCACGATCAGCTCCTTCATTTTGTTGACTTTGAGGGAGTGTTTTTTTTCCTGGCACCACTCTACCAGGACCCTCATCACCTCCCTGTAGGCTGTCTCGTCTTTGTTGATAATCATGCCTACCACTGTTGTGTTGTCTGCAAACTTGAATGAATTAGTTGAGTTAATTCACTAATTCACTAATAATAATGCTTGTGTCGAGGTGCCCGGACATTCATGCAATAAGCAAGGCTATGTGACCTGTTAGCAAAGATTATGATAACTAACCCTTTCATATGTAGTGTTAGCTAGCTGTTTGATTTTAAAATTGATGCATTAATGCATACATGGCTGTCTCTGGGAAATGTTATCATCAAAATGTTCACATTTTATTATATTAAATATTGGCCTAAAATATCGGTATCATCATCGGCCCTCTAACACACACACGCTCCTACAGATACACACTCACCTGTCCCTGTTCTACCCCACAGGAGGCCAACCCACTCTCCACGGGACCGTGAGGGGAGGTGAGCAGTCTTATTTCGTACCCTTTCAATCTAACACATCTCTTGTCATCTGACCATTCTGACTGTAATTGATYGTCCGATGTCACTTCSTGTGCTGTCCCATGTAGTTTCAGGCCACAGCAGGAAGTAGTGGCGGTGCACGAGCAGACCATCACTGTGGCTGTAGAGGTGAAGAGGGAACCTACAACCAGGTACACACACACACCTCTCCCATTCTTCCCTTTCCTGCCAAGCAACGCCCTTCCCTCCTGCTCTCCCTCCAAGAGACCCCCAGGGTTGACAAGCAAGAACGCTTTTTCGTCCAATCATTCTGTCTGTCACCTCGTCCGCTCAGCCACAACTCACTGGAGGGGGAGGTTTCTCAGTCTCAGACATTACTTTGTAAGTCGCGCGCG
>NC_036859.1:8508960-8520347 GCF_002910315.2 Salvelinus sp. IW2-2015 | reverse complement strand
ACACACACACACACACCACACACACACACACACACACACAACACGACACACACATCACACACACAACACACACACACACACAACACACACACACACACAACCCAGTGTGTGTGTGTGTATGTGTGTAACAGTCTTCAGCGTGTGAGTGTAGCTCTGAAGCTCTTGTGGTTTACTGGGGTTTTGGATTTCTTACTGTTGGGCAGTAAGGACAGCATGTTTGATCTATGAGGGTGAGGGTGTGTGTAGTTTGCTGTCATCGATCATTGATCATTAATCACAAAGTGTGGCTTGAAAGCATGTGGCAATGTTGGTTACTCTCCCTGCAATAAAGAGGTTGGATTGAATCCTCAGACACCACATGCCTGATAACAAACATTCTGCTGAAATAGCAACTGGGAGAGAGAACAGTATACAGTGCTAAAAGTCTCTTTTGTGTTGTGTCGTGTGGATTGCATGTTGGCTTGTGGCATGTGTGTTGCTCATGCCTGGCTGATCCATATTAATCCAGTCATGTGATTCCTTCTTATAAATCCCCCAGCCATGGGTTGTCAACTGGCCTGGTGGTTCATTCAACATTATGTTCTGTCCTCATCCATTTTGAATGTGTATTATTCCATTCTTCTCCTCATTTTCACTCTCTTCTTCCTCTCTCTCCACTGTCCCACCCCACCCATGTTGTCACAACATCCTTCTGTCTCTCTCTCTCTTTATGTGTCTCTGTCTCTCTTGCTCTCTCCGTTCTCCCTCTTTTTCTCTTACTTCCTTTTCCATTTCTCTTCATCTACCCCCCCCCCCCCCTGTCCTTACATGTGTGTCTGTGTGTCTTTGTGTATGCACGTGTACGTATATTATCAGTATGCTGATGGGAGGTATTGGGTGTACTCCCCAATTCTGGGTCGTAAGAAGCTCAACTCAAGCTCTAGCTGCAATGTAAGTCACGGCTGCTGGTTGCACGAGCCATAGTCAGTCGTAGTGTAATGTAAAGTGGTGTAGACTGGTGTCGGCTTCCTTCCCCTGATTCTGAGCTTCTAGAACCCATCTCAAATCGCCCCCTAACATAGCCCCTTAGGCACTTTAGATCGGAAAAGATTGGACAAGTGTGAGAAAAATGGCAAAACAACTAAACAATTAATACCCAACATAGGGTTAGAGGAGTTATTTAGGACTTGTGGAAGGTGTTCCTCCCTAAATGTGCTTTTCTCTCTCTTCCTCCGGTTTCTGCGTATGCTGACCTGTGTGTCTGCTGCCCCTGCTGGTTGGGTGGTGTAACAACAGAATCAGGAGGACAGGAGCTGGGTGTACTCTCCTCTGCACTACGGCTCAGAGTCCAGACCTGGCTCTGACGGGGAGAGCGAGACAGTAAGTGTGCACTTTGTCAATACCCCTACAGAGAAGTTTCCTTCACTCATACCCTAACTCTAACTCGCCCTCTCTCTCAAATGTCTCTTTCTTTTTCTCAACAGTAAGTTGAGTGGAGTCTCCAATGTTAGCGAATCACTTGAGAGGATCGAAGACTACAGACAGAAGCTGTGAGGCTTTACGAAGCTRCATGAAGCTCTATGAAGCTTCTACGGCATTGTGTAACCCTTGTGGCCCAATCTGCATGTGAAGGCTTGTTTTACCCACATGGAGGGAGAAGGATTCTGTGGGAAAACTTAATAAAATGTTATTTCTCTGCTTTGGCAAACACCTTCCTAACACACACGCACGCTAACACACACGTCTTCACACTCACACACCCTAACGTTGTCCTATATAAGTATGCAACAATAATGTTCCCTTTGCCGCAAAATCAACTCATAAACATGAAAGTATGCATAATCTTCAATGGGAGTATTTTGAATAAAACCATATTGCAACCCTTTCCAAACATCAGCTAAGGCTGCCCAGAGAGACTATCGTACAGTACTTTAGTTGGTCTTGTTGTGTTAAGAATGATATTTGTCTTTTGTTACCTGTGCTTGTCTTTTGTTACTGGTGCTTGTCTTTTGTTAACTGTGCTGTAATATCATGAATTGAATATCATGTGTTATATTGTCACGGTCAGGTTTTGGACTCCTATGGTTAAATGTTGGAGAGTTTTGTCTTTTTATGCAGCAAAACCTTTTTTCTCAGTTTCTAATGTTTTGTAGCGTTCACTGGTCTGATGGTGATGGTTTCATATTCAGCTCGATCAATAATGTAAGTTGTGTTAAAGAATCGTGAACATTTCTGTCTGGAGTTGTGCTGGGCTCCGTGTTCTCACAGGGCACACTGACGTCTTTCACAATGGTCATGAAAACCTGAGCATTTGATTTCATTACTAGCGCTCTAAAACTATCATTTTGTAAATGTTTTTTTGAAACCATATCTCTGTCATTGTTTTACATTGAAATGTTACATTTGAGTCATTTAGCAGATGCTCTTATCCAGAGCAACTTCCAGTTAGTTAGTGCATTCATGTTAAGACAGCTAGGTGGGACAATCGCATATCATATGCCTAGTAAGGACACTTTTCCTCAATGAAGGAGCTATCAGCAGAGTCAGAGCTAGAAAGGGGGGGGGGGGGGGGTCAAGTGGAAGTGTTGGTTCAGTTGATTTATTTGTTGAATTATTTGTTTCCTCTATTGCTGAGGGAATGTAATTGTTTTATATAGATATACTGAACAAATGTGATATAAGATCATATAAGTGTGTTATTATTGTTTACTGAGAAATATTCCCCTGATCAGTTTCCTTTTTTAAATTCATTTTGATCAAATGGGCCAGGGTAGGTGTAATATAKKATATAGTAATATATGCCATTTAGCAGACGCTTTAATCKTAAGCGATTTACAGTCATGCATGCATTTTTACTGATGGGTGGCGCCAGCGGGAATCAAACCCACCACCCTCGGAGTTGCAAGCGACTGAGGCGCACAGGACCGACACAGTGTGTTGAACTTCAGCGTAACTTTAAAAAATAATAATATGATTATCATTATTGTTTAAATACTAAATTATATGAGGTCCATGCACTCCTCAGTAGTTRTATAATGTCATTCTTCAGCATCTAAGAAGAAAAAAATATATTTTGTGAATTGTAAATAGTGTGTGTGCGTGGGTGACAAAGAGCCAAAGSGTTGGCGAGGAAAAGAGGATATTGCACTTTGTCCTGGTCAATAATATAWAACATCAAGGGTAAAAAAAGATTACAAAATTGTTCCAGTCCAGGGAACTTTAAAGGCTATAAACATTACTGTAACATTTAATCAATGTCCATCCTTCTAKGGTGCAATCTGTATGTTATCTGGCCCACTGTGGCAACCAGACAAAGGAAAAAACACAATTGAACTGAAACAAAACACAAAGAAAATATATATAAATTGTCAATGATACTGTACTTGTACGACTTCATCATCAATCCCCCGAAAAGTGTAACCCTTGAAGTCAAATCAATGGCTGTGTGTAAAGTGTTTTGACAAGGAGTTAGAGCTTATCATCACTGAGTAAAAATTAAATAATATCTTGTGTAAGAATTATTAAATTAAATCTCTCACTTAACAGGATCGGTGGGTCCCCCATGGGACGGTTGAGCTAACGTAGGCTAATGCGATTAGCATGAGGTTTTAAGTAGAAGAACATTTCCCAGGACATAGACATATCTGATATTAGCAGACAGCTTAAATTCTTGGTAATCTAACTGCACTGTCCAATTTTCAGTAGCTATTACAGTGAAAMAATACCATGCTATTGTTTGAGGAGAGTGCACAATGTTGAACTTGAAAAGTTATTAATAAACCAACTAGGCACATTTGGGCAGTCTTGATACAAAATTTCGAACAGAAATACAATGGTTCAATGGATCAGTCTAAAACTTTTCACATACACTGCTTCCATCTAGTGGCCAACATCTGAATTGCGCCTGGGCTGGAATAATACATTATGGCCTTTCTCTTGCATTTCAAAGATGATGGTACTATTCTTTTTTTTTAAACGGTTGTTTTTTTCTTTGTATTATCTTTTACCAGATCTATTGTGTTTTATTCTCCTATATTACTTTCACATTTCCACAAACTTCAAAGTGTTTCCTTTCAAATGGTACTAAGAATATGTATATCCTTGCTTCATGTCCTGAACTACAGGCAGTTTGATTTGGGTAAGTCATTTTAGGTGAAAATTGAAAAAAAGGGGGCGGATCCTTAAGACGTTCCTTTGAACTTGTTATGGAAAATAATGTCTGATATTTATTTATTTGCACAGGGTTGCAAATACTTGACGAATCTGACCCATAGAGGTACTATATTCAGGGACGACTCCAGGCATAAGAAACATAAGCGGTCACTTAGGGGCCGCTTGGGGACCCACCAAACAATATTGTGTTTTGGGGGGAGTTCAGGGTCTCGACTTACTGTTGAGAGTTAGAATAGTAGACAAGGAGCAATTTCCACATTTGGTTGTACATCCACAGTTTTTCTCGTCACTGACTGTCACTCAATTAGCCATGCTGGCTAACAATTTTTAAGAGTCTATTCAGCTATCTAAACTTAGTAATCATGTCCGAATACCAACCAGGACACGGTTTCCCAAAAGCATCTAAAGGCTAAATTAATCGTTAGACCCTTCGTAGGAGCATCATTAAAACTCTGAGCTGTTTCCCAAAACCATCATTATTAATGTTTCACTTGAAAACGCTTGTAATCWAACACCTMCCTCAGAGCACTTGTAGAACAGGAAAGTGTGTCGCTAGACTGCATAAAAAACTAAACAGTAATCGGCTTATTTGAATCATATTGATATACATTTCATGTTCAATCAATTGAGTTCTATTTTGCTACTTGTAGGCTACAGTCTATAATTTGTWTCAATATATTTCATGATGTGTAGCCTAACATGTGCACTGTGATGTGCCAAATCGGTGATTTAGTGCATTTTKATTTGGTAAGRATTAGAATAAGCCGKCCCAATATTTGCATCCGTATGTGGTAATATCTCTGGAGGTGATCCGTCATCAGTATTGTGAAATAATTCTGATGTTCAGGTAAGATTTGAATGGAAAAAGCTGATCTGAGAGCAGCGCTGCCTTTAGATCCTATCAGTATCAGTACATGCTCCAACAACGCACTTAACATTCCTTCTGCATGGTGTTTTGGGAAACGTTACATTTTCAGCCATTGTAGGAAAGATGCATCTTTAAAACACTTGGAAGCCTAAGTTCCAGGGCTATCAGGAAAGTGGGCCCAGGTATGCAGGGCCCTGACGTGCCCAGGGGCCCTGACCTCCAGGGGTTCCCCATTGATTTGATTTTGTTCGTCACTCTCATTTAGGGCTGTTGCGGTGACCAWGTTACCACAACACCTACAGTTGAGTCATGACCYCAGTAAAATTCTAAGTGACCATTGAGTCACTGTAATCTCCTTTTATGCACTCTGGACATGCGTTAATCAAATCAAACTTTATTTGTCACATGCGCCGAATACAACAAGTGTAGACCTTACCATGAAATGCTTACTTACAAGCAGCAGTGCAGTAACACAATAAAATAACAATAAAGAGGCTATATACAGGGGGTACCGGTACCGATTAGTTGAGGTAATTTGTAATGTAGGTAGGGGTGAAGTGACTACGCATAGATAATAAACAGCAAGGAGCAGCAGTGTACAAAAAAATGGAAGGGGGGGTCAATGTAAATAGTCCGGTGGCCATTTGATTAATTGTTCAGCAGTCTTATGGCTTTGGGGGTAGAAGCTGTTAAGGAGCCTTTTGGTCCTAGACTTGGCGCACCGGCACCGCCTGCCGTGCTGGAGCAGAGAAAACAGTCTATGACTTAGGTAATAATACCTAACTCGCTAATGATCATCAGGTCGCTAATGGTCTGGTTCTCAGGGCTCTATTGTCCCTCTAACCACTCTGACATCAATGCAAATGCAACCGAAAATCACATCAAACACTTATCATCAAAAAAGTTTTTAAACTTGCTTTTAAACCTCATCTCACTGTTTGAAGAAAGAACATGAACAACAGGTTGAAACTGAGTGGAAAACATGGTCATTGTGGATGTTGTTTCAAAGCCTAACTCAACAGAATGGACAGTGCTTTCTAAGGTGATGATAAAATCATAACACAAGATATGCATATTAGAGCTTACAGTTACTTCCACTGGAATCTTCTATAAATAACTTTAACTCACGGCTCTCTTCTGATGTCGGTAACAATTCTGRGATGTCCATCACTCCAGTGGGTAGCTGYCTAGCATCACTCCGGCTGGTAGCTAGCTCCATCAATTGAACTCACGGTAATCCCGAAGGCGAAAATGACACATCGGTGGTATGGAACAATCGTCTTCCAGAACTAYCACGTCCTCTTTCTCCCACGATACTCCGAGGGAAGTTACTTTCTGAATTTGTCTCCTCTCTACTCGTTATTATTCTCTAACTCTCTCCTCCTTTTGCAACACACTTGCCCACACACTCACTCGTGCCACCTCTCCCCAGGACCTTTCAAGAGCCGGCGGTGATGTCACCTGCCTCATAGTAGTCTTGGAAAGTCCCTGAACAAAACGYCAAAAGCCATATCCCTAGACTCCGCCACATTCCCCCCTGCAAAACCCTGCCAAGCCCGAGTACCTCTGAACACAGAAAACAACAATTCACATGCTTGACCTTGCAGTGCACATTAACTTCTACAGGTTTCAAGTTTCGGTATCACAGGATCAGGATAAGACATAGCCTTCCTAAACCTCACAGGCAATGCACTCCTAGAGCTCCTCGTTGACCGTCGGGGACCCTCCAACGCCTCATTCGCTGTGTGCATGCTTTCTTCCTCCTCAGGGGGTGCCTCCTCTTCCCCTGACATCAACTCAGGCTCTTCTATGCCTACTTCCGTTTGCAGCACCCCTGTTGGCACATCCACATGACCGTCCGGGGGCAGTGCTCGCAACATGTCATGCATCGTACGATTGAACCTTTCACACTGACCATTTCCCTGAGAGTGGTAGGGGCTACTGCGACTTTTACCGATGCCATAGAGATTGRAGAGTTCCTTGATCACATTGGCCTCGAAAAACCTCCATTGGTCAGAATGRAATCTTGCTGGACAACCATAGTATTTGATCCAATACTGCAACACAGCATTAGCCGTAGTGRGAGCTGTCTGGTTCTTTGTCGGCACTGCTATGTTGAACTTGGTAAACATGTCTGTTAAGACCAAGACATTCTCAAATCCATCTGTTGTCCTCTCCAACAGTGTGAAGCCCATGGCCACAACCTCTCTTGGTGRCATCACGTTGCTGCAAGTCATGCATTCCCTTTGCATGGGGAACACATCACTATCCAAGGCACAGCGTTTACATTGTTTCACCCATGTCTGGKCAGTCTTCAGCATACCAGGCCACAAGTAGCTCTTATGCATTGCCGCAAAGGTGTTKCTTTCTCCAAAMTGACCTCCATGGTCGTGCTTCGCTTCATACGCCTGGAACTGCAGTGGTTCTGGCACTACCAACTGCCACATTTCCTCTCCATCTCTAGGATCTAGGAGCCTTCTGAAGAGAACCCCTTGGCCTTTCTCATTTGCCTAGAAGAACCCTGGCAGACTCCTGAATAGCTAATTAAAGGGTTACCCAGACCCCTCTTTTTACTCTGCTGCTACTCTCTGTTTACTATCTATGCATAGTCACTTTAACTCTACCTAAATGTACATATTGCCTCAATTACCTAGACTAACCGGTGCCCCCGCACATTGACTTTGTACCGGTACCCCCTCTATATAGCCTCGTTATTGTTATTTGTTATTTAAATGTTTCACTTATCTAGGTTTTACTTAACACTTATTTTTCGTAAAACTGCATTGTTGGTTAATAAGGGCTTGTAAGTAAGCATTTCACTGTAAGGTCTACACCTGTTGTATTCGGTGCATGTGACAAATAACATTTGATTTGATTTGATTAGCGTAGCCTACCAAACATGAGTAACAAATGAACCAGCAGGAAAGTGGCCTCCATTCGCTTATTTTTCTCTTGCCTCTGTTCCTGCCCATTTGATAACGGACCATTCTAAATCAAAACACATTTTACATATTAGTAAAGACACGATTAAATTGAGAATAGTCTGATGGGTGAAAATATGATGAATTGATGCGAGAACAGCGTGTGCAGCCTGAGGCAAGGAACAGAGCGCAGGCTCTTTTTTTCAACTTTCTAAAATTATCACTGGCCTGTAGTCCATCAAGCAGCCCATATATCGTAAGATTTCTAAGGCATTCTAAGGTTCGTATCATCCACAACTAAAGTCGCCAAATAACTTTAAATCTAGCATATAAGACCTGTTTCAAACAATCAATTTCATGCTGAACATAGTCACTTCATATGCGCACTCTCGCTCTAGAATGGGAAACATATCCTTTCTATTTTATTCAGGTAAGTTCAATTATATCCTTCTTACTATAAAATCATATAATATAAAATAATGGCACGGGATGGGGCGTGGCGCATCCAACTCATATTCTGTTCTTCTGAAATACCTGTTCTTCATATCATAATGTTTCTTTAGACCTGCCTAAAATTAATAATGGATTTATTGTGGTGGTGTACATTCAATTGATTTATTAGACTTTTTAAAATGTAGATGTACCAAAGGCGTGCATCAGTAGCTGCTATGCATGGAGGCCTGGAGATGCTAAATGTGTTCATGTTCATTAATGATCCGTGAGATCGGCAGTCTTTTGCATGACAATAACCATCTGACAAACACGACCGCCACAGCCCTACTCTCACTCAGATATAATTAACATGGCATAAGTCATGGCAAAATGTGTAGAATTGCAGAAAATTTGCTTTAAAAGTGCTAAAATGTATCTCCACCCTATGCATGGCAAAGTGTGTAGAATTGCAGGACATTTGCTGTAAAACTGCAAATTGTTCTCTCTGCCCCATGGCAAAATATGTCAAATTGGAGAAAACATGCTTTAAAACTGCAACAAACAAAAAAACTCCACCGCATGGTAAACTGGGTACAATTGCAGGAAATTAGATGCAAAATTGCAAAAATTCTCTGCGCTGGCAGAATTTGCAGAATAGCATGACATGTGTTGTAGAATTTATACATTTTATCTCTGCCCCATGGCAAAATGAGTAGAATTACTTGAAATGTGTTCATAAAATTGCTAAATGTTCTCTCTGCCCCATGGCAAAATGTGTAGAATTGCAGAAAACATGCTTTAAAACGGCAACATTTTCTTTTTTAACTGACCTGCAGTAGTTCAAGAGCATTTCACGGGGCATACAGAATACCAATCTGTGTTAGGGTAGTTTTGCCACTAGGTGGCAAAGTTGTACCGTTTAGGAGAGTTGAGTTTATTGACATTACTGTAACTCTATTGCAAAATTCGATTGAACAATTGTTTTTCATTTCCCATACAGTATGATGATTTTCTGCTTTTGTTCTTGTGTGTTTGTGTGTGTTTTCTGATTTTTCTTGTTCCCTGGAGAGACTTTCCTTTTCCATTCTGAAACCTTGATCACACACGCACACGCACACGCACACGCACACGCACACGCACACACACACACACACACACACACACACACACACACACACACACACACACACACACACACACACACACACACACACACACACACACACACACACACACACACACACAGGAGAGCACACACAAAGCACAGTTTGATGGTGTATTTCTTTAGTGCTAAAATAAAATGTCTGCCTTGGGTCGATATGACTCAACCTCACTCAATCTAGAGGCTTGTTTATAATCTCAGGCAGCACACACACATTTCTATTTCTGTTTTATGTTTGCCTAGAGCAGAATATGAGAGCAGAATATGAAATCCATGAGATATGTGTGTGTGTGTGTGTGTGTGTGTGTGTGTGTGTGTGTGTGTGTGTGTGTGTGTGTGTGTTGTGTGTGGTGTGTGTGGTGTGTGTGTGTGTGTGTGTGTGTGTGTGTGTGTGTGTGTGTGTGTGTGTGTGCTTTGTGTGTGCTTGCTACATGTACTTGTTTTCCTACATTATCAGGACCCCAATGTCTTAACATTTCACCCGAATGTACTGAAAAGGTAGGAAAACCAGAACCTTTTTGAAAAGTCTGGACTTTTTTCAGGTCCTGAATGCTATTATAAGCTTAAGGGTTAGGTTTAGATTTTTTGGTGTTAGGGTTAGGTTTAAGGTTAGGTTTAGGTTTAAGGTTAGGTTATGCTCCTTACCAAATGTGTTTTTTTGTTAGTTTTTTTGCAACTTCTTTTTTTWACTTATTCTGTACATAATGTTGCTGCTACCGTCTCTTATGACCGAAAATTACTTCTGGACATCACAACAGTGATTACTCACCACGAATTGGCAGAAGCTTTTTTCTCCTTTGACGAGTCCGACAAGCCCGACGTGAACGACATACTGCTTTCCCGGGAACAGGCCCCAGATAATAGCCACTTTAATAATGTTCCATATCTAGCATTACTCATCTCATGTGTACAAACTGCACTCCACACTATTCTACGGTATCTTAGTCACTTTTAAATTGTGTTTACATATTGCATCACCCATTTCATATATATATATTTATATACTGTATTGTATTGTATTCTACACCACTGACTGCCATCTCCAGCACATCAGACGCTGCTGCCTATAGACATAGATTAGGAATCAGTGGCCACTTTAAGGAAATGAAACACGAGCCACTTTAGTTAATAATGTCTCCGTGTCTTGCATTACTCATCTCAGATGTGTAAACTGTACTTTATACTATTCTACGGTATCTTAGTCACTTTAATTGTTTGTAAATATTGCATTACCCATCTCATATGTACACTACCGTTCAAAAGTTTGGGATCACTTAGAAATGTTCTTGTTTTTGAAAGAAAAGCTATTTCTTGTCCGTTAAAATAACATCAAATTGATCAGAAATACAGTGTAAACATTGTTGATGTTGAAAATGACTATTGTACCTATTGTACTTGGAAATGGCAGATGTTTTATGGAATATCTACATAGGCGTACAGAGGCCCATTATCAGCAATCATCACCCCTGTGTTCCAATGGCACGTTGTGTTAGCTAATCCAAGTTAATCATTTTAAAAGGCTAATTGATCGTTAGAAAACCCTTTTGCAATTATGTTAGCACAGATGAAAACTGTTGTGCTGATTAAAGAAGCAATAAAACGGGCCTTCTTTAGACTAATTGAGTATCTGGAGAATCAGCACAGGCTCAAAATGGCCAGAAACAAAGCACTTTCTTCTGAAACTCGTCAGTCTAATCTTGTTCTGAGAAATGAAGGTTATTCCAATGCCAGAAATTGCCAAGAAACTGAAGATCTCGTGAGAACACCAGCTGTTCCGGACGACTGTGTGATCACGCTCTCCGTAGCCGATGTGAGCAAGACCTTTAAACAGGTCAACATTCACAAGGCCGCA